>NC_084833.1:93004365-93315115 GCF_033115175.1 Lepus europaeus | reverse complement strand
TCACCTGTAAGATGGCCGGTGCCGCAGCTCACTAGACTAATCCTCTGCCTGCAGCACCAGCACCCCAGGTTCTAGTCCCAGTTAGGGCGCTGGATTCTGTCCCGGTTGCTCCTCTTCCAGTCTAGCTCTCTGCTGTGGCCCGGGAAGGCAGTGGAGGATGGCCCAAGTGCTTGGGCCCTGCACCTACATGGGAGACCAGGAGGAAGCCCTGGCTCCTGGCTTCGGATCAGTGCAGTGCATCATAGCTGCCATTTGGGGGTGAACCAACAGAAGGAAGACCTTTCTCTCTGTCTCTCTCTCTCTCTCACTAACTCTGCCTGTTCAAAAAATCAATCAATCAATAAATAATAATAAAAAAGAGAACATCACCTGTAAGAGACAACAGATGATGTTGGATGGGGACATGTGTGTTAAGGATCCAAATAAGCAGAGGGGCAGAATATGTGAAAGGCACAAACAAGACTGGGTGATGATGAGGTAAAGGAATCTTCTTAATTTTCTTAACAAGGATATAAGCTGAGAGAGAGGGATAAATTTTCCTTGTTTTATTATTATTATTAGTAGTAGTTTTTAAAGATTTATTTATTTATTTGAAAGTCAGAGTCACAGAGATCTTCCAACTGCTGATTCACTCCTCAAATGGCTATAACAGCCCAAGGTCAGCCAGGTCGAAGCAGGAACCAGGAGTTTCAGAACAGAAAAGGGTCTTTGAGATGCTCTTAACACATACAACTCACAGATATGAAAAATGAGGATCAAGGCAAATAGTGACTTACTGTCCTTAAAGTAGTTGCTGACAGAAATTTTAGTTCCATTTAAGGTGTTCTGAGCTTTATTTAATTTTTTTCTAGCATATAACTCTGATTTCTGTTACTTTTATACTCTTTTGGAGGAGTGTGTGTGTGTGTATGTGTGTGTGTAACTGTCTACTGTTTATATTCATAGAGATTTGTTAAATTAGAAAAGAGCTTATAAGATGTATGCTGAATATTAATATCACAGCAAACTGACTCAAGTAGATTTTAATTCCTTCCTTCCTTCCTTCCTCCCTCCCTTCCTTCCTTTCTTTTTTTTCCTCTTTCACTCAAAAAAAAACCTTTTGTTTAAGGGATACAAACTTCTTGCATTTCACAAGTACAAATCAAGAAATACAGTGATTCTTCCCACCATACCTGCTCCCCCACCCACTCTCCCATACTTCCTCTTCCTCCCTCTCCCATTCCCAGTCCCATTCTCCACTAAGATCCATTTCTGATTAATTTTATACACAGAATATGAACTATATACTAGTAAAGAGTTCAATAATTTGCATGAAAAAAAAAACTGTTCCTCAATAGTTGAGACAAGGGCTGTTTAAAGTCATTGCATCTTGAAGTTGATTTTAGTTCTTTTTATTTTTAGAAAGTTAGTTAACTTTAAGGAAGCACCCAAGAATGATACAACTTTTGCAAGCTCTTAGAAGTAATTATAGGGGCTGGTGCCGTGGCTCACTTGGTTAATCCACTGCCTGCGGCACCAGCATCCCATATGGGCGCCAGGTTCTAGTCCCGGTTGCTCCTCTTCCAGTCCAGCTCTCTGCTGTGGCCCGGGAGGGCAGTGGAGGATGGCTCAAGTGCTTGGGCCCCTGTACCTGCATGGGAGACCAGCAAGAAGCACCTGGCTCCTGGCTTTGGGTTGGCGCAGCACCGGCCATAGCGGCCATTTGGGGAGTGAATCAATGGAAGGAAGTTCTTTCTCTCTGTCTCTCTCTCTCTCACTGTCTATAACTCTACCTGTCAAAATAAAAAAAAAAAAAAAGATTTCATTTTGCTTTCTCTTTATGATCTCAGTTGCATGGGAGAAATTTTCTTTCATGTCATGTACAGATTTCAGTAGTTAGTGCATTTGCTTCTGATTTCTTCTAAGTCATCCTACAATCAATTTTTTTGAATTTCATTTCCGGCATTTCTTCAAGGTCTTCTCCTTCAGAATCTAGTATTGAATTGTTGGATTCTTTTGGGGGCTTCATGTTGTGTTCCATTTTCTTGTTTCTTGAATTGGTACATGTATTGTTCAGCATTTGTGGAGATACTCATTAGTTTGCTCTTTGTCTTTTTGCTGTAGTGGCTTTTATCTTTGGACTATGTGTGGATTAGTGGAGTGTATGCTTTAAATGAATACTTAGAGGTGTGTGGTGGTTGTGGCCAGGGAGCTCCAGGGTGAAGGGAGTGTTAAGGTGACACCCAGGTTAGGCGTAATAAATCTCCTTTTTTTGGGGGGGGGGGTCTGGAGGGTTGTTGTGCTCTGTTGGCATAGACTCAGCTCACTTCCTCTCCTCAGAGGACACCAATGCCCGGGTGCTAGCCCCAATGGGTATAGAATTCGTCCATGCTTCCACAAGGACCACACAAAGGATCTATGCAGTTCTCAGTGTAAGCAGATTCCCAAGAAATGTCCCTCACCAGGGAACCAGGGAGCCTTGAGTATTTGGAGCCTCCCAAAGTCACTGCCCAATGTACCAGCCACACCCTGAGCCTTCCCACAGAGCCTCAGTGTTTCCACAGTCCTGGCACATAAGCATCACACAATCACGAGCACTCAGCCCCCTGTCAGTTCTCCCCACCAGATTCAGGGGTCTCCACTTGGCTGCTTGCTGGGCATGGCCATGAGCAGGCTGTTCTGTATGTCCAAAATGGTTCCCGCTCTCTATTGGCTTGTTACAGGATACTGTTGCAGGTTTGTCAGGGGTAGAGAGACATTATCACCCCACCCCCTTGTTTTTTCTCCTCTAGTTTGGCAGATACACTATCCCCCACAGAGCTCCAAGCCAGATTCCCTCCAGGCTCTTCCTGGAACTTTATTTCCAGTAGTTGTGCTGCTGTAGTCTGGTCTTACCTCACTCTCCAAAGCTGGTGCAGAGGCTCTTGGCTGTTGGGGTCCTGAGTTGTGCATGTCAATGCCCTCTATATAGGTTCACTGTGTCCCTCTAATCTGCGTGGCGTTTCCTCTGCCATTTTCTCCCTAACTCTCCCCTAAGACTGTACTCTCTCCACTTTTTTTTTTTTTTTTGACAGGCAGAGTGGACAATGAGAGAGAGAGAAAGAGAGAAAGGTCTTCCTTTTTGCCATTGGTTCACCCTCCAATGGCCGCCACGGTCTGCGCGACGCAGCTGGCACACCACACTAATCGGATGGCAGGAGCCAGGTGCTTCTCCTGGTCTCCCATGCAGGTGCAGGGCCCAAGCACTTAGGCCATCCTCCACTGCACTCCCTGGCCACAGCAGAGAGCTGGCCTGGAAGAGGGGCAACCGGGACAGAATCCGGCGCCCCGACTGGGACTAGAACCTGGTGTGCCGGCGCCGCTAGGCGGAGGAGTAGCCTGTTGAGCCATGGCACCGGCCACTCTCTCCACTTTTATTGAACTATCTTCTAGACTAGAGCAGTAAGCTCCCTCCCTACTCTGCCATCTTAATCCCTCTCTCCCTTAATTTAGTCTTTTTTTTTTAGATTTATTTATTTGAAAGGCAGAGTTAACAGAGAGGCAGAGGCAAAGTGAGAGAGAGAGACAGAGAGAGAGAGAGAGAGGTCTTCCATCCACTGGTTCACTCCCAGATGGCCGCAACGGCAGTAGCTGCACTGATCTGAAGCAAGGAGCCTGGAGCTTTTTTCAGGTCTCCCAAGCAGGTGCAGGTGTCCAAGGACTTGGACCATCTTCTACTGCTTTTTCAGGCCTTAGTAGAGAGCTGGGTGGGAAGTGGAGCAGCCAGTACTCAAACTGGTGCCATATGGGATGCTGGCACTGCAGTCAGCAGCTTAACCTGTTATGCCACAGCACTGGCACCTTAATTTATTCTTTAACAATGTTTTTGCATATGTCTCTGTGGAGCAAAGTTACCAATAGAAACATAGTAAAAATCACAAATATGAGCCCATATGTAACTAAATTTACCATTAGTTACATTAAAAATGTAAAAGAAGTAAAACTGAACTTCATGAAATATTTTTTCTTAATTTCAAAATACTAAAATATTATTTAACCTGTGTTCCATGTATAAATTATTATTGATATTTTATTTTTTGTAATGCATTTTTAGGACCAGTGTTTATTTTACATTTATAGTTTATCTAAATTTAGATTAAGAACATTTCAAATGCTTAATAGCAACACATGGTTAATAACTACCCCAGTGGGCAACACAGTTTTAATGAATAATTTCTCAGGCATAACCTGTATTCAGTCACAGATATCATAGCCATTGCCCATTTAGTTTCTCCTACCTTATATGGGATTTCAACCATGTACCATCAGTGAATATCAGCCAATAAAATTATGAACCTCTTAATACCTTCGCATATCTTCAAAAATATTTTTCTGTGACTTCAATTCATGGATGCATTTATCCAATTTTAATCAAATGTGTATGGTCAAAACATTATCTCAAATGTCCTTTAAACTTCTATTGAAGCATGGTGAGAAATGAACAACTCTCCTTAGGAGAATCATATAGTAATTTACTGCATTTTTCTGCAATTTTCTGTAGGCAAATGTATTTCCAACTCTGAAGCTACTAAAGTAATTGGACAATCTTCTGTTTAAAATGCAGAAAAATTTAAAGTGACTACAAGTCAGTCCAGGAAATTCTCTGTCTAGGACACAACCAAGCCTGACAATATTTCATTGTTTAAGAGAAATCAAAATCTTTAAAACTAACTATGGATTCCTTTCCCACATTTCTGTATTATGAACTTCTATTAAAGATAACATTTTACAGGTTTATTAATTGAATATATAATTAATAAAAGTCAGACATTGGTACCACTCTCCCAGGTTGACTGAGAAGTAAAATGACAATTCTCAATCTATTATGTGGTTCTATCTACCAATGTTGCACTGGCCTTAATGCTGCTCCTTTTCCAAAACTTGACTGGACTAATACAAATACTTGGTGGCTAAATCATAAAGGATAAGTTAAAGAGGGATGACTAAATAAGGAAATGGGTGGGTTTTATTGGAAAGGAATTAAGTTCTATTGATTAGAAGTGAAGATGAAATCAATCAGAAAGTAATTGTTTTTCTAAAGAACACAAAAATCGGAGTGATTTTCAGGTCTCTTTGAAAAGTCTGAAAGGGAAGCAGAACATGGACAGTAGAAAATACAATAAGATAGACTCATTTTTTTGTGTAACTGTTTGCTTGCTGTGACTTTGATGCTGGTGACTCCAGCAGGGATACATCTCTCAGATCTTCTACAGTAGCCCTAACAGCTTCTGTTTGCTCTTTCATAGGAAAAACACCTTAAGATGGCTCATCTGTAATCTCTATCCTTTAACTGTTAGGTTGCTTCATGTTTGTAAAGAGTGGCCATATTAAACCTTATATATTTTAGAGGACTTACCAAATGCTACCATTCACTCTTTAATTACCATTTCTAAAGACCAAGTCCCTATAGAAGATTAAGCTAATATTTTTTATCTCTTGGAACCTACCCAGTCACTTTTGATAAATGTGAATTTTGATAAGATGGAATTTCCACTCAAAGTGGTCTTCAAGAGGTGAAAGGAATCTGTTATTTTCAACAAGTAAAAGGACTTTTAATAGATGAGTCAAATTCTCATAGTATGTATTCTGGTTCATTTGATATGCCTTGAGTGAATTTCTGATCAAGAGCAGATGTTCGAGTAGAAGAAAATGAAGGAAATATGGAAACTCAAACCATTGTATGAAGCATCTAAATACTTGAAATAGAGTAGTAATGACTTCAGAGTTTGTATTTCTTTCCCTTTATTTCTCACCAATATTGTGAAATGTACCCTGATAAATAAATGCTTGTTTTACTGGATTACATTTTAGGAGTACGTCAAGATTGCAGGTGAGTTTCATGACAAGCAGGGTCTTTCTATTTAATCATTCTCTGAAGATATTCCCATCAAAAAAGCCATTCTGAAAATATCAGTTTTATAAAATCCACATCTAATTTATCTGCAAAAGAACACCTTTTCTTTATGAATCCAACTGCCAAAATATTTGAAAATGTTCTCAACTTAAAAGACTAGTCTATTTTTCCCCATGAAAAAATTGGAGCACAAACAAGAGGTTTCCAATAATACTTATCCAAATGGTGCAAATGCTTCCTTTAATCTCAGTGATATTAAAGCAATCTGATTTCTGCCATGTAGGAGCAGAATAACCGAAGCTTGAAAAAAAAGTTTTTTAATAATACTGAGCTGGATTTGAACCCCCTTCGTCAAACTCCACCTTCCTTTCCTCCCTAGTTAATAAAGTTTTCTTAGTTTCCAAAACCATATATTATTGATAATGGTACTATCTTTATGGACTTTCAGGAGGACTCCCTGAAATACCTTAAGGAAAGTAATTAGTATCTTGCTTCCACATAGTAGATGTCCAAAAAACAACTGTTACTGTCATTGCTATAATTTACCACAAATATGAAATAAACATAGTATGTCATTCCACAGCTTAAAATCCTAAAATGTCTGACTTTCAATGACAATAAAGTTCACACTCTTTACCCAGAGGAAACTTCCTTCTCTCAGATCTCACTGACATTTTCTGCTTGGTTCAAATATTTTTCAGCCACATGGACTTTTGTTCAGTTCATGGCATTTGCCCAACTCATTCCCAGCACTCCCTGTTTAGACACTCAATCAATAGTCACTGAATAAATGAATCCTTCAATCTCCTCAAGTGAAGTATTTAATGGATGAGAAAGCAGGCTGCGAAAGTCATCCTTGCTCACCAAACTCTTAAGTAATTGGAGCTCAGCTTTTAAGACACATCTGTCTCTCTGTAAAGCTGTACTTCTCCTTATTCTTTATACAGAAATGGGTTTACCAGGAAGCCAATAAACCTTTATGCTTCCGGAAGGAGCAGAGCAGTGTGGACACAGGGCCAACTATTTTCTTATGTTACTTATTTTCACTGAAATTAGTCACTTTTTCCATTCTGAAGTTTCCTCCATTATGTTTAGCTGTAGTTTTAGAATTCATTGATAGGGCTGTGATCACATTTAAGGAAACTTCTAAAATTTTTTCATAGATTTAAATTATGTTTTTGTGTAGTGACTGACCTTACTTACATTTCAAGGTATGTTACTGGGAGCCACTCATGCTCTGTGATGAACTGCAGCAATCGAAGTAAAAACAGAACTGACTGTAAGCCACACAAATACACCTCATTGAAACCAAACTAACCATATCCCCAATTTACCGCTTGCCAAATCTCAAAACTTCTTTTTGGTCAAATGAATGCCACCTAATGTAAGATCAAGTAATGGACAAGAAATTGAAGAGTGCCCTCATCCTTAAATGATGCACAAACTAGACATCTTGTAAGCAACAGAAATGTATTTGTCACAGTTCTAGAGCCTGGGAGGTCCGAGATGAAGGTACCAGCACACTCTGCCTGGTGGAGGCCCCTTTCCTGGATCATAACTGATGTCTTCTCACTGTGTCCCCCAATGGTGGGAAGTGGTAAAGCGGCTGTCTTGGGTGCATATATAAGACTCATTTCATTCAGAAAAGGTTCTTTTTGCATGATTTCATCATCCTACAAAAGCTTCACCTCCTGATACTATTTATATTGGTGATCAGATTTCAACTTATGAATTTGGGCAAAAACATAAGCATTCAGACCATAGCAGAGTGGGTCATTTGAATATAATCAAAATATCTTACTTAGGCGAATTTACAAAAACATGTGAATGCATTCCATCCTTCCCCAGGTTTGTAATGTGTTCTATACTTTCTATCTCTACATTTAGTACAAAAGCAAATTTCAATCAGCTGAGAGACAGAATTAGCTTTCCATTTTATCTAGATAAAATGATATTAAGATATATTTCCCTTTGAAGTCTCCACATGGGTGGCAGGGGTCTAAATACTTGGGCCACCTTTTGCTGTCTTTCCAGGTGCATTAACTGCAAGCTGGATCAGAAGCAGAGCAGCCTGAACCTATGTTCCCATGAGGGATACCAGCATTGTGGGCTATAGTTTAGCCCACTGCACCATTAATAATGATCCCAAATTTACAGAGTTGTGAAAATTATATCACTGTTGCTAACTTCCTAAAAATACCTTACCATGCTGAGGAGAGGAAAACAATAAGTAACACAAGTGAAAAATGAGACTGATTCTTAGAACTGTTAAAACACGAGAGACATATAAATGGGGATCTGGGAATTCACCATCCAAGTGATTTGTACTTTGATTTAATTACATTATTGAGCAGCATTAAAGAAAGGATAATAGAGATATCTCCTTACTAATTGAAAAATATTGCTGTACCAACTATGCAAACACATAGATCAGTATGATCAAAAGAAATAATTTTTGAATGTTATTATTTTTCATGAATTAGAATATCTACCTCCACATGCCATCTGTGTAATAGAGCGTTTGCACTCATAAGAGCAAGTCTAAACATATTCTACAGTCTAGGTCTGCTATAATGAACAGAAATTGGGGAATCAAAGATTTCCTAAAAACATTCAGTGTGTAGGACCTCAATTATACTGCCACTAATACATGGAATTATGTTGATAAATCAGTGTTAACAAATGGTTATTAGCACAGTTTCAAGCTAACAATGAGGTTTGAAAACCCCTACAGAAAGAGACTTTAAATTATATATCTGTGCTTAACGGTAAAAGATGACATCAAAACTAATCACTCAGACTAAAGTTAGTCAAGATTGTAGAAAAGTTAGATTTTAAGAAAGGTTGTGTATTAACTGATATGGGAATTGTGTCAATGTTAAAATTATTTCATAGAATACGGGGAGAAACTGTCTGAATGGTTACACCTGTCCTTACAGAACATGTGCTTATCACTGAGCAAGAGAGCATGGCAGTTTAGATAATTTATTTTTTTAAGATTTATTTATTTATTTGAAAGTCAGAGTTACACACAGAGAAGAGAGGAAGAGAGAGAGGACTTCAGTCCCATGGCTCACTCCCCAGATGGCCGCAACGGCCAGAGCTGCACGGATCTGAAGCCAGGAGCCAGGAGCCTCCTCTGGTTCTCCCCTGTGGGTGCAGGGACCCAAGAACTCGGGCCATCTTCCACTGCTTTCCCAGGCCATAGCAGAGAGCTGGATTGGAAGTGGAGCAGCTGGGTCTCAAACCAGTGCCCATATGGGATGCCGGCATTTCAGGCCAGGGCATTAACACGCTGCGCCACAGCACCAGCCCCAGTTTACATAATCTTAAAAACTGATTAAAAATCCTTGATAATGAGACAGAAGACACTAGAATAAGTTTTTTTTTCTTTTTATAAATCATATTTTTCTTTTGAGAGAGAGAAAGACAAAGGGAGAGACAAACAGAAAAGCAGGCAGAGACTATAAGAGACAGACAGCATCTCTGGTTCAATTCATAAATGCTTACAATGTGTGAAAAGGTGGTGCCTGGGATTTCAGTCCAGGTCTTCTAAATGAGTGGCAGGAACCCAATTATGTAAGCCATCATTAATGCTACTCAGAGTTTCCACTAGCAAGAAAGTGGTGCCAGGAGCTGGATCCTAGAATCAAACCAAGGAATTCCAGTGTGGGTATGGGTGTCTTAACCACTAGAATAAACACCAGATCAAAAAGAAGTTTTTATTAGGCCATTCACAATGAAATTTAATAGGGATGAAGTGTAGTTTTGTCATTTGAGAAACTTGCTCCAGATCCACCTTTAGACATCCAAGTTCAACCTGATTCCAACAGTGATCACACTGATGTGTTGTTTCCAGGTACTCTGATGTAGTAAATGTTCAGTGTATGTGTATATATAGGACTATGTTTAGTTTGAAGTTTTGTGGAGTATTATTTCTAGAAAGATGCAGCACAGAGTGTGTATGATCTGTATCTATGTTTTTATTTTTTATTTATTTTTTATTTTTTAAAATTTTTTTTTAAAAAAATTTTGACAGGCAGAGTGGACAGTGAGAGAGAGAGAAAGAGAGAAAGGTCTTCCTTTGCCGTTGGTTCACCCTCCAATGGCTGCCGCGGCTGGCGCGCTGTGGCCGGCGCACCGCGCTCATCCGAAGCCAGGAGCCAAGTGCTTCCTCCTGGTCTCCCATGGGGTGCAGGGCCCAAGAATTGGGCCATCCTCCACTGCACTCCCGGGCCACGGCAGAGAGCTGGCCTGGAAGAGGGGCAACCGGGATAGAATCCAGTGCCCCAACCGGGACTAGAACCCGGTGTGCCGGCGCCTCAGGCGGAGGATTAGCCTAGTGAGCTACAGCGCCAGCCATCTATGTTTTTAAATTGTGATTTCTAGAATCAATAGAATCAGCACCACTGTAACTCAATAAAATTCAAATTATAGAGTTATATCTAATATCTACTAACTCACAATACTTTTAAGCTGAGACTCAGAAATTTGTCTTTTTCTCGATTCTTTGTGTGATTCTGATGTGTGCTTTAGTTTGAAAACCTCTGCTCTATATTTATTTTTTAAAAAACAATGGCTACCATAATTATTTGGAAAGCAAAATATTATTTGTTTTCATTGTTTATTTCAATTAAGTGTGAATATACACACTTTTCACTGGAAGCAGAAAAAATTAAGATATAATGTACTGGCACAAATTCTACTAAGGGTATTATATAATAGCTGATATATATATAGTATTCTCCTAAAAAAACCTGTATTTCATAAAATATTTAGTCCATAGGTTCAGATAAAAGACCAGGCACCCATCGTAGTAATATAACAATGAATAATCTTTTCACACATATGTTGGTACAACTTTGGGAATCCCTAGAATTGTAATTACTGGGTCATGGAGTATACATATTTATGGTTTCAACTAATAATCCCAACTTCCACATAACAGTTGAGCACTCTCTTTCTGACTATAATATAATGTAGTGACTATTTTTTACAAATCCTAATTGACTGCATAATTAAACTGTTCTGTATTTGGCCATCAGATAAATGAGAAGGGTCATCCTACTACAGTTTTACTTTGTATTTTTCTTAGTATGATTGCAACTGATCTTTGCACTTGTATTTCCCACACTGTGAACATACTATTCATGCCGTTTGCTCTTTTTTCTGTGGGGTGTATATCATAGATATTATTAAAGTACATGTATTTATAAGACCATGTCATGGTAAATGTACATGTTTCTCAATTCTTTTCATTGACAACCTTTTGGTGTATCAGTTTTTGTCTTACAAAAGGTTTTGTATTTTTTTTTTAATTTATTTGACAGATAGAGTTAGTGAGAGAGAGAGAGAGAGAGACAGAGAGAAAGGTTTTCCTTCTGTTGGTTCACTCTCCAAATGGCCGCTATGGCTAGAGCTATGCCAATCCAAAGCCAGGAGCCAGGTGCTTCCTCCTGGTCTCCCATGCGGGTGCAGGGCCCAAGCACCCGGGCCATCCTCCACTGCCCTCCCAGGCCACAGTAGAGAGCTGGACTGAAAGAGGAGCAACCAGGACTAGAACCTGACACCCACATGGGATGCCGGAGCCACAGGCGGAGGATTAACCAAGTGAGCCAAGGCACTGGCCCCAAGGTTTTGTATTTTATGTGGTTAAAATAACTATGTTTGGGTCATTGTGATGCAGCAAGTTAAGCTGCAGTTTGGGATGCCTGCATCACATATGGGAATGCCTGGTATCAACTCTCATCTCTGCTTCAAATTCAGCTTCCTGTTAATCTGGAAATCAATAGGTGATGTCTTAAGTACTTGGGTCCCTGCCACTCAATGTAGAGAACCAAGAGTTCCTGGCTCCTGGCTATGGCCTGACAAAAGTTCAGTTCCAGTTCCAGTTGTGGGAATAAGAGGAATGAACCAATCGATGGAAGACTGAACTAACTTGCTCTTTGTCTCTCTCTAATAAATAAATATCTTTAAAATGACTGATTTTTCTCTTTATATTACTTTAAGATTATAGCTACAAAAGTCTTCTAATTTAGGGGTTAAGTATGATCTGCATTTTCTTCTATATCTTGTATTGTATTAAAAGAATATTTTATTAGTTTCAAATATTTCTTAGTATGCAGTGTGATGAATTGAGGAATTGTTCCAACTTTATTAATTTCTGTACACCAAATTGTTTTTATATATCATTTATTTAAAGGTCTATTATTTCACCTTGATGAGGGATGCATCTGTTACACTTAGTAAAAGATTTTTCAGTGTTTTCCTGTTCTTCTATACTGATTTATTGTTTTTCTGCATCTGTGACATGTCCCTATTTTATTTATACCACATAACTCCTAATAATTTCTCTAAATCTTCCTCTCTAGCATGGGTCTTTTTCAGACTTTTCTCGTTTCCTTACTTGATATTTTTAACCATTATTTTTAAATTTACTTTGTCTAGTTAAACAAAACTTGTTGAAAATTTTTTGTGGAGTGGGTATAAAATTATTAATTAACTATGATAGAATAAATGTTATATAACATCTTTTCAATATAGTTATAGCCTTTATAGTTTTGTCTATTTACATTAAATAAGTATCATTTTAATATTGAGAGAGTTCTAATTTTGAACCATCTTTGCTTTTCTGAAATAAACTCCATTTAATCATACATTTTATTATTTTAACCTGATTCTGGATTTTTACAACATTATTTCATTTCTGAGTTGGCTTTGTTATCTGTAAGTATGATGGTATTATTTTCTGCAAAGATTTTCTTGAGTTTTGCTATCAATATAATGTTTCCTTCACAAAATGATTCAGAAGTTACTCCCATTTTTCTATGCATTGGAGTGGTCTGCATAGCACATACCTATCTGAAGTCTCATTAATAGTCTCATATAATTTTCTAAAAGCTTTACTCTAATCCCTTTCACATAAGTATCTGGAGATTATTTGAAATGAACTTTTTAAAAAGATTTATTTATTTTATTTGAAAGTCAGAGTTACACAGAGAGAGAAGGAGAGGCAGAGAGAGAGGTTTTCCATCCATTGGTTCACTCCCCAATTGGCTGCAACAGCTAGAGCTGTGCTGATCTGAAGCCAGGAGCCAGGAGCTTCTTCCAGGTCTCCCATGTGGGTGCAGGGGCACAGAGTTCAAGTTTCTTATTTTTAAAAATATGGCTATAAAATTCTTATTTCCAGTTTTGTTATAAATTAACTATCTCTTAAGTTTGGACTTCATGCATTATCAATGTTACATTTTTTTCTTGCTCTTTCTTATTATAACTACTGTTGACACTTTGCAAAATCTTTATAACTCTACAATTCATTTGTGAACAAACACAAGAATAAATCCACTAGATTTTTTAATGAAACTGTAAAACCTATAGGCAAATTTTAGGAGAATTGACATCTTTATAATTTCATATATTTCACATAATATGTCTAATCTATAAACATTACTTAATATAATTTTCTGTACAAAAGTTTTAAAAGGTCTATTAAATGTATTATTATGTATTTTTAAAATTTTGATGCTCTTTGAAATGGAACTTTTTACTTTTTGGATTTATTTTTCTGTCATTTTTGCATTTGTTCTATGTATTGCAAACCTCTAAACCAAATTAGTGTGTTTAATGTCAATCTACTGATTCTTTTGGATGTTTCTGGTCTTATATTAACATTATTTTGGAATATGTGCTTCCTTTTTTATTTTTTAAAGATTTACTTATTTTACTTGAAAGATAGAGTTACAGAGAGAGAGGAGAGGGAGAGGAAGAGGAACAGAGAGAGGGAGAGGGAGAGGGAGAGGGAGAGGGAGAGGGAGGGAGAAAGAGAGAGAGAGGTCTTTCATCCAATGGCTCACTCCCCAGTTGGCCGAGATGGCCAGAGCTGCACGGATCTAAAGCCAGGAGCCAGGAGCTTCTTCCAGGTCTCCCACGTGGGTGCAGGGGCCCAAGGACTAGGGCCATCTTCTACTGCTTTCCCAGGCCACAGCAGAGAGCTGGACAGGAAGTGAAGCAGCTGGCTCTCGAATCAGTGCACATATGGGCCAGGGCGTTAACCCACTGTGCCACAGCGCCAGCCCCTTCCTTTCTTTTTTTGCAATGAACACTCTTATTACTAATTAAGAAGTTAAATTAATTTCCTTAAACTTTCCTACAGAGGAACCTGAAATCCTAGGTGATTTTAGTGGTGATTGCTCCCATGTCTTTTTTTTTATTTCAGAAATTAGAAAAAGATAGAACCCCTCTCTATTTGTTTCATGAGGATATACTAACTTTTATAACAAATGACTATAGAATTACAATAATAAGGCTAATCTCATGAATATAGATACAAATTCTTGAATAAAATATGAGCACAGTGACCCAAGAAATGCATTAAAAACCACAGACTATTACTAGGTGGATGTTACTCAAGGAACATACTGGAATTACAACAATTAAAAGTTGATTGATACATTCAACATTGTACTATAAATTTTAGCCAGTGCAATAAAAAGCAGGAACAATGTGTCTTGATTATATTGTGTTAATATCTCAAAATGATATTGGCCATATTTTGACATCCAAAAAACAATAAATGTATAGGAAAGTCTCATTATTTCAGAGAAGAATGCTTATTGAATACCTAACAATGTACAAATCATACTATACTACATGTAGTGAGAGACTCATAGAAGATATAGACTTAACTCCTACCTCAAAAGAATAAGCAACCTGGTCATAGGATAAATAATGAATTATTTTAAAATACAATACAATGCACTATACCTGCCTAGTAACTAACAAAATATAAACTGTACATCCTTGGTTAACCTACTCAATTTAGAGGCCCAAATTATAATAAAAAGGACAGTTTGCCCATTTTGTATTCTCTAATCTACTGGAAAATCTTTTTCATGCTACCTACTATTTTTGCAACACAATTTGTTATATTGGTTGAAATGTTGCCAATTAAATCCTTCTCTTCTGAGTGGTTTAAATACTAATTAGTCACATAAGCATTAACAGGAGCCACTTTGATCAAATTGCTTCCTTCCAACAGATAAATAGCACACCTTCTCTAGAAAAAGGAAAACATTGATCTTGGGAAGTGCCTGGGAAGTGCCATTGTGGAGAGGGTACTGTGTCAGTGCAGGTATGTGTGGAATACTCTTTAAAGAACTCGCACACCTGACTGATGCATGATGCTTACAAGGGGGCACTGTTGCACATAAACCACCACGTACAAATTATTGGAGTCAAACCACATGATCACTTGTTTGTGTCATTAACCTGTTGTTTGTGCAAGATATTATGGACAATGTTCTTTCCAAGAAAGGTTCATTCATGTGACAGGTAAACTGGTGCTGTCATCTGGGAACTCAGCTGGGACTCTCTGACCCCTCAGTTCCTTTCTACAAGGACCTCTTCACAGGACTGCGTGAGCTCCCTTGGAATGCAGCAGCAGGTTCCAAGAGTGAATATTCAAAAGACAGGCACTAGAAGCTGCCTGTTTCACTGCTTTGTAAATGATACTTCCATTTCTGAAACCAAGAATAGTGAAGAACACAAATTCACTCTCACAGTATCTCCTCCTTTGGCTCATGTGCTTTTTTCCTTCCATATTAAATGCCTCTCCCCAAGGAATGTCATCACAGGATGACACATGTAGTTATATAGTAGGACCACATTATGAATTAAATTGCCTCTTTGTAGGACAGCCAAATAAGCTATCATAATTTATTACTTGTTTTTCTTTAAGGATATATATATATATATATATATATACTTTTATAACAAACTTACTCTTAAAAATAGATAATTATTTATAAAATTTCATTGATTAACTGCAGGAAAATAACTATCATCAATGCCAAGATCACTTACTGTTAATGTTATGTGGGCAGAGACACATATTGATTTTTTTTTTCTAGAAGAGAAGAGTTAGAAGAATGGCAGGCAAGAATTCTACATGAGTCACAACAACCTGTCAGCACCAACATCCAGCCCAGGGGTAGTAGTTAGGGAGTAAGGCAATAATAATGGCCCTCAGCAGAGGCAAATGATTCAAAGAACCCTGCTGAGGAAAAATGTCTTCTATCAAATGCACAAAATCCAAATAAAGACTAACAGAACAGAAAATGGCAAAATGATTCACATTTCAGAAACCTCAAAAATAAGCAAAAGGTCAGCCTTAGTCATCTTAAATGTTCCTGGAGAGTTAATGGGAGCATATTGAGCAATAATTTTTTTGAAAGTCACTGAAGTTCCATCCAAAAATGAGATCCAATTTTGCCTAGACTTTAAAAAATGATTTCATGCTACTCGTTTTGGAGCCTGAGATGAAAGCATTTTTATTATGTGAAAACAGTCTTTTCTGCCCTCAATAAAATATATACGGTAATTCATGAAGAAAATAATAGAAAGGTTCTGAATAGTCTTGTCGTTTTGAACTTGGTGCATAAATCCTACGGCATATATGGAATTCAGTACTAAGCTAGATGTTATATCAAGATGACGTTTGAGATTGCTTAAGATTTATTTATTTATTTCAAAGACAGAGCAACAGAGAGAGACAGAGAGAGAGAGACAGAGAGACAGAGAGGGAACAAGAGACAGAGAGAGAATCTTCTATCGGTGGTTTGCTTACAGAATGGCCACAAGAGCCAGGTCTGAGCGCCAGGCCCAGGCCACGATCTAGGATCTCCATCTTGGTCTCCCACATGGGTAGCAGAAGTTAAAGCATTTGGACCATCCTCTGCTGTCTTTCCAGACACTTTAGCAGGAAGGTGGATTGGAATTAGAGCAACTGGAACTAGAACCTGCATTTTGATATGAGATGCCGGCATCAGAGGCACTGGCTTGACATGCTGTGCCTCAATACTGGACCCATAAGATTCTTATATGCCAGTAGAGATCATAGGAATGATTAAAGCTTGTGGGATGGAAAGAAACTGATTTCTAGTTTTTGCCCCCACACTCTCAAAAATTTTTCTTTTCGGCACCTAATTTCCCCACCTGTAAATTGAGCTTGTTGAGCTCTGTTCTTTCAAAGATCCTTGATTTTAATGTCCAGTAGTTTATAATTTTGACCATTTTATACAAGGAGGGGGTTTATTTTTAGATTTTTTTTTTCTTTATTCAAAAGGGAGAGTGATAGAGGGATATTGGGAGAGATGGTGACAGAGACATAGACAGAAATAGAAAGGCGATGTTCCATCTGCTGGTTCACCCTCCAGATGGCAGCAAGAAGCAGAGCTTAGTCAGGCTGAAGCAAGAACCCAGAAAACTCATCTAGATCTTCTTAATGGGTGGCAGGGACCCCAACTACTCAGGTCATCCTTTACTGCATTCCCAGGAACATTAGCAAGAAGCTGGAAGGAAGTGTAGCAGCCAGGACTAGAGATGTCACTTTCAAACAGATGACTGTATCAAAAGTGTAGGTATAACCCACTTGAGTGGCCACAATGCCACTCCAGAAGCAATATCTTTTTTTTTAATTTGTAGCAATGCCAATGCATATAATTGGGATTATTTCATCTTAAATTTGTTGAACATGAAGTGATGAGTTTTGGTTTTCTTGAGCAACCTTTCTTGAGGAACCTTGAAAATCCAATCCTTCTCAGCACCAATGTGCTTTCTCTTCGCACTGCCGCAGAATGCCCACAGGGGTCCTTCATCTATTCCATATGTTTATTTAAACATCACTTCTATGAAGGACACTTCTCTGAAACATTGTCTAAAATATCACTAACCCTTTTTATCCGCAAACTGTACATTTCTTTCCTTTCACAAATCTTATCAGCATCTGATACGTAATTTCTTATTTCTTCACCTTCACCACTAGAATGTAAGATCCATGAGGGTATGGATTACATTTTATTTGTGGTTAGGAATAAGAACGCCTGCCCATTATATGATATTTCAACCCAATTTTTAGTGACTTCCATCTACACGTTTTTTCTGCTACGTCAAGTTCTGGTTTTTCTCTATGTATGTTTAAATTTGATGGGGCTGGTGTTGTGGCATGGTGGATGAAGCTGCCACTGCCACATGGGAATCCCATCCGAGCGCTGGTTCCTGTCCCAGCTCCACTTCTGATCCAGCTCCCTGCTAGTGGTCTGGGAAGGCAGTGGAAGATGGCCCAAAGGTTGGGCCCCTGCCAACCACATGGGAGATCTGGAGGAAGCTCTTGGCTCCAGGCTTTGGCCTGGCCCAGTCCTGGCTGTTGTGGCCATCTGGAGAATGAACTAGTGGAGGGAAGATCTCTCTCTCTCTCTCTTGCCTTCTCTATGTGTGTGTGTATGTGTGTGTTTGTATCTCTCTTTCTCTGTAACTCTGATTTTAAATAATAATAAAAAAGTCCCAGTTTGTAAGCACATTGTCAATGCTTATATAGTGCTTTTCAATGGAGAGTCTATAAAATTGAAATTAAGAGCGATTCTCCTCACAATTACACCAGTGTTTAAAATTGAGTTCTTAAAAACCCTAAATACATAATTACTTCCTCTCTTTCCAGCATGCCCTATCTCGGTTGCCTCTTTTTGTTTTTAAAGATTTTATTTATTTATTTGAGCAGCAGAGTCACAGACAGTGAGAGGGAGAGAAAGAGAGAAAAGTTTTCCATCTGCTGGTTCACTTCACAAATGGCCACAATGGCTGGAACTGGGCCAATCTGAAGCCAGGAGCCAGGAGCTTCTTCCAGGTATCCCATGCAAGTGCAGGGGCTCAAGGACTTGGGCCATCTTCTACTGCTTTCTCAGGCCATAGCAGAGAGCTGGATCAGAAGTCTAGCAGCAGGGTCTCAAACTGGTGCCCATATGGGATGCCGGCACTGCAGGCGGCCACTTTACCTGCTATACTACAAGTGCTGGCCCTAAGATGATACATTTATAAGTTGATTTCTTCTAGTATTTGTATCCTCCCAATAGTTATCTTTTGCCATTGTATCTCTGTGGACTACCACATAATTTTTTGTATTAGCAGGCAGTCAATAAATATTTTTAATTAAAAACATGTTAAACATGTATTCAGATTCAACGCTTTCCATTATGATAAATCATATATATTGGACTAAGGTTTAGGTTAGACATAACAAAGGACAGTAGAAAATTTAACTAGCTAGGGAGAATTAATAAAATAATTTTTATGGATTATTTCTTTGTGATATTTGAAAAAGAATTTATTTATACTGTAGCACTTAAAGTATAGTTCTTCACATAGGGATATGTTTAATATGACTTTTAAAGCCTTCATATGTTGGGAATTGGCTACTCATTTGCAGATTCTTGTTTTGTATCTCCATTACATGTCTTCATCTTTCTGATATGTATCTTATCTCCAACTGTACTTGAAACTTATCAAATAGTGCTGCCCATTGCTTTACTGTTAACTCTTCAATCCTCAGAGCTACATTTTTCTCTG
This sequence comes from Lepus europaeus, assembly GCF_033115175.1. Classification (NCBI taxonomy): domain Eukaryota; kingdom Metazoa; phylum Chordata; class Mammalia; order Lagomorpha; family Leporidae; genus Lepus; species Lepus europaeus. The sequence continues at coordinate 93,295,845 of NC_084833.1, read as the reverse complement.
GTTTATGTGATAACTACATATATAGGAGGCCTAGTATTTCTGGACCTTTCATTCTTGTTGCACGTATTAAAAGAGAACTTTGCTCATTTCCCCTTATTCTGTTGAGTGATATTTATTGTAGCTGTGTTTTGGTTTCTCAGTGTTATGCTTTAATATTTGAAGCCGTTATCCGCAGTAAACTTAAGGCATCCCAAAAATGCTGCATAACATGAAATCTTACCAATTATAGGTGTCCCCACTAAAGTTGGTATAACTCTATCTTCTATCTTTCTATCACTGAAGAAAGTGAGATAACTATAGTACCTTCCTCCAATCACAGCAGATGATTTCAAAACTGTAATCTTATTATTTCCACACAAAGACAATATCACATTGGACACTTTGCAGTTCATCTTGTCAGCTTGGAATCAGTTATTCTGATGAAAAAAAAATTTTTTCCAAATGATCACTAATTTGTTTTTTTGGAAACAAAAACTATTCATGCCGATTTGATATTTTTATAACCTAATTTCAATAGCCTAAAAATAATAATAAAAGCTTTGCTGTTTACAGGACAATTCTAAACCCCTCTGATTAATTGTCATTACCTGTGCTCTAGCTTCCTGTCTAGCATTCTTTCCCTCTTCTAAGCATGACACTTTGTTCTACCAGGCCTTGCTTATATTGTTCATAATATTCCTATCCTACTAGGAAAGTGTAGTTCTTACCTAATCCAAACAAATATTTGAGTTATAATTCATATTTCAGTACTGGGATCATTTTTACATGTGACCTATCTCACTGTCACATTTTTTCTGTATCTACTTCTTTGTGACTTTAGGCTATTGCCTTCTCCTTCACGTTTACCCGTCAACATGAAGATACAAACTGAAGACCTGGACATGCTATGCTCTTGTTATTTGTAGGAACAATGACTGTAAAATAAAGCCTGCCAGCAAATTGCATAGTTGAGGATTACTGCACAAATTTTGCAGCTGTGCATTAATCCATGGCAAAAATCCATGGAGAACTCATCAGTGTGAGCTGGAGATTACGTCTATATTAAGCTCTCAATCATCACTCCTGCTTATACCTCTTGAAACACAAATGGAACTCTCTGCCTAAAAACCAACTCAGGAAGTGAATTATTTATTAGAAAATAAATACATTTTTCTGCAATAAATCCAAGGGAAAACCCCAGGCATCTCTAAAGTACTTCTTACTTTTTCTTCTCAACTGATTTCAAACAAACAAGCAAACATGTCAAGCCTTGTTTCCTAGGGTGTCATTCATCAGGAATGAATGGTTTTAGAGGTCAGAGACAGGGAGAAAACAATCGTCATGGAATTAGTTCTGCCAATGTCTAAAGAATAAAGGTTTTGTTGATTTCACCCTACTGCCCCCAGGGATTAAAAAATAAATTGTTCATAACATGAGAGATCTTCAGAATATGACAAATAGTGAAAACACGGCATTTCTAAATGCCGATGTCTTACAAAATGTTGAGTAAAATATTGCAGCTATCTAATTCAGGAAATCATAAAATTAAATGTTTTCATAGAACATACATGGTGGGTGAGGAAAAATGCAGTTCAAACTGGTTAGGTGGTAGGGAATTCATCAGAGTGGATGTTTGAAAGCTTGGTTGAATGTGGCCTTGTAGCAAGAATGTAGATGCTGATCTTTGGGCTAGATCAAACAGCAGATAAAAATTAAAAAGTGGGGTTCAAAAACTATGGTTTCAAAGTGTGACATCACAAAGACATAAAAACCAAACATCTAGAATTTTAAACAATATTTCAGTTAATGCTTCTAAGAACATCATCAGCTTAAATTTACCTAACGAAATTGTATCCTTTAAGTCTCGTTTAGTTGTGAATCCAGAAAATTAAAATCAAACTTAATTTCCAATCAAAAGGAAAGTGTTGCTTTCAGACCCGGTTGATGAGGGGCCTAAGCAACATCAAAAGTATTCAGTTATGTACTTCTCCCTCGTTATCTTTCCCCCATTTGTTTATTCTCAGGGACTCTTTTCTCTGTCACATGAAAATTTTTGCTGATCCAGAACTGTGTTCTCATAACTTTACATCCAACTAGTTGGTTTTGATTGGCTTGCTCAGGTCATTGCAGCATCCTTGAGCTGCTGACTATGGTCAGATGGAAGTAATGCTTGGATTGACTTAGCCTTCAGTGGACATCCACCTCTAGGTATGGCATATATGACACCATTCAATGCACAGGAGCTGAATCATTGAGACTCAATGCAAAAGTGAAACTCTGTTACAAGAAAAGCCTGCAGTATATTTCAGGCAGCAGACAAATAAAATATATAAGCTTAGAAAATATTAAGGGGCCAGGGCCTGCGCCGTGGCTCCCTTGGCTAGTCCTCCGCCTGCATCCCATATGGGCACCAGGTTCTTGTCCTGGCTGCTCCTCTTCTAGTCCAGCTCTCTTCTGTGGCCTGAGAAGGCATTGGAGGATGGCCCAAGTGCTTGGGCACCTAAACCCATGTGTGGAGACCAGGAGGAAGCATCTGGCTCTTGGCTTCAGATCCACGTAGCTCCGGCCATAGCAGCTATTTGGATGGTGAACCAACAGAGGGAAGACCTTTCTTTCTCTCTCTCTCACTGTCTAACTCTACCTGTCAAATAAATAAATAAAACAAAACAAAACAAAAATAAAATATCAAGGGGCCGGTGCTGTGGCATAATGGGTAAAGCTGCCGCCTGTAGTGCTGGCATCCCATATGGGCGCCAGTTCAACTCTTGGCTGCTCCACTTCCAATCCAGCTCTCTGCTATGGCCTGAGACAGCAGTACAACATGGCCCAAGTTTGTGGGCCCCTGCACCCACGTAGGAGACCGGGAAGAAGCTCCCTGCTCCTGGCTTCAGATTGGCGCAGCTCCAGCCGTTGCAGCCATCTGGGGAGTGAACCAGCAGATGGAAGACCTCTCCCTCTCTCTCTCTCTCTCTCTGCCTCTCCTCCTTTCTCTGTGTAACTCTGACTTTTAAATAAATAAATGAATCTTTTTTAAAAAAAAAAAAGGAAAATATCAAATCACCTGAACACAAATACAATTTTTCATAAATATTTCTTTAAAATGCCACCACATCACAACAGTACTTCCTAATGAATACGCACGTATATAGATGGAACAATGCCAGCCAGAGAAGATTAAACTATGATTCCTAAAAGTATAGTAAAAGGCTGGTACAAATATAATCAAAAGCTATAAAGAACTAGAGCACTCCTGCTTTCTGCTGAAATTCACATATGTTCAGTAATTCATACCACAACCTGCCTTAATAATTATGAAAAAAATTTCTGTGACATAAGATAAACATACTCTCTACTCTCTAATCCGTGGTTTTGCTTTTCACAGTGAACCACATTCAATGGAAAATTCCAGAAATAAATGATTCATAAATTTTAGATAGCTTTTTTATAGCATACTAATAGAGAAATTCTACTTTATTATTATTTGTTATTGTTAATCTCTTACTTGCTTCCATCCTAAATTAAACTTCATCATAAGAGTGCATAAGGACAAGCATAGTATATATTGTGTAGGGTTAGGTACTGTCTTTAATTGCAAGCATCCAATGGGGACATTAGAATATATCTCCTATAAATACATAAAGGTCCATAAAAATACACATAAACACACACTTGTGTGTCCATTGACAAGCATCAAAATAATAGTTCAGTCATTGAAAACTATCAATTAAAATACTGTGTATGACTTTTTTATGTTTATTTTCAGTGAAGGCATTGCTAAGTAGAAGGCATTGAGTTTAATAAAAAATTAGCTTCCAATGATCTAAGAAATCTTTCCTGGCCAACTCAGTCAAATGTTGCTGCAGGGTAGGAACCATAACACTGAGTCTGTATATCATCTACCTTACTCTATGTTATTGAGACCAATATAACATTAATAACTGGAGAGGAGATTTAATATCCTTAAAGGAAGAGAAGTGTGGGGGTATATGAGAAGGAGAGGAAATTAAACAGATAAAGAGCAGAGAAACAGGAAAGGAAGGTGTTTGTAATCAACATCTACAGTATCACTTACTGAGAACACATTCTGCACATCCCATGCATCATTAGAGAAAACTCAGATTTCTCACCAAGTTGTCAAAGACAACAGGTAACTTAGAGAAATGGTTTTTGCTCATTGACAGAAATGGGCAAAACTCAGTCTATGTAAGAGTTTTCTATAAGAGATGGCTTGAAGGACTGGCACCATGATGTAGCAAGTAAAGCAACCACATTTGATGCTGGCATCCTGTATGGGCATTGGTTAGAGTCCTGATTGCTCCACTTCCAATCCAGTTCCCTGCTAATGCACCTGGGAAAGCAGCAGAAGATGGCCCAAGTATATGGGCACCTGCCATCCATGTGGGAGACCCAGAAGAAGCTCCTGGCTCCTGTCTTTGGTTTGACCTAGCCTCAGCTGTTGTAGCCATTTAAGTAGTGAACCAGTGGATGGAAGCTCTCTCTCTCTCTAACTGTGATTTTCAAATAATAAATATTTTAAAAGGAAATATTGTTATTTCTTCAGCAATAATAAAAATAATATAGTACAAAAAGATATGTTGATCACAATTTTTAAAAAGATAAGGAACATTTAAATCAATAGTAATATATGGATTATACTTGAACTTTCAAATATATATACTTATATGATACATAAGTATATATAATATATTTTGCCATATTGAAATCTATAAATAAATATCATAGGTATAATCATCTGGGAAATATGAACTGACTAGATACTTAATTTTCTTTTTTTCCCCCAGAAACCTTTCATTTAAGGTATACAAACTTCATGCATTTCATAAACACAACTTCAGGAAAATAGTGATTTTATTTTAAAATGGAAAGAACCATTAATTCATGGGAGTATATTAAATCTATTGTGGTATATTTATTAAGAGCCATCCCATTTGTATTTCATCTTCTTATTTTTCAATTTTATGTTTATTTATCTGCAAGGTGGAGAGACACACAGAAAGAAACAAAGACAAAGAAATCTCCTATTTGTTAGTTCACTCCTCAAATGCCCCTAACAGCCGGGACTGGGCCAGATCAAAGATAGAAGCCTGGAACTCAGCCTAGGCCACTCACTTGGCAGGGACCCAGTACTTGAGCTATCACCTGATGCTTCCAAAGTGTCCAATAGCAGGAACTGGAATTGGAATTGGAATGGAGACCTGCACCCAGGCATTCTGTCATGGGAGGTGAGTGTCCCAAATAATGTTTTAACTGCTGTACCAAATGTCTGCCCCAAGAGTCATTACAGTTTAGTGGTATGCACTGAAATATTAATTTATAAAATGTTAACTTCTTGAGATTCATTTATAAATAATCAGGTAACAATGAATGTGAGTGGAGTTTGGAAAAGGGGGCTGAGGAGAAAGTTACCTGTTGGAATCACCATAGAGGATGTGTTAGGTACATGAAGTATCTTTATGCTGTCTTCCCACTTGTTATGCATATGACTTCATATTAAACAGTAGAGTTTTTACCCATTGCTTTATTTTTTATTAATATAAAGAGAACAAATTCCATGTAGTTCCTAGACACTATTGCAAGAATATAGTGATACTTACCTCTCTCCCTCCTCTTCCTTTTTTTCTTTTTAAATTTTTACATTTTTAATTTACTACATAATCACAGACTTAGTACTCCACTAACAGTTCAACAAGTAAAAAGTAGACAGTGAGATTTTAAAAGTCTGTCTTAAGTCTAAACAATTTCTGCTACACATAGTGTAGATCAGCTTTAGGGTCAGGCTTACTCCTTACATCATTATTTAAATAATATCATTGCCACACAGACAGCACGGGAGTTATTTCATCTGTTCATTCCTTCTCTGTTATATTTGTGGGAAGAAATATTACAGGGCTAAAATAGCAGATATCAGGGCAGGCATTTGACTCAGTGGTTAAGGCATCATTTAGAATACCTGCATCTGACATGAGAGAAACTAGTTGAGTCCCATCTCTACTCTCAATCCAGCTTTATGCCACTGCATATGCTGGGAAACAACAGGTGATGGCTCAAAGATTGGGTTCCTACTACCCATGAAGAAGACTGCACTGATTCTGGCCTCCTGAGTTCGACCTGGTTTTCAGCCATTCCCAGCTGTTGCATACATTTGAGAAGTGAATCAATGGATGGAAGATATTCTCTCTCTCTCTCTCTCTCTCTCTCTCTGTGTGTGTGTGTTTCTCTCCCTGACTACCACTTATTTTGCCTTTCAAATGAAAATAAATAAATATTTTTTAAATACTGGACATTAACTTTTCAGATACATGAATATGTGTAGTTCTTCAATAGTTGACACAAAGTTGCTAATATTGAAATTATATTTTTGAATTTCTTATCATAATTTGCATTTAATGTTTACCTTGAAATTATTTGTAGTATCTTGAAGACACTAATGAATTAAAAGTTTATATCTAGTCATTTGTATTCCAAATTACTAAGACGGGGAATGTTCAGACACATAACTGTTATGACCAATGGCTTTCACAAAATGTGAGAAGTGTAACCATAGCTACTGCTAGATGAAAAACAAAAGGCTTGGTACATTGTAATAAAAATGACAGCAAGGTCAGACATCTGTGTACACTCTGCACATCCTGTTTGCATTCTAATAAGTATGCAGAATGAGGTGTGACTCTGTGAAGGTTTCAGGCTACGTAGAAAGGAAACTCCACATCATTTTTGTGCTCATTAGTAGTCTATGTTACATGAAGTTTAAAATTATCTTTTAATTTGAAGCTTCCACCAGATTGAAATAATATATAGATTTGGGTTAGAGTAAAAAAATATTGCTCTTATCCGGTAGAGTGTATTTTTATTCTACTGCTATTGTGTTATGGGTTCAACTGTGTATATCACACCCCCAAAATCTGTAATTTGAAGTCCTAATCCACAATATCTCAAAATGCAACCACACTTGGAGATAGGATCTTAAAATTGGTTTGCAAGTTACAATAAGGTCATTACAGGGAGCTTTAATCTAATGGTGTCCTTATTAAAAAAAGGAAACTGGACAATGACATGTGCAGAGGGAAGATTATGGGAAGAGATATTTATAATCTATGCACAGAGACTTCAGAGGAAAACACCCCTTCTAAAACTCTGAGCACAGACCTTTATCCGCCAAACTTGTGAAAAAGTAAAATTGCAGTTTTAATTTAAAAAATTGGTAGTAAGTTATTATGAAGTTATTAGCAAACTATGTTATATATTATAAATATAACTAATATATAGGTTTAAAAATTATTGCCATTCAGTGTGAGAGAAAGTAATCTTGTCTCTGATAGTAATATTTCAATGACTTCAAATATTAGTTTACATGACATAGAAAAATCAATACTTTCTCTTTAAGATTTATTTATTTATTTATTTGAAAGGCAAAGTTACAGAGAGGGAGGGAGAGAGAGAGAGAAAGAGGGGTCTTCCATCTGCTGGTTCACTCCCCAGATGGCCACAATGGCCGGAGGTATGCCACTCCAAAGCCAAGAGCCAGGAGCTTCTTCTGGGTCTCCCATGCGAGTGCAGGGCCCAAGGACTTGGGCCATCTTCTACTTCTTTCCCAGGCCATAGCAAAGAACTGGATCAGAAGTGGAGCAGCTGGGACTTGAATTGCTGCCCCTATGTGATGCCTGCACTGCAGGCAATGGCTTTACCCACTAACCACAGCATCGGCCCCAAGTCCATACTTTTGATTGGATTGCAGTGTTATACACCAGTTGCTGCCAATTCAGTTTTTGATAGTTGTTATTTGGTTGTTTTGATTGAGACGCCCTTTTATTTTCTCATTAATTTATTGTCATAATCATGTGCTAAGCTATCAATCATTGCTGGGTGCTCTACCTGTAATCAGGGTTCCCATTCTTCTCATTGGCCAATTAAACCATTGCAGGATTATAGCAAGTGGAGAAAATACAAAAATCTTACTCCATTTTCACTGTTTATAAATATTACTAAGAAACTGAAAATAGATCGCTGTAAAAATTAAGAGTGGGACTGGGAGAGAGAGGAGGAAGGACGGTTGGAGTGTGGCAGAAAGGAGGAAAACATATCACTATGTTCCTAATCTGTATATATGAAATGCATAAAACTTGTATAATTTAAATAAAGTTTTAAAGAAATCTAAGGAAAAATATTACTAAGAGGTGGATCTGTAAATAGTGTAACCATGTAAACAGTGACAATCTTAGAAGTAGTTAAAAGCTACTAAAATCAGAGACTTCTCTTGACTGACTTCATAACTGGGAAGCTTTACAAATGTTTTCTACTGAGTCTCTGTAATGTTCACATCTAGCATACACACTACTTTGCAGAATAATCCTTAAAGAAACAGGATCTGGCATCAGAATGTATGGAATTATAACTTGATTTCAGAATTTAAAAATATTCAAGTTACTAGAAACCTTTATATTTTATTTCTTTTGAAATGCAAATCAAATGTACTGGACTTAAATCTTTGTGGAAAGCTGAAATGCTAAGAATAGTGTCAGGCAAACAGTGTGCAATTAAAGAAAGCTCTCTCATTATTGTGAAACCAGAAAAACCATAAGAAAAACCAACTCATGGTCCCACTAAACTACTGATGGATTTTCTCAAAATAATGATAGAAATCAATAAGATAGGAGAAATATGTCAAGATTTTTAACTTTCTTAGACTTCAGGTAACTGTTTCACTAAGCATCAATGATTCCACTCTCTGTATTCTCAGTCTTCCATTACATACTTAGTTTTGTCCTAAAGCATTTCTAAAGACCTTAGTTATGTTTCTACTCACTACAAAAAATGAGTAGTAATAACAAGAGTAGTTTTCATTTAGGGAATAACTAAAATGTGCTAGACATTCATTTAATAAAGCATTTATTAATGTATATGAAAGGCAGAGTGATTAGGGGAAGAGGGACACAGAGGAGTGGAAGAGAAAGAAAGAGGGACAGAGAGATGGGGGAGACAGAGATTGATCTTCCATTGACTTCTCTGTTCCCTTAATGGCAGCAGTAGCCACAGCTGAGCCAGGTCAAAGCCAGGAGCCAGAAGCTCCTGGTCTCTTATGTGGGTGACAGTGTCTCAAGTACTTGGGCCAACTTATGCCTCCTTCCCAAGCTCATTAGCAAGAAGCTGGATTGGAAACACAACTGCTGGGACTCCAACCAGCACTTTGATACAGGATGCTGGTGCCCCAAGCAGCAGCTTAACTGGTTGCATCCAAACACCAGCCCCTTATACTATGTTTTAAGAGTGCATTAATTTATTGAAAAATCATAATAGTCCTGTGATGCAATCAGAAATAATATGCCCAATTTTAGAAAATGGGAAACTGAGTTCAGAGTTCAAGTAGCTTATTTGAGCTCCTATAGAAAGTAAGTAGTAGGGGTGGGGTTTGAACTCAGGCATCTAGGCTTCAGAGGCAATCAAATTAGCTACTTTAGCACATGGACTCCATAGTGTGTATTCTCTCCACTAAACATCCACTGTAATCTTCATTTCCCCTGCCAATTTGTAAGAAACAATTTTCCTCGCAAAACATCATTTGCAAGACTTAAATCTTGGTATTAAGTAAGAGTTTGTATTTTTTGTGCCTTTTGTAATTCTATTTTAAAATATTTCAGTTATTCAAGAAAAGTTCAATGAGCACACACATATTTAACAATTTTAACATTTTCCCACATTCATTTCATATGTAAATATTATATATATATGTATATATATATATATATCCATACAATTTTCCTGAAAGCAGAGATGTTAATATAATTTGGGATTCATGACAAAAACCACTAAATGAGAAAAGAAGGACATGTTATTACGTAAGGGGTAAAACTCAGTAATGATAACATTTATAATTGTCTATATACCAAATCTTATGATATTTACATATTTTGCCATACATATATATAAATATATATATGCACTTCTATATATGAAAGAAAACACATAGAATGTATCTTTCTGTGTGTGCTATTTCATTTAGCACAATCATTTCCAGGTATAGTCATTTTGATGCAAATGTCCAGATTTCACTATTTTATGGCAAAGTAATATTCCATCATATATATACACACATATATATACATAACATTTTCTTTATCCATTCATAAATTGATCCATTTGTGTTTTATCTTTGCTAGTATGAATGGGGATGAAAAAGGCATGGTAGTGCATGCCAAGTTTGGATATATTCTCGTAAATGTGATAGCTGGGTTACATGTTAGATCTAATTTTAGTTTGTTTAGGAATCTCCAGACTGTTTTACATAATAGCTGTACTTACAGTTACAACAACAGTGTATTAGGGTTCTCTTTTTTCCCACATACTTATCAGCGTTGTTTATTATTTTTCAATTTATTTTTAAAATTTTGGATAACAGCATTTCCTTTTTTAAAAAAGATTTATTTATTTACTAGAAAGAGTTACACAGAGAGAGAAGAGGCAGAGAGAGACAGAGGTCTTCCATCTGCTGGTTCACTGCCCAATTGGCCGCAATGGCTGGAACTGCACCAATCCGAAGCCAGGAGCCAAGAGCTTCCTCTGGGTCTCCCATGTGGGTGCAGGGGCCCAAGAACTTGGGTCATCTTCTGCTGCTTTCCCAGCCATAGCAGAGAGTTGGATTGTAAGTGGAGCAGCCAGGACTTGAACCGGTGCCTATATGGGATGCTGGCGCTGTAGGCGGTAGTTTTACCCTCTATGCCATGGTGCCGGCCCCCAGATAACAGCCTTTCTAATTGCAGTGAGGTGATTTCTGATTGTGTTATTGCTTTGCATTTACCTAATGGCTACTAATTCTGAGCATTTTTTCATGTATTTGCTGGCCATTTTTAAGGAAATTATATCACTCATTCTTCTCAAGTTTTTCTAAGCAAAGCAAAAGGAGAGAACCCTTCTGAACGTATTATGTAAGACCAGCATTACCTTATGTCCAAAACCAGAAATGGATATGACAGCAACAAAAAAGAGAAAGTCCAATACCTCTGATGAATAGAGATGCAAACATCCTCAACAAAATATTAGCAAATCAAAACCAACAGCACATCAAAACAATCATTCACTCTGATCAAGTGCAATTTATCACAGGGATGCGGCGATGATTCACATGCAAATCAATAAACGTGATAGTTCACATCAATAGAATAAAGGATAGAAATCATATGACTTGATAAAATAGAGCACCCATTCATGCTAAAAAAAAAATCCTTAATTCAGATATAGAAGGAACGTACCCAAACACAATAAAAGCTATTTATAACAAGTAAAAAACCAACATTAAATTGAATGGGGAAAAGCAGGAAGCATTTCCACTGAGTTCTGGAACCAGAAAAGCTGCTTACTCTTGCCACTCTTATTCAATATAGTTCTGAATGTTTTATCCACAGTCATTAGGTGAGAGAAAGAAATAAAATGTATACAAATAGGGAAAGGAGCTCAAATTATTCCTATTTGTATGTGACTTAATTATAAATATAGGAGAACCAAAAGATTCCACTAAAAGACTATTAGAACTGATAAGAGAATTCAGCAAAGTTACAGGATACAAAATCGACACTGAAAACCAGTAGCATTTTTATACACCAATAGTGGTCTTGCTGAGAATAAAATCTTTTAAGACATTCCTATTCACAACAGCTATTAAAAAATTCAACACATTTGGATGAATTTAATCAAATATGTGAAATATCTCTTCAATTAAAATTACAAAACACTAATGAAAAAAAATAGTAGACACAAAAAAATGGGAAGACATCCTATGTTCAATCTTGAACAATGAAAGCAATGTAGGAGGTATCACAAAGTCAGATTTTAACAGCCCTTAAGGCATTCAGATATGGCTGAAGAGCCCATGAGAGTATTTTAGGCATGGAAAGCCAAGTCACTCTGGAAAAAAAAAAAAAAAAAAAAAAAAAAAGAAGACCTAAATGAAAGATCTCTGTGAGTGAGGTCCCAGTGGAAAGAATGGGGCAATCAAAGAAGGAGGTACCTTTCTCTGAAGGGAGGAGAGAACTTCCACTTTGACTATGATGCTGTCGGAATAAGATCAAAGTCTGCAAACTCAAAAGGCTTCCATAGCCTTGGCAACTCATGACTAGAGCCTAGGGAGATTACTGACGCCATAAACAAGAGTGTCAAATTGTTAAGTCAACAACAGGAGTCACTGTGTACTTACTTCTCATGTGGGATCTGTCCTTAATGTGTTGTCCAATGCGAAGTAATGATATAACTAGCACTGAAACAGTATTTTTACACTTTGTGTTTCTGTGTGGGTGCAAACTGATGAAATCTTTACTTAATATATACTAAATCAATCTCCTGTATATAAAGATAATTGAAAATGAATCTTGATGTGAATGGAATGGGAGAGGGAGCGGGAGATGGGAGGGGTGCGAGTGGGAGGGAAATTATGGGGGGAGGGAAGCCATTGTAATCCATAAACTGTACTTTGGAAATTTATATTTACTAAATAAAAAAAACTAAAAAAATTTTTTTAAAAAGTCAGATTTCAAGACATACAACAGGACTATCATAACCCAAACTACATGATAGTGGCAAAACAACAGACATGTAGACCAATAGTACAGAACAGAAACCTTAGATATAAGTCCACACATCATGACCAACTTACAGTGTGACAGATGTGCTGGAAACATCCCCTGGAAAAAGAACAGTCTCTTATTAAAATGGATTTCCATATATAGATGTTTGAACCAAGAATCCTACCATAACACTATAGAAAAGTCAACTCAAAATTGATCAAGGACCTAAATGTAAGACTATGAAACTACTGGAAGGAAACAGAGGGGAAACACTTTGAGATACTGGCATACACAATGATCTTTGGATAAGATCCTAAAAGAAAAGATGATAAAAGCCAAAATAGATAGATGGGATTATATCAAACTAAGAAGCCTCTGTGCAACAAAGGAAACAAAATGAAGAGAAAACTGACAGAATGGGAAAATATTTGCATACTATGTATATAATAAAGGATTAATATCTAAAATATATATGGAACTCAAACATTTAACAACAACAACAAAACATCCAGTGGCTGGAGCTGTGGCATAGCAGATAAAGCAGCCACCTGCAGTGCCAGCATCCCATATTGGCGGCCATTCATGTTCTGGCTGCTCCACTTCTGATACAGTTCTGCTATTTCCTGGGAAAGCAGTGAAAGATGGCTCAAGTGCTTGGACCCTTGCACCTGTGTGGGAGACCCTGAAGAAGCTCCTTGCTCCTATCTTCAGATTGGTGCAGCTCCGGCCATTGCAGTCATTTGGGGATTGAATCAGTGGGTGGAAGACCTTTCTCTCTTTCTCTCTCTCTGCCTGTCACTCTTCCTTTCAAATTAATAATCTTGAAAAAAATCCAGTTAAAAAATGGGCAAATATCTGAATTACACATTTTTCACAAGTAGGAGTTTTGATGTGCCTAATTATTTGATCTTGTAACACAGAATGGTCTACAATAATTCCATAGTTGAAACACATACTAATGAATATATCATCACCATTCATAGGCATTTGTGAATTAAAGATATAAATCTCTTACCATACTTCATTAGGGGGTTGTATGATTTTAGAGCTTTTCCTATGGAACATTCTAGGTGATACAGCATTCTTTGGAAGTCATTTGACATTTCTTTGAGAAATGCTATCTTCTCCACAGGCTTCTCTTTCTTGGGTTGTAAGAAAGATATTTTTGCTTTCTTTTTGGAGTTTTACCAAGGAGCTTAAAAAAAAAATAAAAACGCACCCTTCTCCACCCTCTCTCTCCTTGCAGGTTTATCATTCTGATGACTTTCATAGCTTTCGTTTATGCTGTGAAATTATGAATTCTCATTATACCTGCTGCTGGCTCTTCAGTATTATTTAGGTGTAACAGAGGCAGACCCCATGGGCTGAATCAATTTTAATTCTATCTTCTGCAATTTGTCTGCTGCACCTCTGAAAGTTGGTCTAGAGGAAAAAAAAGCAAGCAGGTTTCTTCCTTCAATCCCCTCTGGCACACTAACTTTACGGATGTTGGCTCCACTATTCTGTTTTCTGTGACCAATATTCTTCTTTTCAGAATCTTTACCACTTTTCCCTTGCAATTCATCTTCTAAACTGCCTCCAAATGCTTTTCGATTACCAACTCTACACTTGAGTTTCCCTGCTGAATTTTGAGAGGCTGGGTTGAAGAGATAGGCCTCTTTAGAGCTGATGACTACTTTCCCTAAATAGGCACGTTCTGGCTATCCTTGAATGATAATCTAGTGAATGGGACTCCAGATGTTTGTAGTGGATACTGTAGTACCCAGGCCGGGTGCTTCCTTCTTTATCCCTGGCATTCATTCTTCCATTTGCTGGCTGCTGATTGCTCACAGATGATTCTCTCTGCTTGAAATTGCTCTTAGTTGATGGAGGCTCCTTCATTCAATGTTATATCATTTCCCCAGGGGCACCTCATATTTAAGAACTGGTCATTGGGACCAAGGGCAAAGCTTGGCATTTTGCTTCCACTTGGTACCACTCTAAGGGGCTCCTACAAACCTGCAGGTCGTGTGGGATTGGCTGAGACCTCTGAGGAAACTGGATTGCATTTCAAATCCTCTCATCCCAGTTCTTCTTCTCTCAGCCCTTTATATCCACTGTTCCTCAGTTTACTCACCAATAAGCATCCTGTTTACAAACCATCAGCTCCATTTCTAGAGAACTGGCCTAAAACAATGCTGAAATGAAACCTTACAGATCATATTTCGCTATGTAAATTTTCACTTGTAAATACTTTTCCAATCAATTTAATTATATAATTGTCTTCTTGTAAATCCCATTCACCCTACCTTTATAAAGCAAGTCAATTTCACTGTGGTATGGAGAATTACATTTATTGGAATTACCTTTTTTTAAAAGATGATTTGATGCAGCTATAGTGATTCTCATTCAAGTTTAGAAACAAATTGAGGGGCCAGTGCTGTGGCATAGCAAGTAAAGCCTCCACCTGCAGTGCTTGCATCCCATATGGGTGCTGGTTCGAATCTCAGCTGCTCCACTTCTGATCCAGCTCTCTGCTATGGCTTGGGAAAGCAGTAGAAGATGACCCAAGTCCTTAGGCCTCTGCACTTGTGTGGGAGACCTGAAGTGAGCTCCTGGCTCCTGGCTTTGGATAGGCACAGCTCCAACCATTGTAGCCAATTGGGAGGTGAACCAGCAGATGGAAGACCTCTCTCTGTTTCTCCTTCTCTCTCTGTAAATCTTTCAAATAAATAAATAAATCTTTATAAAAAAAAAAAGAAATTGATGGCTGGCGCCGCAGCTCAATAGGTTAATCCTCTGCCTTGAGGCACCGGCACACCGGGTTCTAGTCCCGGTCGGGGAGCTGGATTCTGTCCCGGTTGCCCCTCTTCCAGGCCAGCTCTCTGCTGTGACCAGGGAGTGCAGTGGAGGATGGCCCAAGTGCTTGGGCCCTGCACCCCATGGGAGACCAGGAGAAGCACCTGGCTCCTGCCTTCAGAACAGCGCAGTGCGCCGGCCGCAGCACGCTGGCCGCAGCGGCCATTGGAGGGTGAACCAACAGCAAAGGAAGACCTTTCTCTCTGTCTCTCTCACTGTCCACTCTGCCTGTCAAAAAAAAAAAAAAAAAAAAAAAGAAATTGATAAACCAATCTCTCTCCTTCCCTCATATACATACACCTTTTCTCTTCCTTATAAGCCAGGTAACTAAGGAAAATAAAAGTGTTCATAGTTATAGTGTATTGGTAGTAAATATATTTTAATTAAGGATGTATCTCCTTTTAACAGTAGACTCTAAACTTTAAGAATCAATGATTTTATGTAATATCCTAATCCAAAGTATATGTTAGTGCTTGAATAATTTGATATAAATAAATGAATGACCTAAAGCTTATTTTTACTCAAACAGCTTGAAATAGCAAATATAGTTCCACCTCAAGAAGCTACACAACTAGAATTGTGATCATTTATGTATAATTTTATATCTATATAACAATGTATACACATTTTATGTAAGTTATATGATTATTATTATTTAAAATAAATTTGTTTCTTCTGAACAATATTTAGGGCCTACATTTTATAATAGTAATTGATATTTGAGGACTCCAATTCACCCAGGCTTGTATGTCTTCCTCAGGTGCTCACACTCATTCATATGTACACATTTTCCTCATACATTTTTCTCTTTAGGGACAAACATAGGCACAATGTCTGAATACGAAAGCATCATCTTCTGCTTTTGCTGAAGTATTTAGGCCAGCTTTTTTCTTGGCCTACCTCAGTGGCTTCATCATGGTCTTCACCTGCTGCCTCCTTCCCAGTTCCTTATCAGCAAAGGTAAATACGTTTTCACATGCTTACTTTGCAAGTTCCCTTGCAACCAGGGAGTCAAGCTATGAGATATTATACCTCTGATTCACTGAAGGTCATCACGTGTTAGAGAGAACACAGCACCAGTACAGACCCACATGGTTAGGTGAGAGGAAGGACCTTAGCAGTCTCTTGAGTCTTGGGATCCCATATTAGGATGGTGGAGGGTCTCAGAAACCACTTTCCTATTGAGATTATGTGTGAGTTGTTCTTTTTGGCACACAGGCCTTCTTTTGTCAGATGCCTTAGATGACCTTGATAATTTCCCACATAATCTTACAGCTTGTACGGTGGCATGTCATTCATTCTTCTTCCCCTCTGATCTCAAAGCATCCACTGATACACAATTCTGACTAAAGTAAGTCACTTAAAAGCACGTACTACATTTACTGAGATGATCCCTAACACCTGACCAATTTACTTTTCTGTATTAATAAAGCCACATAGGCTACTGTATTCTTTTTTTTTTTTTAATTATTTTTTTGACAGGCAGAGTTAGACAGTGGGAGAGAGAGACAAAGAGAGACACAGAGAAAGGTCTTCCTTCTGATGGTTCACTCCCCTAATGGCTCCCACGGCCGGCGCTACGCCAATCTGAAGCCAGGAGCTGGGTGCTTCCTCCGGGTTGCCCATGCGGGTGCAGGGCCCAAGCACTTGGGCCATCCTCCACTGCCCTCCCGGGCCACAGCAGAGAGCTGGACTGGAAGAGGACTGGAAGAGGACCAGGACTAGAACCCGGGGTGCTGGCGCCGCAGGCAAGGATTAGCCAAGTGAGCCAGGGTGCTGGCCAAGGCTACTGCATTCTTGACTATGTTGGAGCTCTTAGAGATGCTTGAATCCTAAAAGTAACAATCATACACCATAGCCAATCATAAACAAAACAGGCAATATGACAGATAAACCAAAGATCTTGGGTTAGGTTAACCTCCTCAGGTGAAACCTATTAGCTCCACTGATTTTTTTTTAAGAAGTAATTTCAAATATTTATGAAATACGCAGACACACACACAGAGACTACTGCATTTACATAGAGTACACATTTAACTTTCTTGCCAGCCATCACTGATTTATTTTGATTTGGCAGACAACTAAAATTCCGAAATCATTTTTATAGAAATTTCTGTCAAGATCTTTTCAAATATTGATTGTTACACAGCATAGTAGCTATTTTTCACAGCTTTTTGTTATCTGAAAATTTTATAAACACACCTTTTAGTCTTTATCCAAGTCACTGATGAAAACACTAGGAGGACAAGGCTTAGAACAGAATCTTGTGTGGTCATTCTTGGGAAACCACTGAATCCTGAATCCATTGTCATCAAATCTGAAAATACTTGATTTTTCTGTCATCTGATCCATATTTCTCCAACTTGTGAATAAGTACATCATTGAGATTTTAACCCTTTTCTGAAAACCAGATATGTGTCATCTGTGACCATCTCTGCTTGAAGGGTTTTATTAGGCATCACTTGATTAAAAGAGACAAAAGATCATTGTTAGGATCCTTTATCTTTTAGATGGCTGCAACACATTCCATTTTAAACAATTCTTGGGCACCTGTTGTATATTGTGTCCTGCAGTTGCAAACATATTTACTTTACAGCTCCTGCTTTCAATAGGCTCACTATCTGTTCCATTATCTGTTACAGAGTGTTTCTAGCTTCTGAAATCATATTCTTGCTTTATTTTTATCATTGATTCTTTGGAAAATTTGGATAACATTTGAAGATTCTGTTAGGATAACAGCTCTTGTGGTGCTATATTATGATACTGCAAAGAAATCAAGAGTAGCAATGATGATATAATTCCTGGTTACTTCAGTATATAGTATGTTTTCAACTGGAACTCAGGCCCTAGATGCATTTTTTAGTACTTCTTACTATGTGTTATGTGTCAGGGATACCCAGGACAATGCTGAGGCTTGATGGCTCACTAGAAGGACTCACAGGACTCAGAAAGTCTATATAATTATAACATAGATTTTTATATCCCTCTAGTACCTATTGAAATCAGCAATGGAAGAGCTACATGGACTAAAGTCCAGGAGAAACCAGGCACAAGCATTTAGGTGTCCCTTTCCAGTGGAATGGCACAGATATATGCTTAATCCTTCCAGAAAGCATGTGTGACTACACTCGGGAAGTGGTTCCAGTTAGTGAAACTAAGCTGACCCTTGGTGTCCAGGGTGTTAACTGTGTGTGTGTTGGGGGGGGGGGGGGGTATAGGAGGAAGGAGGACAACCATATAGGTGCACAGTGTCTGAATGCAGACTGCAGCTGCTTAGCTTCTAACCACTCCCAGAGCTAGAACTGGCCATAAATCACATTGATGGGATCAATTTATCTGAGTAAACTTCTATAGCATGGCCCAAGGATTCTTGGCTACAAAACTATTCTTAACAGGCATAGTGTTCCAAGGGATCAGAGATTATCTTGCAGAAGTTTAGGAAGAGTCAGTTGTCAAGACAGATTTTTATTTGTAAAATGGAGGATTTGTGAAACACAGCCTTCCTGAATTAACCCTTTACTGCCTAAGTCTATGTATTTCATTCTATAAAATATAAAGAAAACTTATAGTTTATGAAAATTAAACAGGTGCTTCCTACTGCTGGGAAAAAAATCATTATGACAGGCTAGATGATTCAAATCTGTGGATCTATGGAAATTTCTTTGTAAAAAGATGAAAAAAATCAATAAGGCTGAAATTCTTTTTTTTAAAGGTTTATTTTATTTATTTGAAAGAGTTACACAGAGAGAGGAGAGGCAGAGAGAGAGAAAGAGAGAGAGGGCATTCATCCGCTGGTTCACTCCCCAATTGGCTGCAACGGCCAGAGCAGTACCGATCCAAAATCAGGAGCCAGGAGCTTCTTCTAGGTCTTGCACACAGATGCAGAGTCCCAAGGACATGGGCCATCTTCTACTGCTTTCCCAGGCCATAGCAGAGAGCTGGATCAGAAATGGAGCAGCTGGGTCTCAAACAAGCGCCCATATGAGATGCTGGCGCTTCATGCCAGAATGTTAACCCACTGTGCCACAGTGCCAGCCCCTAAAATTCTTAATAAATTATATTTAACTGAATAAAATGTCACATGTTATTTCTTTATTTGAAAGGCCAAGAGACAGAGAAGGAGGAAGGAGGGAGGCTGGGATGGGGGAAGGGAGAGAGAGATTGAGAGAGAGACAGAGAGAGAGAAAAAGAGATTGAGAGAGATGTTTTCCATCTACTGGTTTATTCTCAAATACCTGCAACAGTCAGTGCTGGACCTGGATCCTATACCTCAATCTGCATCTCCCACATTGGTGGCAGAGAGGGACCCAACTGCTTGATGCATCAGCTGCTGCTTCCCAGGATGTGCTGGAAGCTGAATTAGAAGCAGAGCCAGATCTTGAACCCAGAGACTCCAATATGGGATGCTGGTATCTCAAGGAGCATTTTATCCAGTAAACCAAATGCATGCCCCATGACATTTTACTCTATTAGTTACATATGGCTGCATTGTAAGTTGCTAAAGCTTAAAACAATAAATGTTATTATCTGAGGGTTTCTGGGGTCTAGGAAAACAGACATAGTGTAATTGACTCCTCTGTCAATAGACAGAGGAAACTACCTACCAATCTATGCCTCATAGAAATAATGGTAATGTGTTCAAAGTCAAAAAAAGTGAGAAAGTAGAATCTTAAATGGGTCCAAAATAAAACATCTATAAATGTTTACATAAAAATCTGACTTAAAAATTAGAGCTAAGTTTCTCATTCCTGACTGCATCTTTGAGTTACCTGTAATTTTTTTTAAATACAGAAGCTTGGCCACGGTTCGCTTGGCTAATCCTCTGCCTGTGGCACCAACACCCCAGGTTCTAGTCCTGGTTGGGGCACCAGATTCTGTCCTGGTAGCTCCTCTTCCAGTCCAGCTCTCTGCTGTGTCCCCCCCCCCCGGGGGGGGGGCAGTAGAGGACGGCCCAAGTGCCTTGGCCCTGCACCCGCATGAGAGACGAGGAGGAAGCACCTGGCTTCTGGCTTTGGATCAGCGCAGTGTGCTGGCCGTGGCAGCCATTTGTGGGGGTGAACCAAAGGAAAAAGGAAGACCTTTCTCTCTGTCTCTCTCTCTCACTAACTCTGGCTGTCAAAAAATAATAATAAAATAAAATAAAATACAGAAGCTTGATTCACATCCACAGGCCAATTAAATTTCACTGTGGAGGTGGGGCTCAGGTTTGGTAAACTTGAGAGGATCAGGTTTAGGGGTTGTGAGAAGTACTTAAGCTGAGTTTCTGCAGGTATTAATGAACTGATCCAGATAGCTAGCTGATACCGGACATGAGACTGCAGAAATAAAGCTTGTTTAGTGCCGCAATAGAATTGTAGATATTCAAGAAATCAATTTTAACCTAAGTAATTAAATAATTTATAAAAGGCCCGATTAAACGATAGCCAGTGAACGAATCTGACTCAGTGTTTGTTTTTGTAAACAAAGTTTTATCAGAATATAATCATAGTCCATTTGTTTTCATATTATCTATAGCTGCTTTTGAGGGCTTTCCTGTTTGCAGCAGACTTTATGGTCTAGAAAGCCTTAAATATTTAATATCTGTCTCATTACAGAAAAAGTAGACTATGTTCTCATCTATTCAAATGTCAGAAACTTTCTTTTTACTGAACTTTGTTTTTTAATTAACTGTTTCTACTTCCCTTTTTTTAGACCCTATTTATTTGAGAAGCAGAGTGCTAGGAAGGAGAGAGTAGGGAAGAGAGAAATATCTTCTGACTACTGGTTCACTTTCCTAATGCTCACAATAGCTGCTGTGGTAGAACCAGGTAGAAGAAAAAGCATCCAACTCCATCTGGATCTCCCATATGAGTGGCACAGACTCAAGTATTTGATCTATCACCTGCTGATTCCCAGTTCCATTGTCAGGAAGCTATAATAGGATCTGCAGTAGTCAAGACTCAATTCCATGCACTCCAGTATGGATGTGGGCACCTCAAGTGGTAGTGTACCCCAGTGTCCCCACAAAATCCACCTGCTTCCTTTTTTAATGGTGCATTTCAACATAAAAAAACATAAAATGAAAGAAAAGAGAACTGGCGGGGGGGGCAGTGAATCCTAAAATAAGCAAATTTTTCTTTGCTTGCATCAGTGTAACATTTATTACATATGGACTAAAGATGATTTCTCCTTAAAATTTTCTACTACTGCTTTCAGGAAATAAATTATTATGTAAGTTATTATTAAAATTTACATAAGTTCACACAGTAATATGTTGATTCAACTACAAAATCTCTGTCTTTAGAGTGTTAGCTGTTATCTGTTAATCTATAACAAAAGATGCTTCTGCCTATAGGATAATCGCATTTTAAAATATTCCATAGTCCAAAAGACTCCTGAGACTCTTAAATTGGAAAATTGTATTCCTTAAATGGACTGTTTAAATTCTAAAAGTAGTTAACACTTTAAAAATATTTTTAAAGGCACATGATAAGCCAGCGCCATGGCTCAACAGGCTTATCCTCCGCCTAGTGGCGCCGGCACACCGGGTTCTAGTCCCGGTCGGGGCACCGGATTCTGTCCAGGTTGCCCCTCTTCCAGGCCAGCTCTTTGCTGTGGCCCAGGAGTGCAGTGGAGGATGGCCCAAATGCTTGGGCCCTGCACCCCATGGGAGACCAGGAAAAGCACCTGGCTCCTGGCTTCGGATCAGCGTGGTGCGCCGGCCGCAGCATGCCGGCCGCAGCGGTCATTGGAGGGTGAACCAACAGCAAAGGAAGACCTTTCTCTCTTGTCTCTCTCATTGTCTACTCTGCCTGTCAAAAAAAGTAAAAAAAAAAAAAAAAAAAAAAAGAGGCACATGATAATGCTCACCTGCAAAACAGATACAGGTACCTTGATGAATGCAGTCTGGATTGTAAGTATAGTTAGTTATATTGTTACATATTTTTTTCTGATATAACTTATCACCTAAGGAACAATTTGAGAACAAAATCAATTTTGCCTTTGCTTCTACAGTTTCACCTGCTATAAATTCTATGTGAATACAGAAAACTGCAACTAGCTGAATAGAGACATGTGGAATTACACAAAATGCACACATGCACAATACCTCAAGGATCTCTTTTATCATCTCACTTTTTCATTAAACGTTTAATCCTAAAAGATTATGTTTTGCTAATCATTTACATTTGTGATACAGACTCAAGGTCCAAATATATCCAAATGCCCCAGTTGAGTGCATTAAAAAAGAAACTATAAGCCTTAAGAAGAAACTTAAAATAACAATGTTTTAAAAATAAATAAGAGAACATAAGAGAGCTGTCCAGCAACAGGCATGAATGAATCCGCTTTGGAAACCATCAGAGACAAGGCTGTCTAAACAGAAACAGTCTATGATTAGAAAAACATCAAGCATGGCAATAAATAATGGCCAAAGAAATAGAAGAAATATAAATACTGTTGAGCTTGTGTTTTGAAAGCCAAATGATTAAAACATCAGGAACAGACTTTCTCATAATCAAGTAGAAAGCATTATTTATAAAATAAAACCTTGAACAGGCAAATTTGCAGAAGAAACCCCTTTGAGTACTAGTAGTAGCTGGTTTAGTGATTGTCAAACAACACTAGAATTTCTAAGCTTTTAGTTATCGAGCAAAGTCATAAGTGAAGATCAGAAAAATAATAAAGGAATTTCTAGCCGTGATACAGAAGTTAATTGAAGAAGGCTATATACATCATATCAAATTTTCAATTTCAGTGAAGTTGGTATGTACTATAAAGACGTGTCTTAAAGGACTTATATCCTAAAGACAAAAAGTAAAAAATAATAAAGCATGTCTCAGGTTTTAAGACTGCAAAAGATTACAAATTTAGTAGCCTTTTCTACCACTTCATAATAACTTACAAGCTTCAAGCTATCTGAAAATCCCTTACACCAAGTTTATGTGTTACTGAAAAAGTTTTCTAGGATCTTGCCTCTAACTTCACACTTACCACCAACTCTGAGGTTTTATTGTATGGCTTTTACATAGTGCAATAACTTTCAGCAATGTGTGTGTTGCCATATAGCACAACTATTTGTAACAGAAAACAATGCTAATGAAATTATACAAAGATGCATTAAATGGCTATTCATACAACCAAAGACAAGATGAGCAATTAAAACACATGAGGTATCCTAGTTATGTTCACAGAGTCCATGTGTGGAAAACATGATCACCAAAGTGAATGGGAGGTTGGATCATTAAGGTAATTAGGCCATCAGTGCTATGCCCTAACACTCTAATGGATGGGTTCCTTATTAAAAGATGTATTTAACTCTCTCTCTCTCTTTCTCCCTCCCTCTTTTTGGCCTTTCAACATTTAATGTTTCATTATGCCTTATTATGCCTTATTATGACAAAAAGAAAACCTTTAAAGGATGTACATCTCAAAGGCCAAAAACAGAAGGGAAATATGAACCAGGTTTCAAGGATGCAAAGGATTACAAATTTGACAGCCTTTCTTCTACCCTCAATTTTGGACTTCCCAACCTCTAGAATCATGAGTGAACAGATTTCTGATCATTATATATTTTGTTAATAGCAGCATGAAACTCCCTAAGACATAAGCATAAAGGATCCACTATTGTATAATCAGAGCCCATTCCCAAATTCTTGAGGCAAAAAACTTGCTTGACCAATCTTGTATTGGAATATACTCCAAATTTATAGAGATTTAATTTTATTCATATTATTACTACATTGAATTCAATTGTTAACTGAACTATTCATACACAAATTGTGGAATGCATGACAAAAGCTTGAGTTGAGCATTTGAAGCATTTGTTTTTGTTAGTCCTGGAAATAATGCCAAGAGTGGTGAATACATTTTTTGTTCTGCATTAAACAAATCAGCCTGTATATTTAACAACTTACAGTTAGAGGGTATCTTGGTCATCTAGACAACTATTTAATTTCCAAGATTAAGACACTGGTCCCAGAGAGGCTGTCAATTGTTGAAGGCGACATTTGTTGTAGAATGACATTATACCTCAAGTGGCAATGCTAATATTTGCTAGATTATGGTTCCTGGCATCTGGGGACCAAATGATATAATAGAAAAGAAAGATGAAGGGCAGGCATTAGGCACAGTAGTTAAGATGCTGGTTGGAATGCCTGGTTCCATACCCAGTTATTACATTTCAAATCCAACTTCCTGCTAATGTGCAAACTAGGAAGGCAGTGAATGATGGCACAAGTGCTGGGTCCCTGCTACCCACATGGGAGACCTGAACTAAGTTATAGGCTCATAGCTTTGTCCTGTCTTAGCTGTAGCTGTTGTGGGTATTTCGAGAATGAAGCGACAAATGGAAGATCTGTGTTTGTCTCTCTCTCTGCCTCTGTTTTTCAAACAAAATGAAAATAAACATTTTTATTAAAGTAAGATGAACAAAATATACCCTGATCCTATCTAATTGTGCTTCTGACTTTAAGGAACATCAACAATCAGCAAAGTAAGTCTGTATTACTGGCTCTTAGAAACAACAAGAATAGCTTCAAGTTTCTACATGAAGAAAATTTCTGATCAATAAAAATTACTACCTAAATTGAAAGACACATCTGGAATGTTAAAAAGTGACAGAACAGTGAGGCAGAGAACTCCAGAAGGATCCATCTCTCTGGAAGTATACAGTTTCATTTCAAAGAAGGAAGAAGTCCAGAATGGTGGGACTGTTTCAGGAATTGTAAACCAGGGATGTTTGTTTATCTACCCAACTGGAGAGAGTTATTTTTATTGCAAATGTCAAAATCCAAGGGACTTTATCTCTTATTTTTATGGAGTTTTTTTCTTTAGAGATACTAGTATTTTTTACCTCTCTCTATACACCATCTTGTGTAAATTCCTAGATTCATAATTGTTACATCTTTTCCCCTTGGTATGGTTATTATTATATGCAAGAATAATATCCCTTGACTCAGAAAATTCATAATTTTATCATTAAATTTATAATTTTTTAAGTAACCACTAAGAAACACCCAATCCCACATGACTTAATTTGTGAATTCTGCCGAATAATAAAAGAAAAATTACCCCCAACTCACAATCTCAACCAAAACATAGAAGGAACACTCCTCAACTTATTTTCTATAATAGAGTTACCAGGAAGTCAAAATCAAACTGTAGACCAATTTATCTATTATGGAAACAGGCACAAAAGTCCTCAACAAAATACACACAAAACCCAATAACATATAAAAGGGATTATATGTCACAATCAAAGGAATTTATATAAGAACATAAGATTGGTTTTACATAGAAAATCAACATATGGTTCACCATATCAATAGAATATAGTACAGAATAGCACAGAAAACCACATGAGTATCTCAGTAGATATGGTAAAAGTATTTGATCAAGTCAAACTCTTTCATGACCAAAATACTGAAAAATATAGGAATCATGTATACTTCTGCAATTGAATAAAGGACATCTAAGAACCCACATCTCATACTATACTTAATGGTGAAAGACAAAATACTTTCTACCCAAGAAGAGGAAAAATATTAGTATGCCTGCCTTTTTGCTGATTCAGTTTAAACTCATACCAGATTTCTAGTCAGAATGAATGTTAACAAAATGGAAAAAAGCCAGCCAAACTGGAAAGAAGGAAGTAAATGGAATAGCAAAAGTTAAAAGTAAAATAAGATAATTGGATTTTATTCAATGCTAAAAATAATGTATCAAAACATGAAAAAGCATGAAGCAATTTAAATGCATATTTCCAAATGAAAAAAATACAGTCAGAAAACACTAGGTATTGTATGATTCTGCCTATTTGAAACACTGAAGAAGTTTAAACTGTGGAGATAGTTAAAAGATTATGATTTCCAGGAATTAGTGTAGGGAGGGAGAGATAAAGGATTTTATTCAGTAGAACTACTCTATATGCCAACATGGTGAACACATGTGATTATACATTTTTCCAATCCTTAGAATATATATCAGCAAGAATGTAAACTATGGACTTCGGTGTTAATGTAAACTATGGACTTTGTAATGTTAAGGTAAACTATGGACTTTGGTGTTAATGATTTATCAGTGTATGTGCATTCCTTGTAACAAATATAACTCTCTGATTGGGGATGTTGAGTTGAGGAGGCTTTACACATGTGAGGCACAGTGTTTAAGAGGACTCTCCATATCTTCTACTAAGTTTTAACTTTGAAAAAATAAACTCTATGAATTTTTTTTCAATAGACAAATGATCTGAATAGGAAGTTCTGTAAAAAGTTATACAAATGACTAACAATCAGATGAAATAATACTCAACATCATTAGTCATCAGAGAAATGCCAATCAAAATCAGATACCAGTTCACACCCATGAGGCAGACTATCATAAGTAAGATAGATAATAGCAATCGTTTGCCAAAAGTTAGAGAAACATGGAAAATTAGAAATTTAACACATTGTATATGGGAATGTAAAATGGTACAGCCACTGAAAACAATTTGGTAGATCCTCAAAAAGTTTAACAGTCCAGTAATTCCACTTATGGGTACGTACCAAAGAAAATTGATACCGCATTCAAACCTAGACATGGTTGTTCATTGTAGAGTCATTCATAATAGCCAAAGAATAGGAATAATTCAAGTGTTCCTGAATAAATTAAATTTAATTAATGATGAACCTTGGAAACCTTATGTTAGATGAAAGAAAACAATACACAAACTGTAGTGGTAGAACTGGGGGATTTAGATAGAATGAGGAGTCTCAGTTTGAATTAGTTTCTTCATAGAGTGATGAAAATCTAAAATTGAATGTTCCTGTGTTTGCAGAATCCTATAAATGTACTAAAACCATTGACTTTACACTTTAAATAAGTACACTGTGCTTTGTGCTTTATAACAAACCTGTTATATTAAGAAGAAATCCTGCCCTATTTTTTTTTATCACCTTTACATAGATTCAACATTGGCTGTAAGACCAATATAGAATCTAAAACATTGACTGAAAAAATGTCCCTGGGGTAGACAAGTGGCACTCCTTGCTGGCTTCTAGACTTAAATGTCATCATTTAACACATCCTCTGTCTCTGCTTATTCTGAGTCTGAGTCTGTTTATCACTCAAGCTTTACAGTGTCTCTGTCTTCTAACTCTCACTTCAACCCCCCATATACAAACTCCTGCCTCCAGATTTTTCTGTGGCTGAAGCAATCTTAGGCTGAACAGACAAAAACACTCAGTGACTCAGTATTTCTTGGAAAATTTATAAAGCTTACCCTGTTTGAACCACTAAAGATCATATGATTAATCTCTTACTCTGAACTCATCCTGATGGCTAGGAGAATGGGGAAATATGTTGATTCTGTTAAACCTATGTGACATGTCTGTTGTCCCTGAAATAATTCATGTGGCTAGGAAGATGAGATATGGAGATTACCTTCAGTCAGTCAAAGGTAAATTTTGGAATATCATGAGGCTTAAAATGGGGGAACAGTGGCTCACCATAGCAAAGTTGAGGTATAATTAGAACATACAATCATTAGCACTAGGTAGGGATTTTTAAATTTTTTTTAAAAAATTCATCAATATAAAGAAACCAGATCATATTCATTTCACAGATACAACTCAAAGAAAATAATTAAAATGTCATCTCTCCCTCTCTCCCTCCCCCAATATTCCCCTCCCTTCTCTTCCTCTCCTACAACTTTTGCAAATATATAATCCGAGTCCACTCTATAATCACAGGCTTAATGCTAAGCAGGAATCAACCAGGTAAGTGGAATGAGAGATGAGATTGAAAAATTCAGCAGGGTCTATTTTATGCATGTTCTAGTAAAGTATGTTAGTGAATAGTGTTTTGTACTAAAAAGTAGTACCTGTAAATAGTAGTAGATGTGAAAATGGAATGTGCAGATTTTTATTTTAGATAATTTATTTTGGTAGTGGTGAAAGATCTATTCCTCTTAACTACTACATTTCTGGACTCTTCTCCCACTTTCTGAAATCTCCATTTACAATAACTGATAAATCTCCGATAATAGAGTTGGCAATTAGGCTAATTACAAAGAGACCTTATATGGAGAGACCTTAGAGGCCCCTTGTATTTCCAAAGGTATTTAATTAAAATGGAACATATGCTTACCACATGGTAGGATCATTTTATTGATCTTTGATCTACTACATTCTGGATGCCATGTTGAATGATGTAAGGATCCAAGATAAATAAGATATTATCCCCATATTCATAAAATTGCAGTACAATTAGAGATGGGGAAATACTGATAACTCACAAGACATTGGTTTATGAATATTACTAGTGGGAACTAGGTGGTCCATGAGGTCAGAAATCTGACCTTGTTCAGCAATGGTTCCTGGTATACACAATGTTTGCTTACAGCAGGCTTTTGGCAATTATATTTGAATGGATGTATGGATATTTGACACCAAACTGGATGTAGTGGTAGTTACGTGATGGCCATTTCTGTCTGTGGAGAGAAAGGCTTTGGGAAATAGCTGACACTGGCCTATGTCTTGAAATACAGGGTACTGCTGTGCAACAGCAGAAGGAGCTAGATAAAGAACGCATGAAATCTCCCAGAAAGAATGGCAATGAAACCAAAACCAAAGACAAGGTGGCAGGAAAACAAAAGATTTCTTAATAAGCAAGGGACTGAGTTGTCTAAAATGGATAGATATAAAGTAGTGGAGAAAGGACTACAGAGGATGAATGTTGGGGCTTTGGGGAGAAGGAGTGACAATTTGATATCTGGCTAAAGACTTTAAAAGAGAATAGGCATACGTAGAGTAAAACATTACATTTCTTATTTGTGTTGTGCTGGAGAGGGGGAAAGGAGGGAGAGCAGAGGCTTGGCATTGGAAATCGAATACAGAGGAAATGACCTCAGCTGGACAAGAAGAATCATAACCTGTAGGAATTACATCATGTTTTCATTAAACTACAGACTTTTGCTGTAATAAAATCAATAAAAATTGTTATTTTCCTACAGACTGCACATGCCTTAAAGAAACATTTCCCTATCCCATTAAATTCTATAACAATTACAGTAATAACAAGTGAATGAGTTAGAACCTGGGAGCCAGAGCCTGGCAACAAATCCAGGTACTTGATAGGGAGTGTGGATATCTGCACCACTAGCAAAACAACTGTCCATCTTTTTCTAAGATTTTAATGATATAGAAACATGTGAAAAAAGTATGACTAAAAAGGAATGCTAATTGGTTTTCCCTGAAAGTATGAATTAAAGCATCGTGTCTATCTTAATTATTTTCAACTTTAATTTAGCCTATTATCTTACGAAATATTTTAGTAAATTTTTAATACAGATTATTATAATTCTGTAACCAGAATTGTGCAATTTAAATAAGTAAAGAAGGTATTGTCACTTATGTGGATTGTAAGTAGGTGTCACCATGTCACCATCTTTAAGTGAATACTTTAATCATCATAATTGTTTCGGTAATTTTGCTTCCTGTTGCCTGGAGCACTGAAGGTGAATATAATTAGCTGTGCTTTAGGGACCTAGTCTGTCACTCTAAAAGGAAAATTTACTGAAATCCTGGTTTCTAGTAAAAGTCATTGAACAATGAAGTATGTCAAAAATCTATTTCAAATTTAGCAGTCAACTTTCATTAGTTTTAGTCTTTGTGTTGGCTTATAAATTAAATATAGTAATGATGATGTTTCCTGTTCTTTATTAAACCATTGTCTAATTCAAAATATAATTACATCCATTTAACACACTGTCAATCGAAAACATCATAACCATATATTCTATATAGGGTCTGGTTCTTCCAGGGGATGCTCTGAATCACTGATGCTTTCAAAATCATTCAGTTATGAGATAGAGAATACCTCTGTTTCCTTAAATTACATTAGTGACTGTAGGCATAATTATTTTTTATTTTAATATTGCAATAACAAAAAATTTAAGGGTGACCCACAGACAACTATGCTATCCCCAATTATTATGCCATGATTAGTATTTCACTGTGGTTGTGTAGCCTTAGGTGGTATTTCTTAAAGAATACTATGGGTAATTAAGAGTTTGTTAAGAAGGAAGATATTTGAACTAAATCCTAGATCTTTAGACTCAGTATCTAATTAACATCTCAAAAAGCTCTGTAATTTCCTAAAACTGAAGTCTTAGAATAAATGCACAAGTAGTCTGTTGTGAAAGAACTGTATTTTTGAAATGTCTTTTTAATTACTCAATTTTAGGAGAGTGTGAACAAAATTCAGGTTATCTTTTATATGGATAAGTGAAAATGCAAAGTAGGGAACTTGGGGTGGCAGTTGGCATTGTGGTTAAGATACCAGCTGGGTGCTTATGTCTCATTGTGTTGTGCTGAGTTCCAGTCTGGACCCGTATTTCAATTCCAGCTTCCTGCTGATGTGTACCCTGGGAGGCAGCAGGTGATAGCTCAAATACTTGGGTCCCTGCCACCCATATGGAGACCTGGATTGAGTCCCCTGCCTCTGGCTTCAGCCTGACCCAGTCCCCACTGTTAGAAGCATTTGGGAAGCAGATGGGAGATCTCTCTTTCTATCTCTGTTTCTCTGCCTCTCTGTTTATCTATCTTTCAAATAAATGAAAATAACTAAAGATTTTAAAGTGAATACACAAAAATAGGAGACTTTATTCTCTCTGTTGATATTAAAGGAAAAGACTTTCCTTTCCCTCATTTTTCTTTGATCAGTTACTTTCTCTTCTCCTTTAAATGTGTATAAATCCTTTTGAACATGAAATAGTCCTTTTGTCAGATTTATCGCCCAGGAATGTCTTTCTCAAGGCCTGAGAACCGTCTTTCTGTACTATGAACATTAAGGAAGTCACCATCCCTCTCACCCAGTCTTTTGGACAAGGACGACACCTAACTTTGTTGCTCATCTTGCTTCAGTTCAATAAGCTACTTCCTGTCACAAAGGCATTTAGGCTATTCTGTTTTCTTCTGGATAAAGCCAACAGGCTAACACAAATGGCCACACCAAATTCAAGGTAAAGTTTGGATGAACTTTGTAACAAAAGCTGCTGTCAAGTCTTCTTAGTGGGGCACTAATTATTGTTCATCTTGAATACATGGATGTAATAGACTTCATCTACCTGGCTATTTAAGGGAGTGATTGCTTTCTGCTTTTGTAATTGCTTGACAGATTACCTGTGATATAAGGGGTCTTCAAAAAGAGCCCATAAAAATACATAATATTCAATAAGTAGGCATTAATTTCTAACTTTTTTTGTACTCAAACTAATCTTTTAATTCCTTTTTCTGTGAATCTTTTGAAGTAACCTCATATGTATCACTTTCTGGCTTAATGCTTGTGTCATAATAAAAGTGTTCTCTTCCTGTGCTGCCATTGTAGATTTCTGACTGCCAGATTCTGTTTTTCATTACATTTTCCCAATATCCACAGATAATCTGATCACAAGGACATGTGAAATGTCAATGATAGTGACTATGGAATATTGGACCCAACAACTCTGATATGTAATACGTGCAGCCCAAACACCAAAAACCTACCCACTAAAACATGCATTTTGGTGAAGATTCAAAGTTAGGAAGGTGAAAGGGAAAATTTTACAGATGAGAAAGTGGAAGTCCTAAAGTATACACTGATTAGAAGCTCTTGGCATGGGAAAGCTTTAGAAGGGGGTGTCCTGAGGGATTGATTAATGGTACATATTTGGCTTTCTCTGGTTGGTTCTGAATTGAAAGAAGGGACAAAAAAAATGGGAAGCTGTTAGTTATTAATCAAGACCTGGCTACAGTGGGTCAATGGTTTAAATGGCCATAGTTTGGTTTCCTGATACTAGAGAGGTCAGTATGACTTTCTATATCCCTGACTTATATCAAGCTGGCTTCCTGGGATGGTTGCAACAGATAATTGGTTGGTTCATTTGGATCAGAGTTCTGTTTTTTATGTACGGTCTGGCCATTGTGCATTTTTTAATTTTATTTTTAAAATATAAATCTTATTATGTGTTTCTAAAATATACAAGGTGACATATGAGATACAGAAATTTATCATTTCAGTTATCTTTTTTATTGATTTTGTGTGTCTTTGCATGTGTGTATATGAAGAGCTAAACCCTACCCTTTTAAGATGAATCCCCTATATAACTCAATTTTATTACCTAAGATCCACATACTGTACAATAGTCTATTTGTATATTTAGTCTCTCAATTCCTAGAATAACGTCCTGGAACAGATACTATTCCTAAGTCATTTGTAGGTAGCAGATCTACTCTATTTTTTCCAAGTTCTAAAACCTTTAGGGGTCTTCATTACCTAGCAATACAAGTCAAAATTGGTTACCTGGCACAATTCAGTCTCTCAAGCTATCTTCTCAACATTTGTAGCCTATTATTGTCTTCCATGCTCCCTGCAGTGTAAGCAAAAAAGAGTCTTTGACATTGTTACAGGTTACCATGTTTTATGACCCCTTGTGCCATTAACTCAGTCCTTTCCCATTTTTTCAATCTCTTCATTGACTTCCCATCTCTACTAACTGCTATGATACTATCCTGAGGTCAAGTTTAAATGTGTTTCCCTCTCCTAAATATTCCATAAACTTTACCTTCAATGTTTTTTCAGGGTATAGTATTGTGTAAGTACAATACGTATGCATTGTTGTTATCTATTTTAGAAAACTGATTTTAAACTTAAAAATGAGGAAAGATGTAGAAAGCACATTGTTTCAATATTATATGAGTGCAAGCATTATCTAGCAGAGGGTATAAAGTTAAACTCACTATGTAACCAAAGTGCAGATTCAAGAAAGGGGAATTAGATTTCAAATGAAAAAAAAAGTAAATTGTATTTAAATTAGTAGATTATTCTGCTGCTTTCCCAGGTGCACTAGCAGGAAGCTGGATTGGAAATGGATCAGCTGGTACTTGAGCCTGCATTCACATGGGAAGCCAGTGTTGCGGAGGCAGCTTAGTCCACTATGCCACAATGCTGGCCCCCTTTAAGTCAATTAAAACACCTTACCTATTTCTTCATTATTTAAGAGTGCAGTAAAATTTTACATGCATATACTTTATATATTTATGAATCATTATTTTTAATCTTTTTTTATTTTTTATTTCATAAATGTGAATTTACAAAGTGCAACTTTTGTATTGTTGTGGCTTCCCCCCACAACCTCCCTCCCTCCCGTGGCCCTCCCCTCTCCCTCTCCCATCCCGCCCTTTATCGAGTTTCATTTTCAATTACCTTCATATACTGAAGATCAACTTAGTATATACTAAGCAAGGATTTCAACAGGCTGCATTCACACAACCGCACAAGGTATAGGGTATTGTTCAACTAGTAGTGTTTTTAAGTTTCATAGTAAAACACATTAAGGACAGAGATCCTACGTGGGGAGTATGTACCCAGTGACTCCCGCTGTTGATTTAACAATTGGCACTCTTATTTATGACGTCAGCAATCACCCGAGACTCTTGCTATGAGCTGTCTAGGCTATGGAAGTCCCTTGAGTTTACCGACTCTGAACTTGTTTAGTCAAGGCAATCTCCTCAAAGTTTTAGTTCAATATAGGTGAGTAAAACCAGTAGGGGCATGAAAGTGTTCAGTATGAAACCAATGTGGGGAATACATATGATACATTTATCCAAACCCGGAGAATTGACAATACCAAGAGTGATCCATAGTATGAACTATGGACTGTGTGTCAGTGTAGATTCATTGATTGTAGCAATGCACCATGCTAGTGGGAGATGGTGACACTGAAGGAAGTGCATGTGTAGAGACCAGGGTTATATGAGAAAACTCTACATCTACTCTTCAGTTTTGTTATGATCAAAAATGTCCATAAAATGCAAAATCAATGATAAATAGAACATCTTTAGGCATGTTTTAGTCTTTTCCATTGTTTATTCTCCTAGAGGTCTTAGTCCACTGCCTTATACCTCATATCCAACATATGTTTGATCAACAGCCCATCCAGTTTTGGTTAATAACTCACTAGAGGAAACATTCCTACCTTTGATCAATGAATATATTCTTACAACTTTAGTGGAAACTAATGTTTGCATGTTTTCTTTCCTAGTATGTATTTAAGGATATTCAGCTGCCAAATAAGCCAGTTAAAATGTGCAAATGAGATGTGTATTTTTATTTATATCATTTAATGACAAGAAATAATTTGTATTATCAGTAAAAAAAAAAGTGAAGCACACAAATAAGACATAATCTCAATAAAAAATGCCAACACTATTCTTAGGTAGCATTATTCCATCACAGGTGGCTTTAACAACTCAGTGCTTGTAATTTGGCCTGAAGTAGCACTTGAAATGAGTTTAATGCCTTGATGTAAACACAAATAGCTTCGAAGTGTGGTTTTCTACATTTATGTAGAAAGTTATGTAAGGGAGTTCTTAAGCTATCTGAGAGGATCCAATCAATGTCCTTTACAAAAAGACAGCAGGCATTAAGCAGGAAAACATAAGAAAATAAACTAAGAAACCACATAAGAGATAATGATTTACCACCTCAAACTTTGAAAAAAAGCACAAAATCATCAGCTAATAAATATGCTCATTTTTATGTCTTAAAGAAAATCAGTTTCATGTAAATTTCTGCTGCAATAATATATACTCAAAGGACAATACATATTCCCTTGTAGATTTTACTTATAGAATGAAAAGGCTGGGGCTGGCACCGTGGCACAGGTTAATCCTCCGCCTGCGGCACTGGTTCTAGTCCCAGCTACTCCACTTCCAATCCTGCTCTCTGCAGTGGCCTGGGAAAGCAGTAGAAGATGGCCCAAGTTCTTGCGTCCCATGGGAGAATGGGAAGAAGAACCTGGCTCCTAGTTTCAAATCGGCTCAGCTCCAGTCGTTGCGGCCATCTGGGGAGTGAACCAATGGACGGACACCTTTCTCTCTGTATCTCCCTTTCACTGTCTGTAACTCTACCTCTCAAATAAATCAAATCTTAAAAAAAAAATAATGAAAAGGTATTTTAATGCTCAGAAATCAGTCAGTTTAATGAACCATGTTAGCAGAATAAAAAAGAAAAGCCATATGATCATCATAATAGATACATAAAACACAACTGACAAAATTCAATACTCATTCCTGAGAAGAACTTGACACAGGCTAGAAATACATGGAAACATCTTCAATGCGATAAAAGTAATCTATGGAAAATCCGCAGTTAATACCATACTTAATAGTCTAATTCTGAACTCTTTCCAAATAAGATCAGCAACAAGGATTCCCATTCTCACCATTCCTGTTCAACATTGTGCTAGAGGTATGTTTACATTTAAAAAATCCTAAGATATGTTAAATAACTACTACATCTAATAAATGAATTTATCAATAGATACAAGGTTAATATGCAAAGGCCAACTATATTTTTTCTATACTAGCAGCAAATATTTAGAAATTAAAATAAAAAATCCACCTACAATAATATCAGAAAAAAAATCTGCAGAACTTTTATCTTTACAAA
Source organism: Lepus europaeus (assembly GCF_033115175.1). Lineage (NCBI taxonomy): Eukaryota > Metazoa > Chordata > Mammalia > Lagomorpha > Leporidae > Lepus > Lepus europaeus. The sequence goes on along the minus strand of NC_084833.1, from coordinate 93,260,005 downwards.
TGTTTATGGCATTTTGTTTTGATGGTCTACATATTGTTGTATATGGACAATATTTTATACATGATCTAATATTCAAAAACATTTCAAGATGTGGATGACATTTTTCCTATATTATTTATCCAGATTATATGGCTTCAAAGAGATAGAGATAGGAATCAATTCCGTAATGAAAGACTGATTCTTAATTCTATCATTTTCCTACAGCATATACCTTGGAAAAAAGTGTGAAGTATGATATTAATCTGTTAATATTCTAGTGAATCATTTCCCATTGATATTAATATTCAATGTATCTTTATAGAATGTGTGTATATCAAATTATTTCCATACGTTACAAACAAATATTGTTATAAAGAAGCTGATTAAGATTAAAACCAGTTTTGGAAAGATGAAAATGGTAGTAATCAGCAGAAAAATTGGCATTCTAATCAAGGGTCAAGAAGGAAAGTATCTTTAATATGCTTAGTTTCTAATGTCCTAATATATTAAAAATGTTCAGTCACATGGAATTAAAGTGAAATATTAACAAATGCATATGTGAAAAATTGCTGCTGTATTGGCAGTCCCACCTACTACTTTGATGATTTTCTGGAAGGACTCACATGGCTTACCATAAAATTAGACTCACAGATGATATTAATTATGACAAAACCATACTGGGAAAACCAACAAGAAAATGATACACAAAACGAAGTCTACCAAATATACACATAGACTTTTTGTCTTCCCTCTTTGCTGTGAACTACAGTGACACATAAGAGATAGTCTTCCGTAGAAAAGTCCATAGATGTAGCTGGTGTTCACAGTTTGATCAAGGGTCATCACTATGCCAGTGATAAGTGAGATCTGAATGAAACAGTATCACTATGTTAATTCTTTGCTTGCTATTACATAAGTTCAACTAAAATGAAAATATTGATAGGACTTTTGCCTGTAATTCTGATAACAGATTTTCTTGGAAAACAAGAACATGCTAGCAAAGGATGGATCAGGCTAATAGATCCATATGTCAAAGACTCTAAGGTTCTGAGTTAACCTATAATGTTGTCCCTGAGTCAACAATATCATGCGAAGTAACTAAACTTTTCTCTATGATAGACTTGTCCTTTCACATGTCAGGATCTAGAGGGAAAGTTTGGGGTCATGTGTAGAGAACATCAAATAGGGATGAATTCTTGTTATATCCATCTCTGTCACCTCTTAATTGTGCAATCTTGAGGAATTTTTTTAACATTCATGGACAGGTAGATTAGATAATAGCAAGACAGCAAACTAGCTAGCTGGTCAGATAGGTAGACAATGTTGTCTACCTTTTGAACTTATAAAAATAAATGTGTAATAATTGTGTCTTTTGTAATAATGGAGAGTTTATCCATAATCTCATCTATGCTTAAATTGCCAACACTAGTTCAATATATATTTGACAAATATTCAGTAAATTAATGCATTCTGAGCAAACTAAAATCATTTTTTTCAAAAATCAGTTTGACACTATATTTATGGAAATGTAAAAAGTCCATAAATCTCTATTATGAATAATCAGAAAGAAACCCATTATATCATCATACATATGAATTTAGCTGATATTATAAGGAATGTTGGGATCAAAGCACCACTGTTTGGGGAAAAGGAGAGAATTTCATGCATATTTTACTTAATGAGCAGCAGCTGTGGAGAACAGTATGCAACTGGATCCAACCAGAGTGAAAATGCATACATTGGATTCTGAAGTCATGTGAAAATTTTGCCACCAAAAACAAAAACAAAGATGAAAACAGAGTGCTTTATTTAACATACTTAAAGAAATCCTTGAGGAAGCATGTATCATTACACTTGGTAATGAGACATGTAATCAATCTAAGCCATTTGCTTAAATTGATTATTCATTAGTCATGTTCTAATGACAGAGTTGATATTACTTCATATTAAATGTGGGTGCTTGCATGAGACAAATAGCTCTGTTTCAAATAGGTAATATACTTTACATGAATAAGGATAATATAAAACATAAACAAAATAAAAGATGTGGTAAAATAACAAAATTGGGGAAATTAACATAATGGAATGAAAAATATAAATAACAGAATATGCTCATTGGAAGCAATTACAAAACAAAGAAAAGTATGGAATAAATAAAAATTCATTACTTGTTCATTCAACATCTAATATAATATGGATGAATATGTCATAGGTCCTACTCTTAAAGAGAGCTATATTATGAAAATAAAACAAATGTATAAAATTGTAACATATGGAACAACATAATAATGCAAGAGACAGTAACAAAGACTCTTGAGTCTTAGAAAATAAATTGAGTCATGCTTACAGATATGGGGAAAATTATATAAAGGTAGAAACATTGGGGTAGAGTCTTAAAGGGTTGATAAATTTTTCTCAGAGTTATTTGTGGAATTTTAACTTTCAGCACAGGAATAAATTTAACTTTCTATAATCTCTGAGCCATGCTCTGTAAGGGAAAGATTACACAACTTGCCAAGATGATCAAACTCATAAAAAGGACAAATAACATTGAGCTGGTAGTACTGACTCCAGAGTGCCCACTTCTAATCACTTCCTAATAGAAGTGGTGCTAACAGTTAAGAGAGAGTATATGGGGACACATCTGTTCCTACAGGAAGTAAAAAAGAAAGTCATCCAGTCGCCCAAGAGACTATTTTAAATTTAATATAGACTAAAAAGTTCAGATACAAAATTAGATACAAAATCTAATAACAACGTAGAAGTAATTAATGCTTTGGAATTTGGAAATGGTCCTCAGGAAACACAGAAATAGCACGCATGTTTTTTCATATATGGAAGTTTGCAAAATGTTGACCTAACTTAGAATAGTGCTTAATAGAGGCTGGCAAGAGTGGGGAAAACAAGGATAGAGAGAGGTTTGAATAGCAGGTACCTAAACAGCTACAGAGATGTAATAGGTTCTAGTGTTTCCCAGCACAGTAGGAAGACAATGGATCATAATAATGGATCATTGATTGCATAAAGAACTAGAAGAGAGGAGCTGGTAGGCTGCAAACAGAAAAAAAGAAAAAGGAAATGGAAATCCTAGTTGTGTGATTTGATTGTATTATGCTGTACACATGTGTTGAAATATTGTGTGGCACCTGATAAAAATGTACAAGTACTACATATTAATTAAAACTTTAAAAATAATAGTGTGCAACTATTTTTTTTTGAGACATCAGGAACAAATCAGGAAAAACTATGGATTATATATTTTCTTTTTTTTAAGATTTTATTTATTTGTTTGTTTGACATGTAGAGTTACAGACAGTGAGAGAGAGAGACAGAGAGAAAGGTCTTCCTTCCGTTGGTTCACTCCCCAAATGGCCGCTATGGCCAGAGCTACACCAAATAGCCATGCTGGTGCAGGGTCCCAAGCATTTGGGCCATCCTCCACTGCCTCCCAGGCCACAGCAGAGAGCTGGACTGGAAGAGATTCAACTGGGACTAGAACCCGGAGCCCATATGGGATGCTGGCATAGCACGTGGAGGATTAACCTAGTGTGCCACCATGCTGGCCCCTGGATTATATATTTTCATATAAAATGAAAAGATTCATTGAACAGAATGGAAAAAATATTTGTACTTGTGATTTAAATTATCTACTTTATTAAAAGCAAGGATATCAATGAGTAAATTGGTTCAAGATAAGCATTAAAACTGACAAATGTTTTTAAACTGAAATTGAGAGGCAACGTTCTCTTTTCAAAAATATGATTTATGGGGCTTGCACTGTGACATAGTAGGCTAAGCCTCCACGTCTGGTGCCAGCATCCATATGGATCCCAGTTTGTGTCCTGGCTGCTCCTCTTCCAATCCAGCTCTCTGCTTTTGGCCTGGGAAAGCAGTGGAAGATGGCCCAAGTGCTTGGGCACCTGCACCTCTGTGAGAGACCTAGAAGAAGCTCCTGGCTTCAGATCAGCTTAGCTGTGACCAATGTGGCCATTTGGGGAGTGAACCAGAGGATGGAGGACCTTTCTCTCTGTCTCTCCCTCTCTCTGTAACTCTTTCTCTCAAATAAATGAATAAAATCTTTAAAAATGTATTTATTTGAAATGCAGAGCTACAGAGAAAGGAGGGAGAGAGGCAGAGAGGAAGAGAGGAAGAGAAGGAGAGAGGGAGAGAGGGAGAGAGGGAGGGAGAGAGAGAAAAATGCTTCTATCCACTGTATCCACTAGTTCACTCCCCAACAGCCAGGTATGGAACTCCTCCAGGTCTCCCACATGGGTCACAGGAGCACAGGTAGTTGGACCATCCTCCTACGTTTTCCTAAGTTCATTTGCAGGGAGCTGAATTGGAAGTGTAGCAACCAGGACTTGAACCAACACCGATATGGGATACCTACATCATAAGCAGCAGCTTAATCCATTGAACCACAATACTAGCTCTGAGTGTCAACTTTCTAATTTTGAATGTAGAAATGTGTTTCTTGGTCACATCATCTGATAAATTGAGTTCATATGATTTATGCCATGATTGTATGGAGACAAGATTGATGGATTCTGAAGAAGAGTTGAGGAGTCAGCCAATATTGTGGAATCCAGAAGTGGTAAGGGCTCAACAACACAAGATGAAAACAAATACACCAGAGCTATATACAACCCCAGGATAATATTTACAGACAGGGAGCTGAACACTAGAAAATGCTGCAACAAATTTTAGTGGGTGGAGAACAGAAATATGTTTTTACCTCAAGTTTAGGTGATTGTTGATGCCTTTGTTAAAAAACACACTTAGTACAAAGTGGAATTGGATGGATATGGCATAGCAAACTCCCTAAAATTTTGTAGCTTAAATAATCTATTTTATATTTCTCATGATTCAAGAGGTCCAAGGATGACTGTCTCAAAGCCATCTACAGGGTAGCAGCCAGTGTGGCAGGGCCAAGTGTATTCAGATTTAAGATGGCCTCTTCACTTACACAGCTTCCTCCTTTCTTCCCCTTTCCCATAGTAATTCATCTCCTACCTCCTTGTCACAGCATGAGAAATCTATGTCACCCGCATTTCTTACATGGCATGATACCAAAAGGTAAAAAGCAAGTATTTCCAGGCCAACCAAGGACTACACCTGAAGTTGTCACAGAGTCCTATCTGTCGTATTCTGTTTGTCAAGTCTTTCAAAAATTTGGCCATATTTGAAGAGTTGGTGAAATAGACTCCATTACTTGATGGAGGAGTTATAATATTGCAGGTGAACATACAGGATAATCAGGCCAACATTGGAAAATATTACTAGCCATGGTAGAGTTAAAGGAATTCTATGTAGAGAGAAGATGATAAGGAAAAGTAATGAGAGTCCAGTATTTCTAGTGAACATTGAGTAGTTTGTAATATTTGCAACCAATAGAAGATATAGTTAAGAGAGTGGGGAGAGATCAGACAGGACTGATATCTTGGTTTTACAGCTTTCAAGGAAGCTTGAAGGGATATGTTTAATTCAACAGATCACAGTAATTTTTAGCAGTAGAATGGCATAATTAGAATTTACCTTATCATTCTTTATAAATTCTCAGTTGTCAGACTATTCACCTGAGTCAATGAAAGTACTATGGAGGTACCAAAAGTGAGAGTCTAATTAGGATGCTAATATAATAATCTACATAAAGGGAAAGTTTGAAATTGGATTTAAGCAATAGAAACAGAGAAGAGTGAAATTCAAATATTATCTGGATGTAGAAAATAGTAGAGTCATCAATGCGTAAGGAAGAAATCATCCATGAAACCTTCCTGACCAAACACAAGACTCAGAGATCATTATACTTGTTTCATGGTTATTTGCTGGAAAGACATTTTTTATGTTTTTGTTTTTGAGACTATCATGATGTAATCTTATAATTTCAATTATGTTCCTTTGATCTCAATGCTTTTCAAAAGTATAGATTATAAAAGTAATCTGAACTAGTATTAAGTGAGGTACAGTTGTTTGAAAATCTGTGATCACATGGGATGCTATTTCATTTCCTCCTCCTATCTCAGCTGTGCTTATTTTATCTTCTTAATAGTGCCCTCAAAACAACAGTCCTTTAGAACAATCCTTATCCTGTAAAATGTCTACTGTAACCTTTGCATTGGACAAGTGTGTGATGTAGGATGTAAAATTAACTTTATTTTCTACCACAATTATTAAAATCTACTCCATAGGGACAGGCCAGATCTCATGGGTTCCCTGGGATCTTTTGGACATTGTATTCAACCCTAGTTTCATTGTTGTTTTTCAAATACCCAGTCTTATGCAATAACCATGAATTTTGTAAGCATCTTATTGCCAGGGATCTCTCATCACTGCTATCTAAAAATCCTAAGTGTCTCTCTTATTGGATTGCCTACTTTTTGCATCTTGGGAGGTTTATGTCCTGTTTGGGCGGTATATACCCATACAAGAAAAAAATACATGGTGCTTCTTTAAATCCTTTACTCCAAATTATTTGCATACCAGCATATATGAAAACAAATCATTCTTTTCTCACAATGCACTGTGAATCAGGCTAATCACAGGGATCTTGACTTGGAAAGATGGGTACAATGACTGCTACTTGGACCTCTGACAATTGAAAAGTTTTCTGTAATAAAAAGTTTTCTTTAATAAGAGTTGACACCCATTTCTTAACTTCTTAATTCAAAATTTGTGTTAACGGGTCTTGTCCTTGGCATCTTCTAAAAAATTTTGGCCCTTTGATTTTATACTTTCTTCCACATTTACCATCATTCCAGTGTTGTATGTAATGAGAAAAATTTCTTAAGTTAAGTCTCCCTTTTATCAGGATGTCTGTGTTCTTCTGATTTTATCTTTATTGCAAGCTTGTTGCCTGTTGATTAAATCACAATAAACTAAGAATGGAGACAACATGACTGAATAAAGTGGGAAGTGATACTAAAGTGTATCAACTTTATATACTTTCCATGTTTGGGTTCTCTAGTCTTTCTACAATTCTCTATATCAAGGCTGACTCAACAAACCAGTGTAGAGGCCAAATATGGCCCGTTGAGGGTTTTGTGAATAAAGTTGTATTGAAACACAGACATGCTCATTTGAATATTATCTGCAGCTGTTTCCACATTATAATGGCAGAGTTGATAATTATCCAGAGAGAGAAAAGCCTAAAATATGTGCTGTCTACAACCATGCAAACGAACCAAAACTCTTCAATACCTCTCTAACTCCTTACAAGAAGGCTATCTCTACTCACTCTACTAATCATTCTACTAATTGTTTCCTCATATTTGCACAAAAATTTCATTTGTGGAAAATGCTCTTCTCTTTATCTCATTGTACTATGGCCTGTTAAGTTGCACATGTGGGCAAATATATGTGCGTGGGATTTTAACCTGGCCTTTAACAATTTTACAAGATACACAAACTTTAGTTTTCTTAATTTCCCATATTACTCAGAGGCAATTATTTTCACTTTGTAATCTGTTTGACTCATAAATTAATTTATAACTATCAGGAAGCATAGTGGAATTTCAGATACAATCTTCTAAAATGGTTTGTCTACTTGGTGATTTCAGAACTTCACTTCAAGCAGTATGAACACATCTGGATTCAGTCAACAGCATCATCATGTCCTTGTTAAACAAACAGAAGCATCTGTTGTGTCTGTCTACCTTGTTAAATCCTAAGTAATACTGGTCTTGTTAAGCATGGAAATTCAAACAAATCTTTAGCTCTATCTCATTCATCTGGCAATTAATTTATGTGAGTATTTTTGTATCTGTACACCAAAAAACAAATAAACCCAGAAAGGTGATCTACTGGCACAGGTAGTCAAATATACAAAATTACTTTACCTACTTTAATATTTTTATTATTTTTTTAGGATGTGTTTATTTATTTGAAAGTCAGAGTTATACACAGAGAGAGGCAGAGGCAGATAGAGAAAGAGAGGTCTTCCAGCCGGTGGTTGGATCCCCAGTTGGCTGCAGTGGCCGGAGCAGTGCCGATCTGAAGCCAGAAGCCAAGAGCTCCCTCTGGGTCTCCCACGTGCATGCAGGGGCCCAAGGACTTGGGCTATCTTCTGCTGCTTTCCCAGACCAAAGCAGAGAGCTGGAACAGAAGAGGGATGCTGGCACTGCAGGCAGTGGCCTTACCCACTAAGGCACAGTGCCGGCCCCTTATTATGTTTTTAATTTGTGTTTCATTAGGAGAAATGTTTCTAATTCAGGACATGGCTATGAGGAAGGGCTTTCATGCGCTTCATTCATGTCATTCTTTCCAGTACAATGGAATTTACAATTTACTATCAAAAGTACACTCTTTGGAGATTAGCTTGCACATAAAAAAAATTACATTCAAAATTTTTAAAGTAAATTATGTTATTAAAAAAATACAGATAGCCAGCGCCACAGCTCACTAGGCTGATCCTTTGCCCGTGGCGCCAACACCCTGGGTTCTAGTCCCGGTTGGGGTGCCGGATTCTGTCCAGGTGCTGTGGCCTGGGAAGGCAGTGGAGGATGGCCCAAGTGCTTGGGTCCTGCACCTGCATGGGAGACCAGGAAGAAGCACCCGGCTCCTGGCTTCCGATCGGCACAGTGCGCCGGCCCTATCGGCCATTTGGGGGGTGAACCAACGGAAAAGGGAGACCTTTCTCTCTGTCTCTCTCTCACTGTCTAATTCTGCCTGCCAAAAGAAAAATACAGATAAAAATATTACTATCTCATTAGATTCAGAAAAAATAATTTGGTATAATGCAAGATTCATCAGGATTCAAAAAGAGATGAAGGAGGAAAAATCTTTTGAGAAATGATGAAGAAGGGGGGAGTTTTAGTTCTAGTAAAAGAAGTCAAAGAAGAAGTACAGCTATAGTAATTACTAGCAAGATACTGAATACATCCCATTAATACCTGGAACAAGATAAGGATGTTTGCATTTAACATTGTACAGGGGGTTCTAACTGGAATAACTGGGCAAAAACCAAAATTAAAGTCCAAATTTTATTCAGTAAGAAGTAAAATTTGACTACTTACAAATGACATCATGGACCATGGAATATATAAAATGATGACTTGAATCAATTATTGAATTTAGTATATTACAGGAAAAGCAACTTTATTTTCAATTATTAAGCACCAAATAAAAAATAAAAGAATTTAATTTACAATAGCTTTTAAAAACACAGTATAAAATTAATGAGCTAATCCACATCTGTACACTGTAAAGATTATTACTGAAATTAAACAAGAAAAGATAAATCAATGGGCAGATATACCAGATTTTCAAAATGAACTCACTAATATTTTTCCCCAAAATTAATCTAGAGATTCAACATATCTCAGTCATAGTCATAGCAAGGTTTTGTAACAGGAATTTAGTTTGGTTTAAAATTTTATATGGAGAAGCCAGCTTGTGACACAGTGGGTTAAGCTACCAACAACAATGTCAGCATCCCATATCTGTGTGTTTGTTTGGGGCCAGGCTGCTCCACTTCCAGTCAAGCTCTCTGCTAACGGGCTTGGGAAAGCAGGGGAGGATGACCAAGAGCTCACCCCTGCCCCCAACATGAGAGACCCACATTGAGTGCCACTTTCCTGACTTTTTCCTGGCCCAGCCCCAGTTGTTGCAGCTATGTAGGGAGTGAACCAGCAGATGGAAGATCTCATCACCAGTATCTTTCTGTAATTCCACCTTTCAAATAAATAAATATAAATTAATATAATTTTATATGGGTATGGGAAGAACTTATAGTATACAAAGAAAAACTTGAAATAAAATCATACAGGCTTCAGGAGCTAAACTATTCTGGGCTCATCCTTGCCTCTGGGGAACAGAGACTAGCCCCAGAGAAGATACACGCTATACAGCAAGTTTCTGGTCCTACAACTTTAGGGCAGCTGCAAGTATTTATTGGACCAACAGGATATTGCAGATTATAGATCCCAAAGTATGGGGAAATACAGCAAAGCTTTTATACCAGGCTCTCAAAAGCAAGCCAGAACAGGGCACCCTCCCTTGGAGAAATAAAAATAGAATGCAGTCATCACCCAATGGAAGACTGCCATGACTAGGCCCCCATCCTAGGGTTGCCAAATCGAGTCCTTCAAAACAGGTAGGCCTTACAAGGGAGTGTTTGTGCCATGCTCCAAGAGAAGTGTTGTTTTTAGGTCAGTGAAACTGGACAGGTGCAAAACTGTATTCACATTTTCTGGGACAAGGTCAGACAACTCCAGGGCAAGGCTGAACAAGACAGGAATTTTTGGCCTGGCTATTGCTCCTCTTTGGCTCTATAGCTTCCATACTCTTTCCACTTCTCTTTATACCACGTGCCTATAATGTCCCATTTTGTCTCTGATGGAATAAAAGCCATCCAATTTCAGATGATTGTGAGACAGTGTTTCTAGTCTATTCCATCTGACAACATGAGAATTTTTCCAAGGCCGCCCTCAAACACCATAGGACAGATAGCAAGAGAAGAATACACATAAGCAGCTCTACACTCATGTGTCAGCCTAAGGAAAATACACCTATTATAACCCTATAAAATTACTTCTTTTGAGAGCAGAATATTAGATAGTTATATAGACATTAGCCTGTATCTATTAGAGGGGCTGAAGAAAATGAGAATTTTTTTTTTTTTTTTTTTTTTTAGAAAATTGGAATTTCTGTGTGGTGCAATGAGGAAAAAAGAAGAAACAAATCTTGAAAGCAAATCAGCAATTACATATCTAAAGTATTGCTCTTGTTCAATAACTTTATTAGGTGGATTCCAGGCCTCTCCCAGGGGGCAAGTTAGGAGAATCTTTCCCACCTGCAGGAAGGGGGCCATTAGGTCCAATGACACTGTGCTGATAAAATCTAAGGAGGACTTTCAGGAATTCCATGCCCCCAAAACCTCTACCCAGGAATATCCCAGAAGATGGAGGAGATGAGACAGAGGGGAGCCCGTACCCATATCCATAAAAACTTGTAAATCAGGCCTTACAAGGGAGTGTTTGTTCCATGTTCCAAAAGGAATGTGTGTATGTATGTGTGTCTACATACATATATATACACGCATATATAAAATGTATATATGTTTAATATAAATTATATATATATATTTACACACACCTGAGAAATGACTTCACTACATGATTTAAAGTAATAGCAGTAACGGCAATGTAATAAGCAGGATCAAACTGCTGAATGCAGGGGCGGGCATTGTGACACAGTTAAGACACAGTAAGTGACACAGTATCACTGCCTGTGATACCCATATTTCATATCTGAGTGCTGGTTAGAGTCCTAGATACTTTCTTTCTGATTAAGCTGGGAAGCAGCAGACTTTGCGTTAAGTAACTGATCTCTGCCACGCATTTGAGGGACCTGATAGTGTTCCTGGCTCTTGGTTACCTGGCCCAGCCCAGGCTATTGTAGTCATTTGGAGAGTGAACCAGCAGATGGAAGATTATTTCTTTCTTTCTCTCTCTCTTTCTTTTTCTTTCTCTCTCTCTCCCCTACTCCCCCCAATCCCTGTCCCTCTGTTACTCCTTTAAAATAAAAATTCTTTTAAAAATTGATAAATTCAGCAAAGTAATTATGGACTAAACCCAGACATTTATGGAAATTTGATTCTTTGCAAAGTCATTCAATTAACTGAGTTATAAAATAAAAATGTTTTCAATAAATAATGCTTGAAAATAGGATATTCATATGTGAAAAAAATACACTCCATCATATACCACGTACAAAATTAATTTGAGAGGGATCATGGATTCTAAAGGAAAATATAATAGAATGTGTTTGCCACTTTTGGTTTATAGATGTTTATCACACAGGACACAGAAACCAATAACTGAAGAAGAACGGATAAAATTGACTGTCAAAATGAATAACTATCTCTCATCAAAAGACATCGATAACAGGTAAGGCAAAGACTTGGAGAAGATATTGGATAGTCATAGCTCATCAAATACTGAAATCTAGAATATAAAGTACTCCTACAAATTGGAAAACATATACCAACAAAAATAGGAAAGACTCGAATAGAGATATTGCACAAAGGAAGATATGAAAAATGTCCATTGACACATGAAAAAGCACTCACTGATTTTCAGGGAAATTCAAATATAAAATCACAAAGTGCTACTACACATACACTGGATTGATTAAAATCAAGACTTCTGTGATTACTGGTGATGATGTAGAACAATATAGCCAGTTAGGGAAAGGTAGTTTATTCTTATAAAGTTAAATGTTTAGCAACAACCACAGCTTCCAGTAAGCCAGGTGATCACGAAGCTCCTGGCTTCAGTCTGGCCCATCCCAAGCCAACACTGTGGCCATTTCAGGGGTGAATCAGGGAGTAGAAAATTTCTATCTGTCTCTCATTCCTCCTCTCTGTAACTCTGGCTTCAAATAAATTTTTGTTACAAAAAGAACTTACTACCTCATGCCATAATGTTAATTTATTTACTTCTATCTTACTGCAACTAATGGATAAACTCCATAAAATTTGAGAAGCAGTGGGTTTGATTACTGGCTTATCCCCAGTGCCCATATCACTGCCTTATACATAATAAATGCTCAAATATTTGTAGAAAGAATGAATAAATGAAATTGAGGACAATGATGACATTCCAATCCTAGAGACTACTATTTGCCAGTTGGCCTAGGACTATTATTTGTGCTAAGTTTGGATTGTTCAGGAGTCTTGCTTGTCTCTGCATGAAGGTTACTGGTTGCTAAGAGGAGAGTCAGTATAAGGGAGGTAAAGGCACTTGAGAGGCAGCCAAGTGGAGCTTTAGATTGTTATTGTTTTAGTGATGGTTGTAAACATGTGTACTAGTTAATTCAACTCACAATGAAATCCACAAGGGAGTCATCTTGGACAAATATGGAGGCATAGAAAAATACCCATAATAGGAGATGCAATTTCCAGACCATGTACTACAAAGGTGCATGCTGTGCAATGCTATACTTTCAAGGTAGAATATTATCTTGGTTACTACAAAGTATTTCCCTAAAGGAATAAACATTGTAATTCAATTATCTGTTCCATTTAATTACTGAGTAATATACTTAATTGATATACTATAATTTCAGTCCTGGTAAATGTAACAAATCTCTGGTGTGAAATAATTTTAACAATCAACATAAAAATAGTGATCACATTAGTGTAATTTTATATCCTGCATAGGTCTTAGCATTTAGCTCAACCTATAATTAAAGCTTACATTACAAATATGAATGGTTTATATACATAAGTAATTTGCATTGGAAAACAGCTGCCCTTACAAACACATGGTTAAGATACTTTTATCAGATGATTTCAAATTTCTCTAGCAGATACATTTGAAAAAAAGTTTCCATCAGAAGTTTCAATTTGTTTATGAAATTCTCAATGCTGCTATATAAGTAAGACATCTGTCAACCCCAGTTAACCTTGTTTTATATCTAACCTCTTTTCTGTACCCCTTGATTATCAGCACAAAAATCTGTCACAGCCAAATGTCTTGCTGTTCTCTGTATGGCAAAGTTTGAGTCAACTCTAAAAGGAATATCTCTGAATCAGAATTACTTGTCATGACTCACTACCTACTTTTATTTCTTTATTATTTAAATTGTAATTATTTGTATATGAATTAAAGAAACTGATTTGCAAAAAAAAAAAATCATGAGGTTATCTAAGCCAAGCACTTGTGAAATTGTAAGCAGTGATTTACAAAAATATCAAAGCAGAAAGAGGGAGAATAAAATGAGGAAGCAGACAAAAAGAAAGTCCTTAAAAATGAGCTTTTATCGTGCACTAGAACACAAATATAGGTTGGGTAGACAATTTTGAAACCATACCAAGTAAAAAAAAATTGTAATGCACAATCACTTTTAAAACAATGAAGCATAAACTTTCATAAAACTGTCTTTTTTCAGTACTCCCATTGCCAAAATTTATAATAACTGGAGATAAAGAAAGTCATAAAGAGATACAAAGACAGATTTGCTGATGAGACAGGAGTAAGAAAGTCATTTGGAGAGCATGGAGACAAATACCTATTTTAATGCCTATTGCAACTTCAAGTTCTCTAAGCCTTTATCTCTTTACTTGTAAATGGCATTAATTACTTCTGTCATACATCATTACCAAGATTATTTTGAGAGCTCACTGTCCTAGAATTCCTCTCCCCACCTTCATGTACCCACCAAGCATATATCTTTTTATTGCCTTGCCTTTTCAAAATGTCGAATAGTTATCATCATACACCAAGAAGCCTTTTGAGCACAGGTTCTTCTATTATGCAATAAGTGTTTACATGCCCTCTGTATTTTTACATGACTGCACAACTAACCTCTTTTTAGCATTGAATAATATTTCATTGTCTGGAATACCACAGTCTATTATTCATCTAGTCACTTACTGAAGTATATCTTGGTTGCTTCCAGTTACTGACAATTAAAAATAATAATGCTATATTCATATGCAGGTTCTTGCGTGGAACATTAATTTTAACCTATTTGGACAAATATTTTAAAAAGCAATTGCTGAATTGCATTATAGAACTGTGTTTAGCTTTGTAAGAAACTCCGAAGCTGTCTTCCAAAGAAGCTCTACCATTTAGCACTCCGGCCAGCAATGAATGGGAGTTCCTGTTGCTCCACATCCTTGTTAGCATTTGGAGCTACAGCACTTCAGACTTAAGAGATTCTAATAGATGTGTAGTGATATCTCATTGGTGTCTGAATTTTCTATTGCCTAATGACATACGGCATTGAGAATTTTTTAATCTGTGTGTTTGTCAGCTTTGATGGGGTTTGCATCTATTCAGATCTTTTGCCCATTCTTAATCCTTGTTTTCTCATTGCTGAGGTTTAAGCATTCTTTTTGGATTTTGGAAAACAGTCCTTTATCAGATATGTATTATTCTTTGCAGTATTTACTCTGTTCTGTAGCTTTCTTTGCAATCTTTTAATTCTTCAAATTTTATTCAAGAAATATTCTGTCCTATATGTGAAGTATGCATAAGAAATGTTAATTGAATGTCTTATGGTATTGTGTAAAAGAATCAATGTCAAATAAGAATATATATATTACATATATATGCTATTTTGTCATAGCACACAACACACATGGATTGTTCTGGGCTTTATATATACATATACGTATACATATACATATATACATACATATATGGAGAGAGCGAGCGAGTGAGCGAGCCCAGAACACTCCATGTGTGCTATTATCACAGAGTTGATAAAGGAAGTATATTCAAGTGGAACACAGTAAATCACAGAGAAGATGATATCAAACCTGAAATTAAAAAGAAAGCACTACCTTTTTGGTGTTTGAGTCAAGGAATGACAAGCAATGAGGCTAGAGGCCTGGGATGAAAATACATTGGGGAGCTCCTCATATTCACGATTAAAGTGACTGAACTTCAATCAAGAGTATTTGGTCCATGTTTTTGGGTATTTATCTGTGTAGGCAGCTCATACTCATACATGATATATGTTTATTCCCTCACTGTTAAATTCTGTTCCTATTTGTATATGATATCAATCTCTGCCTAGTATTTCTATCTCTGTGGGAGGCAAGAACCTGGATTAAAAATTAATACATTAATTTACCACAGCACTACTAATTTCTAATATACTGCTCTCTATTATAATATGCAGTTATATCTTCATGATGTGGAAATTCCTCTTTCCATATTACTTTATTTTTATTTTGTAAAGCTCAAAGTCAACTGCAGAGGATATTACCTTAGGTTTTCATGATGACTAAGTTGAAGGCATGAATGCCTATTTACAATTTTCTAAATGGAGCAGATGTTGTAGTATAGATTGGACTGCCACTTGTGATGCCAACACCCATATCAGAGTGTCAGTTCAAGTGCTGACTACTCGACTTCTGATCCAGTTCACCTGTAATGTGCCTAGGAGACAGCATATGATGGCTCAAGCACTTGAATCCCTGCCACCCATGTGGGAGACCCAGATGGAGTTCTTGGCTCATGGCTTCTGCCTGGCCCAGCACTGGCTATTGTAGATGTTTGGAAGTAAACCAATGGATGGAAGCTCTACCTTTCTCTCTCTCATTCTCTGTCACTATGTTTTTCAAATAAATAAACAGATAAATATTTTTAAAACATAAAGTTTTGGATCATATCTACCAGGGAGGGCATTCAGCATAGCTAGGACCCAAATTAAGATGCCTGATCCCATATCATATTATGTGGGTTGGATACCTGGTTGTGTGCAGGGTCTTAGTCCACCCGTACAGGATGGACTGGGTCTGAGGAAAGGTAAGTGCGCCGCTCGCCCGTTCCCCAGCCTCCCGATCCCGGAGACAGTCAGACGCAGCGGGAAGCCAAGTCTAGTAGCAAGGACTCATTTACTTCGTGCATAACAGAACCTTTTATAGCACAAAACTGCAGAGTCATTGGGGCAGGACTAAGGACCAACCAATCACTTAAAAAAATCACCTTACGGGGGAATTTCTATAGGACTAGCCATATGTCTATACACTTGTTACTAGTTTTGTTACCTCCCCTGATGTTGCGCAGCCAATTAGTTTTAATGGTAAACAACTTTGGATTCTGCCCACCTTACTTCCTCTGGGCAACATCTTATTCGGCTCCGTGCGGCTCCTTTCTGCGCAGCTCGGGCGGGGGCACCTGGGGGCAGCTGCGCATGCGGAGCCCCTAGGCCTGGCCTGGCCACACCATGGCCGTGCTCATGCCTGCAGTTGTGGCTATTGACTCCAGCTTCCAGCTAGTCACTGTGCACCCTGGGAGAGAGTGGTGACAGCTAAAGTAATTAGGGTCTTATCATCCACTTGGGAGACCTGTATTGGATCCCTAGATCCTGTATTTGGCCTGTTTGTAGATATTTGACAAGTGAGCCAGTGGATAGGATCTGTATCTTTATCTATATCTGTCTTTTCTTCTCTCTTTTCCTCTTAATTAAATATGTAAAATTTTAACAAATTCCTCAAGATTGCTTACTTAAAGTCAAATGTACTTGAGAGCTCCAGAAATTATAATTTGATATCATTAAAAACCTCAGCTTTGCTATACTCCAGTCTAGGATTAGGAAATTTTGAAGAGACTTTTATTGCTGCTCTTCTAATAACAGAAAACAAAAAACAAAATCACGTGTTTTCTTGAACTGATCAGAAAACTGGTGTTGTATGATAATCAAGAAAACTGATATCTAAAGTTCCCTGGAAAAGATAGGGCATGAGCTCAGGATCATCTGCCAGAAGACAAGGAAAATTTTCCAGATACCACACCAACAAAAAAGAACTACACTTCAGGTTTAATAAATTGCTTAGGGCTGAGTGCAGGTTAGTATAACTGAGTAAGTGCATGGAACTATGGGAATCACTGGCACACAGTATTTCACTCATGGTCACAGCTGTTCCTCAACAACTTCCACTGAGTGCTCACCTGAAAGCCTAAGACCAGACAAAGAGGCTTTTGTGGTCCATGCCTGAAAAGACAGTTTCATAGATTATTATGAGGTTAAACATATACTTAAAATATAATTGAAGAACCCCATCCCTAAGAATTTAGCCAAAAGAAGTGGACACTTTCATTCAGAAAGTGTCCTATATGTGACTCTTCATAGAGCTTTATTTGTAACAATTCAAACCTAGAAAAACCTTAAGTAACCATTAAACAACAAATGCAGCATATAGAAAAAACAATTGTAGTGCAAAAATGCAATGGAATACTGTTTAGCAAAAAATAAAAGGAAAAAGAAATAAACAAAAGAAAGAAAAGAAGAAGGAAGGAAGAAAAGAAGGAAGGAAGGGAGGGAGGAAGGAAGGAAAAAAGGGAGGAAGGCAGGCAGGCAGGAAGGAATTCCTGTAACATACAACAGCTTGGAAGAAACCCTTATTCATTTTACTGAATACAGAGTGGAAAGGCTACATAACAAAATCATTTCATTTCCATCAATTCTGGAAAATATAGAAGTATAAGGATGGAAAACAGATCAGTGCCTTCAATAGACTCAAGCAGTTTAGGATTTGAATACAAAGGAAAATGGATGCTTTTGTAGTAATGAAACTGTTCTATATTTTAATTGTACTGATGGTTAAATGAATGTGTTCATTTTTTAAAATTACAGAACTATGCCTCCAGAAGGGTAGACTTTATTGTTTGTAAATTATACTAAAATAAAGATAAAATACTACAGTAACAATTCCTCTGCTTTTAAACTATTGTCCCTGGTTTGATAGATGGAAAGACAGTCATGCAAGGCAATCTGAGTTTTAGCCATCAACCAAGTTAACATGTTACAGTTCTCACCATATTCTATCCTCTTTTCTTTAAAACCAAGCTATAAATGAGTAAACAGTCTATTTGAAAAGCTCAATTCAAAACAACAAGTTGAATTGGTTAGCAATGCAAATTGGACCTATATACTTATATTTTCAGCAATAGTTTAGTAATATTGTGAAAAAATACAAAATACAGTGAACATAATATTGCATATTACTTATAGCAAAAGCAATAAGAATTCTATACTATTTTAATGAGCCTGTTAGTTTTAAGACAAATAGGCCTTGAATAAGCACAACCATCCTGTAATTAAAACATTTTTTCATTGCAGTAAGATAAAGTTCAAAGCAAAATTATCATGTGTAGGTACATGTGTATGTACTTGTCATTGGATTATATTTTCATAAGGTTCTAACACTAACAGTATCTCACTACAGATTAAATTTGCTGTGAAATGCATAACTAGGCAGTGCCCTTAGTCTCATCAAAAATCAATACATATGTCATCTATAATTCTCTCATGATCATTATTTGCACAAAAACAATACAACCAGACCTGTTGTTTTGAGGGAATAAATGAAGATTTAAATAATATGTTTTCTGTGCAAACACTGCAGCAAACAGTACATGAATGTCATTGTCTCTAGACTGTCACGCAGGAACACTATAGACCACCTGAAATCACAGATGTCATATGGGTAACAATTGCTATTTCCCTGATGCCTACTTGGCAGGCTCTCCAGAAGCAGTTGGTAAGACTTGCAGCTCTTGCACTGCCTTGAGGGTTGTCATATGCCTTGATGGTTGTCAAATTAATGGTCCTCTCAGTTCTCCTCACCCTAAATTATTTCCCAAGATTATCAAGCTAAATAAATGAATTAAAATGAAATATAATCATTTTATGGTTTAAATTGTTTCACAAACGTTGCCACTCTCCATATTGTATGATTTTGTGACATAGACTCGAAAAGGAGATCGTCATGCTGTTATTACAAGAATCATTTATTTGTTTATTTATTGAGCATGCACCCTCTGCAAGGCATTGTGTTAGTCACTGAGTTTACATTTATGAACAAGGTGCAAATTCTGCCTAAGAACTCAGAGTTTAATAAACAAGACAGATATGTACGAATTGTTGCACTGCCACCCCAAAGTTCACTATCTATGTGAATGGGAAACACTGGAATATTAGAAAGGAGCAACTAAGTCTGCTTCAGGGCATTGTGGAACACTTCAGGGGTTAAATATAATTGATTTTAGTCATAAAGATTAGATATGAATGTTCCAGGTGGAAAAAGAGAAAAAGGAATTTCAGGCGAAAGAAATAGCATGGGTGAAAGCAACTATATTGTTAAGGACAGAGTTCTAAGAGAACGATGTGAGATTTGGAACTTAAAGAAGAAGCCATCAATAAAAGTTAGAGGATACTGAGTGAAGAGTTATACATGGATTCAATTGAAAAATGTTGTATGTGTTTACTCTAGACATTTCTCTTATTTTA
Organism: Lepus europaeus; assembly: GCF_033115175.1. Classification (NCBI taxonomy): domain Eukaryota; kingdom Metazoa; phylum Chordata; class Mammalia; order Lagomorpha; family Leporidae; genus Lepus; species Lepus europaeus. The sequence goes on along the minus strand of NC_084833.1, from coordinate 93,240,280 downwards.
AGGTATAGAAAATACTTAATAAAAATTGAGGTAAAGTTTAAAGGTAGTCTCTTCAGGAAATCCTATAGAAATCTGAATGTTCTTTTCATTTCTCATTGTCAACATTTTCTCATCCTGCTTCTTCCCTGTGTTTCTTTTCATTACCGTCTTTTGGTAGACTCATGCTTCCATAGTTGTAACTTTTTGATATGTTTTTAAAATAAGCAACTCAGTCCTATATCTAAATAAACCTGTATCTCAAGTCCAATCAACTGGTTGATTTCCCTTTTCAATACATTATTTGTTTTTTGTAAATTACAATGTATTTGTCATTCTATGATCCTTTTCAATTTGGAGTCTCGAGTTAGTTTTAATAGCAGATTTTCTTTTTTTGTCTTTGTGCGTTGTGATTTTCTATTTCTAATCAATTCTTGTATATCTTTAGACTTTTTCTTTATATATCTTTGTCCTATCATATTTCATTGTAAGAGAATTGCTGAGCCTATTTTACACTGCCTGAAGTTATTTTTAAGTTTTTTTTTTTTATTTGAGAGATGAGTGAGAGAGAGAGAGAGAGAAAGAGAGAAAGAGAGATCCTTCATCAACTGGTTCATTCCCAAATAGCTGCAATAGCAGGTGTTAAGCCATGCTGAAGCCAGGAGGCTGGAACTCCATCTAGGTCTCCCACATGAGTGGCAGGAACCCAAGAACTAGGGTCATCCGCCACTTCCTTCAAAGGCTCATTAGCAGGGACCTGGATCAGAAGCAGAGTAGCCACAACTTGAACCAACATAATACTGGATTCTGCCTTTGCAAGCAGCAGATTAATCAGCTATGCCACATTGTTAGCCCTTCAATGAATTGACATAAATGTTTTTAATAAGCATTTGTCAAACTATTATATGCTGTAATAACAAGTTAACTCTGAAATTTCAGTGGCTTAACACAATAATAATTTATTGTTTACTCAACCACCTGATGCCACCAGGAAACCATCTTCTACTTTTGGACCATAACATCAGAGGCATATAGCTTTCAAGGCTACTATAGCAGAGCAGAAAAGCTGAATAAATGCATGGGACACTGTTAAAGGCTGTTATTCACAGCCCATTTTCTATAACCTTGTTACTCAACCTAAATGCCAGGAAGTTTGGAGAAAGAGTTCAGAAAAAAGAAAATCAAATGGTGTTTGATAAAGAACACGTACCTTTGTCTCTGCCAAAGTTTTAATCTCCAAGATGTCTATATGTGATACCAGTGGGAATAGTGCTTGGATATTACTAACATTTGTCTAAGGTTGTCTTTGTTTTCTTGTATTGACTGTTATAGTTTCTGCTGCAGCAATTGGTCCCAAGGCAATAATTGATATTCATGTACTTCCTCTTTTACAGACTGTTCTACATTGTCCTCATCATCCGCCAATTGTTCTGCTAGTCTAAGGGCAATATCTTCTTCTATGGTGGAATAATTCAAATTTTTATCCTGGTTACCACACTCTTTCTGAATAGGAGCTATGTGTGCTGAGACTGTGAAGACTCTGTGGTAGCAGGAGAGGGTCTCTAGGCAATAACAGTGTATGGCTCTACACAGTCAGAGCTCCCTGTTTGCCTGGGGTGGGACATTGCAGGGGAATCCGTGCTGGTAGTCATTATCCATGCTGTAAGGGAGGACATGCTCTGGTGGTGCAGATGAGTGTTGAACATACTGAGGGCCAACAACTGGGCATTCATCATCTTGGAAGAGAGGAGCTGAGGGTGAGATCACACCAACAGAGATGACCATTTCCCCCATTCTGTTAACAAGAGGACATCTACCACACCCAACATGGGTGTTACCCCGGATATTTGTCCCACCTTGGAGCACTGAACAGAACTCCCTGGCCTCACTCAGCACACACCTCTGGGTATTCACTGAAAGTGCAGACATTCCACTACGCCATAGATGCACAGTTCAAAGATAAAAGCCATAAGAGGAAAAAAACACTATGATACATTGTAATCAAATGTTTCAAAGTAAAATATAAAGAAAATATTCTAAAAATGTGCATGAGAGAAGTACCAGATTACTTTTAGAGTTATTCCAATTAGACTCCAAGCTGACTTATCAGAAATTACAGGCAGGGGGCCAGCAACGAGGCATAGTGAGTAAAGCCTGTGCCTGTAGAGCCATCATCCCATACGGGTGCCAGTTCAAGTACGGGCTGTTCTACTTTGATCCAACTCTCTGCTATGGCCTGGAAAAGCAGCAGAAGATGCTCCAAGTGCTTGGGCTTCTGCAACCATGTGGGAGACCCAGAAGAAGCTCCTGGCTCCTAGTTTTGGATGGGTCCAACTCTGATCATTGCAACCATTTGGGGAGTGAACCAGTGGATAGAAGATCTCTCTCTCTCCCTCCCTCCCTCTGCCTCTCTGTAGCTACCTTTCAAATAGATAAATAAATCTTTAAAAAAGGAAAGCAAAAAGAAACTACAGGCTAGGAGAGAATGGAGAGACACAGTCTATGACTTAAGAGAAAAAAACTGTTAACCCAGAATTCTGTACCCTGCAAAACTGTCATTTATGAATGAAGGTAAAATAAAGACCCTCATAACAAACCTAAATTTAAAGAATTTTTCACCACTCCTCTAGCCCTGCAGAAGATGCTTAAGGATGTGCTACACACAGAAACACAGAAAGATAATCATCATTATGAATGAATGTGAAGGCAGAAAATCTTCCAGTCAAAGTACAAAAGAAATCTAAAGTAAATAATAGGGATAAATATGGAAAAATGGCAGGGCCAAGTCATTACTTTTCAATACTAACCTTGATTGCAAATCGCATAAAGTCTCCAGGAAAAGATAGAGAATGGCTGAATGGATTAAAAAACAAGAACCATCTATTTGATGCCTATAAGAAGCACCTCTCACCAACAAAAATACACACAGAGTCATCAGGAATTGCTACAAAAAGCTGTATGTCAACAAACTGGGAAACCTAGAAGAAATGGATAAATTCCAGGATACGTAGAATCTATCAATATTGAAGACATAGAAAACCTAAACATACCAATAATCAAGAAACAGATTGAATGAGTAACAAAGCCCCTGCCAACAAAGAAAAGCCCAAGACCAGATAGCTTCCTTGCTGAATTCCACCAGACATTTAAAGAAGAAATAATTCAATTCTTCAGAAGCCATTCAAAACAACTGAAAGGGAGGAAATCCTCACAAACTCCTTCTATGAAACCTGCATCACCTTAATTCTTAAAGCAGAAAAAGATACAACAGAGAAAGTGAACTATAGACTAATATCCCGGAAGAACATAGATGTAAAAATCTCCTACAAACATTAGCTAATTGAATCCAACAACTTCAGAAAGATCATTCATCTGCACCAAGTGGAAATTTTCTGTTGTTATTCAGGAATGGTTGAAGATTTGCAAATCAATAAATGTAATACATCATATTAACAAACTGAATAACAAAAACCATATGATAGCTCAGTAAGTGTGGAGAAAACATTTAGTAAAATACAACTTCCTTTCATGATGAAAACCTTAAGCAAGTAGGGTATAGAAGGAACATTCATCAAAACAATCAACGCAATCTATGACAAACCCAAGGCTAGAATCCTATTGAACATGGAAAGGTGGAAGCAATCTCCCTAAAATCCCGAACCAGATAAGGATGCTCACTATCACCACTGCTATACAATGTAGTCCTGGAAGTTTCAGCCAGAGCCATTAGGCGAGAAAAAGAAATCAAAGAGAAACAAATTGGAAACAAAGAAGTCAAACTATCCCTGTTTGTAGATGAGATAAGTCTATATGTAGATGTTTCAAAAGACTCCACTGAGAGACTAATAGAACTCATAACAGTTTGGTAAAGTGGCAGAATATAAAATTAACACACAAAAACTAAAAGCCTTTGTAAACACAAACAGTGCCATGGCTGAGAAAGAACTTTTAAGATCAATCCAATTCACAGTAGCTACAAAATACTTAAATACCTTGGATTAAATTTAAGCAAGCCTGCCAAAGACCTCTGTGATGAAAATTACAAAACATTAAAGAAATAAATTGAAGAAGACAAAAAATATAGGAAAAATCTTCCATTTTCATGGAATGTAAGAATCGATATCAAAATGTTCATACTACCAAAATTATTTCACAGATAATTGCAATCCTAATCAAAATACCAATGACATTCTTCTCAGATCTAGAAAAAAGATCCTAAAATTCATATGGAAACATGAGAGACCCCAAATAGCTAAAGCAATCTTACACAACAAAAACAAGTGAGCCATCACAATACCAGATTTCAAGACATACTTACAGGGCCTGCACTGTGGCTCACTTGGTTAATCCTCCGTCTGTGGCACTGGCAACCCATATGTGTGCCGGTTCTAGTCCTGGTTGCTCCTCTTCCAGTCCAGCTCTCTGCTGTGGCCCAGGAAGGCAGTGGAGGATGGCCCAAGTGCTTGGGCCCTGCACCCGCATGGGAGACCAGGAGGAAGCATCTGGCTCCTGGCTTCAGACTGGTGCAGAGCCGGCCGTAGCGGCCATTTGGGGATTGAACCAAAGGAAGGAAGACCTTTCTCTCTGTCTGTCTGTCTGTCTGTCTCTCTCTCTCTCTCTCTGTCTATAACTCTACCTGTCAAATAAATAAAAAAAAAAAGAAGAAGTTTAAGACATACTACAGGGAAGTTATAATCAAAACAGCCTGGTACTGGCACAAATAAAGACATATAGACCATTGGAACAGAACAGAAACTCCAGAAATCAATCCAGGCATCTACAATCAAATTAATTTTGACAAAGGACCTAATAGCAATCCCTGGAGCAAGGACAGTCTCTTCAACAAATGGTGCTAGGAAAACAGGATCCCCGAATGTAGAATTATGAAGCTAGACTCCTACTTTACACCTTACACACAATCCACTCAAAATGTACCAAATCTACAACCCAATACCATCAAATTACTAGAGAACATTGCAAAACTCTGTAAGACACTGGCATAGGCAAAGATTTCTTGGAAAAGACCCCAGAAACACAGGCAATAAAAAATTGACAAATGGGATTGTATCAGTCTGAGAGGCTTCTGCACTGTAAAAGTAACACTTTGTGACGTGAAGAGGCAGCCAACATGATGGGAGAAAATATTTGCAAGGTATGCAACTGTTAAAGGGTTAATATGCAGAATCTATAAAGAGCTCAAGAAATCCAAAAACAACAATACAAGCTATCTAGTTAAGAAATGGGAAAAGGACTTGAACAGGCATTTTTCAAGAGAGGAAATAAAAATGACCAACACTTAAAAAAAAATGCTCAGGATCACTAGCCATCAAATCAAAACCATAAGGAGGTTTCACCTCACCTCAGTTAGAATGGCTCTCATACAGAAATCAACAAACAAATGCTGGCAAGCATGTCGGGGAAAATGTATCTTAATCCACTATTGGTAGGAATGTAAACTGGTCCAGCCACTGTGGAAAACAATATGGATATATCTCAGAAATCTGAATACATACCACCCATATGATCCAGCCATCCCACACCTGAGAATTTACCCAAAGGAAATGAAATCACCATATGAAAGTGTTATCTGTACTCACATTGTAGCACAATTCACAATAGCTTAGATATGGAGTCAATCCAGTTGTCCATCAAATATTGACTGGATAAAGAAATTATGGTACATGTAAACTATGGAGTACTACTCAGTTTAAAAAAGAATGAAATCCTGTCTTTTGCAATAAAATGGATGCAACTAGAAACAATTATTCTTAGTAAAATCAGCCAGTCACAAAGAGACAGATATCATATGTTTTTGCTGATCTGGGGTAATTTATAAAGTACCTAAAATGAAATGTATTGAAATGAAATTGACATTTTGAGATTTGATAACTGTTTACAGCCCTTGTTTCTTCTGTTGAGGAATAGTGTTTCTTTCTTCATACTGTTTGTTGAACTCTTTCCTTAGTGTAGAGTTAAACATGAATATTAAGTAAAGTAAAAATAGTTCTTTGTAAAAATTAAGAGTGGAAGAGGAGAGGGAAGAGGCAGAAGGGTTGGTGAGTGGCCAGGAGGGAGGGTAGGAAGTATCCCTATGTTACTAAATCTGTAGATATGAAATACATGAAATTTGTATAACTTAAATAATTTTTTTAAAGAGAACTGAAAATAATCTACCATGATATTCAGCCATCCCACTACTGGGAATTTACCCAAAAGAATTGTAATTAGCATATGAAAGGGTTATCTTTATCCCTATGTTTATTGCAGCTAAATTTGCAGTAGCTAAGATATGGAATCAATCCAGATGCCCATAAACTGATGACTGATTAAAGAAAATGTGGTATATATATATATAGTATGGGATATTACTCAGCCATAAAAAGGAATGAAATCTTGTCAACAAAATGAATGCAACTGCAAGCCATTATATTTAATGAACTAGTCCTAAAAAGACAAATACTATGTTTTCTCTACCTGTGATAACTGAATACAAAAATATAATGTATAATTATTTTAATTGTAATCTGCATAAAATTGTTCCTGTGCATAAACTGCTGAGAAGAAATGGCTTAATGTCTAAATGAACATAATTATTATCTGGTAACCACATAGGAAATATTTAATGTTATACTGTCATTGGTTCTATTTCATTGAAAGAAATCTGACAAAAATAAACTATTTATCTGTGAAATGATCATTTTTCATTCAATTCAATTATTGTTTGTAGCCACTGTGTGTATTCCCACTGAACTGGGGTCTTTTTGCTGTATACTTGTTGGACTTCTTATTCCGTGGGGTGTTAAGTATTTTTGCTGCAATGTATATTTAGAATGTATTATATCAAAAAACTATTAAAGGAGACAAAACAAGGGGTAGGGGGAAAAAGGGTTGGAGAGAAGATGCAATGTCATTCTGTTCTTAGGCTTGTATCTATAAATCATACTGAATCTGTTAAAAATTAATTAAAATTTAAATTTAAATAAAAAAAACTGTAGAAAGATACTGGAAAAAGTAAAAGAAGTAAAATTTACCCAAGTGGTCAAGGACAGTAAGTGATGGTTAGGAGGGCATTCTCCTGCTTATTATACTCTCATAAAAATCTATTCCACCCAATAAGAATAGAGAACTATATTGTATTTATTGGTTTAAAATATTTATTGTTCCATATTTATAGGAAATCAAGCTAGTTTAGCAATTCATTCATTCCAAATAGCTCAATTCAGATATACCTTTTAGGAGATATGTTCTATCTGGAAACAGTTTCTAGAAGATGTAGTATAATATGCTATGTCATTATATATCCTTCACTGTTAAATAGATTTGGTAGCAAATACTCTCTTATGAAATGCCCATAGTCCTCAAATAGATAGTTTGGAAGTCATGAAGTAAAGGACAGTGAAGATATGCCAAAGACAAGAAAAAAAAGGCTTATCAATATAAGTAAGGACACAGAATTTACTACTTTAAGGCAGAAAAGATGTAATGTGATCAATTTACCAGTAAGTAACTGTTGACTGCTCTCAAAGAATTTTACCATGTTCAGGGCTCAATGTTGGTCTTGATGCCATCAGGACACATATCCATTGCTAACAACAGCTACATCTACTTTGTGAGGGAGTTCATGGTTTTGCTCCAATGTTGTCTTCGTCTTCATCCCTGCTACCACAGCTAGCCTACTGGGTAGACAAAAGCTGCCTGATTGCCAGTAGAAAATGTGTTATATCCATTTGGGTTTGCAGTGCTTCTTCTGTATTATTTGATTTCCATTGAGCATTATATTAGTTATATAATGTTGTAGAACAAGTTTCTCCTCAGACTTAGAATCTTTTAACAAAATTTATTGTTTTGAAGTTTATGTGGGACAAGTAAGCTACCAATGTTCCTATGGAGAGGCTCATATGGCAGGAATTTATATCCCTGGCCATCAGCCAGTGAGCCCCTGAGACCTGCCAAAAGGCACACAGCCATTCTTCTCTTGTAGATCCAGAAACAGTAGGGGAATTTGGATGTCTAAGGTTTTAAGGAATATCCACTGAAATGTTCCTCTCCCATATTTTAGTGTCCCACTGTTTACCCCATTCTTGTCTTTAGTGTACATATTGCTATTGAATGTGAATTCAACATTGCCTCTGTAACAATAAGATTCTAGTTTAATTTCAGCTCAATCTGCCTTCTGCCTACAGAAGATGAGTCTCTTTAAATGTTGCCATACACATATTCTACATTTTATATCATACCCTGAGTTGTTCATTATCTGACCTGAGACTATGATTTTTCCTTCAGTGCTCGGATGACAGTTAATACAAATCCACAAACATAGTTTTTTTCAGAATCATTGTTTATAACTAAAACTTAGCATTTTCTTTTTTTAAGATTTTTTTTTTATTTATTTGAAAAGCAGAGTTTCAGATAGAGCGTGGGAGAGACACAGAGAGGTCCTCCATCAACTGGTTGACTTTCCAACTGGCAGCAATGGCCAGGGCTGGGTCAGGCTGAAGCCAGGAGCCAGGAGGTTCCTCTGAGTCTCCCACATGGATACAGGGGTCCAATCACTAGGCCCATCTTTCACTGTTTTCCCAGGCCACCAGCAGAGAGCTGGATCAGGAGTGGAACACTGGGGCTCGAACAAGCATCCATATGGGATGCTGGTACTGCAAGCCAAGACTAACCCACTGCATCACAGTACCAGCCCCAAAACTTGACATTTTCAACAAGCCAACTGGGATGTAGAGAACAATGCCACCAAAAGACAGTGGCATATTAATCCCCAGAACTTGTGAAAGTGTTTGTTTATATAGCAAATTGAATTTGCATAGATGACTGCACTAAAAGAATGCATTCCCAGTTGTGGTCCCCAAGAAATATTACTATGGAAGAGTGGTCAAAATCAGGTAACATTTAGTGTTTTCAATGAAAGGAATCTACAGGCTAAGGGATGCTATGGCTTCTAAAGCTGGAAGTGGGAAGGATAGGAATCCTCCTTTAGAGCCCCTTGCGGAGCCACAGCCCTGGTGAGATCTGTGTTGATCTTGTAATCTACAGAACATTAGTATAATTAATTTATGTTGTTTTAAGCCACTGAGTTTGTGATACTCTGTTATGGCAGCATAGAAAACTAATACAATTAAAGACAGATCTATTGTTAGTAGCCCATTCTGAAGATAAGTTAGAATATTCTATCACCATCTTGAGTTTTTCAAGAACTATACCATGAAAAAATGACTAGAGTGCAAGGTATATATTTGGGATATGATGTCAGGAAGCATCACTGGAGAAAGTATAAATAACACAATGAAGAGAAGGGAGCCAAGAAAAAGTGTTCTTCTTGGGTAGACAAGTGCAGCTTAATCCTGGTGGATTCAGGAAAGAGTTGAATTCTTTGCACTTAAGAAGGATTCCACCTAAGACACAAGGGAGATGGAATAATGGTTTGAATATTCCAATCACCCACTGAATAGAGGGATGGATGATCCTGAAGGCTATTTATTCTCCAACACTTCTGACCCACCCGTCAGGAAGACAGAGCAAAGGTAGAGCTGACTCTGGAAGTCAGAGCAAAGTTGGAGGCAAAGAACAAAGGTGGTGGCAGTTGGAAGTTGAGCCAGAGTACAGGGACATGATGAATGCTGAGGGAAGATGGATGGATCACTTATTATGCTTGCTGTGATAATCAATTCATATTTGGTCTACTACAAATATACTTTTGTGATAAAAACAATTTACCACATCTTCTATGTTTTCTCCATAACTACTGCTAATGACCTACTTTGTTTGCTTGTCAAATCTCAATACTTATTGGGATTCTCTTCTAGTTTTACAAACCATACATCTAATTTTCCTCCTCATATTTGCATAATATTTATTTTCCATTCTTATCATTCCATTTAGTTTTGAATCTGGCTTGAAATTTCTCCTAGAACTTACTCTCCTTTTTTCATACATCTATCCAGATCTTCACAGGCATTTATAAACATGAAATATACAATATGGTATTAAAATTAATTTTCTAATTTTATAGTGTATCATTCCTCTGATATATGAATGTCATAAATGAATATATGACAGTCTACCAATGAGTTATTCTCATTGGTATTCCATGATTTAACTCTTCAACTCTTCGCTTTTATTACTTCTTATGCCTGGATTCATGTCATTCTTTAAGGTCTAACTCAACTGTCATTTCTGTTATCATTTCCCAATTTCCTGGATAAAATGAATTATACCCACATCAGTACTCCCATGGTATTGTTTCTTCTTTGAGTCTGATTTATATTAAAGCTTTTGCCTCGTATGTCGCCCAGTAAATTATGAACTTTTCAGGTCATGTTTCTAACTGATTTCTTTACACATAATAGTCAGCTAACAAATGAGTGCTTGATAGCAATCAATTAGAATCAAATTACCTGGTCCACAGTATGATATGAGAAGTCTCAGAGGATGTGATTGTTGTTTCATAAGAATAATACCTAATCAACCACTCCCAGGATCAAAGAATATCTGTCTTTAGTAATCTTTTTTAACATGTTACAAGAGACAATAAATCAGAATAAATATTAGAATGATCATTTTCTCATGATCTAATTCTCATTTTGCCCCTTAGATTAGGTACTAAATATAATTTTGATTCACTTTATTAAGTCCTTTGGGAAAAGATATTTTCTAAAATATGGTACAAATGGAAACTACTTGTCCAAAGGTAGAAAAATGCTACTGAATTCCTGCTGAAGAGTTGGCTGAGTTCTAGCCTCTGTAGAAGGTTTGGTTAAAAGAGATCATAGTTCATATTCTAATATTTGAAAACAATAGAACAAAACTTAAGAGTGGTAAGAAGCAATACAAATAGATGGACAGAATTAAGTGCTTAGAAGGAAAGGTTAATGGGGCAATAGTTGTTTGTGAAAAGACAAAAAGAAAATGAAAAAGACCCAAGATGATGCATTATTTATTAACTATCTACAAGTATATTAAGGTTTCTTTTTAAAAATATCTATTTATTTGGAAAGCACAGAAACACACACACACACATACACACACACACAGAGGTGTATGGAGAAAGAGAAAGAGACAGAGATATTTATCCACTGGTTCACTCCCAATAACAAGGGCTAGGCCAGGCTAAAACCAGGAGCCAGGAATTCATCCTGATCTCTGTTGTGGGTGTCAAAAACCCAAATACTAGATCATATCATTGCCTTCTGAGGATCATCAGCAGGGAGCTGGATCAGATGGGGTATCACTGGGACTCAAATGAGTACTCCCATGTGGGATACCAGCATCTCAAGCAGAGATTTAACTTGCAAAGTCTTATTTATTTAATAAGAAACTTGACAACTGAGCTGTATCTGAATAACACAAAATACAAACTAGATTTTTTTTTTTTTTTGGACAGGCAGAATGGACAGTGAGAGAGACAGAGAGAAAGGTCTTCCTTTTACTGATGGTTCACCCTCCAATGGCCGCTGTGGCCGGCGTGCTGCAGCTGGTGTACTGCGCTGATCTGAAGCCAGGAGCCAGGTGCTTCTCCTGGTCTCTCAGGTGGGTGCAGTGCCCAAGGACTTGGGCCATCCTCCACTGTACTCCTGGGCCACAGCAGAGAGCTGGACTGCAAGAGGAGCGACTGGGACAGAATCTGGCGCCCCAACCGGGACTAGAACCTGGGGTGCCGGCGCTGCAGGTAGAGGATTAGCCAAGTGAGCTGCGGCGCTGGCCAAAAAAAACCTAGATTCTTCTCCGAAGTTTTTTAGGTGTAAGTTCATTGATTGTGAGAACATTGATTTTTCAATTAACTCAAAATTATGTACTTAAATGAATCTTGCCAAAAGACATTTTAAAATTGGTTAAATGGATAGAAGTTATCTGAACACAGACCTGAGAAGGACCCATTGTCTTTCTAATTTTACGGATTTTTAAAATAAGAGGTAATTTAGATGAGGTATTAGATATCTAAAATCCAATTGGGATGAAAATATTGGGCCATTAATAATTCTATAAGTGAACTGATATAAACAATTATGGTGCAAGTGTGCAGACATATTGGCCAACATGTTTTTTTTTTTTTTAAGGTTTATTATTTATTTATTTGCAAGTCATAGTTACAGAGTGACAGAGAGAGAGAGAGAGAGAGAGAGAGAGAGAGAGAGAGAGAAAGAGAGAGAGAGAGAGAGGTCTTCCATCCTATGGTTCACTCCCCAATTGGCTGCACCGATCTGAAGCCAGGAGCCAGGAGCTTCTTCTGGGTCTCCCATGTGGGTACAGGGGCCCAAGGACTTTGGCCATCTTCTACTGCTTTCCCAGGCCATAGCAGAGAGCTACATTTGAAGTGGAGCAGCCAGGACTCGAACCTGCACCCACATGGGATGCGGGCGCTTCAAGGCAGGGCGTTAACTTGCTGCACCACAGCGCCAGCCCCCATGGGTTTTGTATTACTTCTTTTTATGAAACTTCAAAGAAGGGTTTGAGGATTTTGTTGTTATTTAGAACATCATAATGAAAGCAGGTGATTTATGCTATTAGTGATTCTTGGATTTTTATATATATATAGAAATAGGCTAGTTCAGATTTCAATCTTAAGGGAATCCTTGTTGGAAGAAAATAAGTAGTTAGGATATGGTTTTGCCGGTTGGAAGTATGCAAGCAATGGCTAAGAAGAGTAAACCTCTTAACTCTAATTTATTTTGACTTGTGATTATTTGAACAGTGGAAGGAAGGGAAGAGGCCTCACAATAAGGAACAATAAGGAACACACTATAAGGATATCCTCACAGTAATCTATCAAGCAAATATGGTGAACAAAGCTTACAGACATTGCTTCTGTGAAAATACTTAAAACAACAGAGGATTTAAATATTGAGATATTGAACACTAGAATAAATGTAGGATGATGTGATATTTTGGGCTATTTTGATACAGATATTAAATAATAGCTATTGATGCATGTATATTTTTGTATGACAAAAGAAAAAGAAAATGCACACCTATCCTATGCTTATGCCTATTATACAAACTCTCCTTACTATGCATTTTGAATGGATCATTTACCCTTATTGACTTTGTAACAATAGGCATAAATCATTTATAAATATTGGTAATTTAGTTAAGGAGATCTTCCATAGTTTCATAATTTTCCTCATATAATACAGAACAGTCACCCCCATACAAATCCCAGTGGAAACATCTTTATGTACTAGAAAGCTCTCAAGTGCATGGTGACAGATAAAATTTTTCTGAAATTCTGCTATTTGCCTGAAATTTTCTTTAAAGCCATATATTTGCAGCATATTTTTAGAAAATATCAACAAAATATCCAACTTTGAATTACATACTTTATAAATCTCTTGAAATTTCGGTTCTAGTACTGTTGCTTGAACAAAATGAAATTAGTTGACATAGCAACTGAATCACAAAAGGGCTTCACCTAGAAACAACCATGACACGAATGGGAAGAGCTCTTGCATATTTCCCACTTTGTTATATGTCCTCCAGGGTCAAGATTTAATAGAATTAATAATTTTATTTTTTTATAAAACACATTCATAAATAAACCTGGCATCTGTGTGTGTGGTGCATGGAAAAGAAGAATACAATGACCATGAATACATATTGCTGTCACTATAATTTGTAGCAAGTTACCAGCAGTTTTACCATAGTTGTTTTTGCAGTATCAGTGAACATGCCAGCATAAAAAAAATCTTAATGGTATTATGAAAATAACTGTGAGCTGTGTAGTCCATGAAAGATGGACTGCCAATTTTCCAGGAAACCTCTGCAGTAGAAAAGATGGCATCTTCAGATTTGAGCTCTGTTAGTGACAGATGTTGGCCCAACATGTTTGTCTGTATGTTGAGAAAAGCCCCAGGAGAGGCAACCAACATAAATATAAATGCTAAACAATGAGACCACACTGAGATGGATGTTAACTCTACTTTTTTAGAGACTTTCACAGGTCCTATATTTATTCTGTTTACATTTAATCTCTCGAGCCTGAATGCACCTTCATTCCCAGATTCATTTCTTGGTTACTATTCTCAGCTTTTTCTTTCCATCTAGCAATGACATAAATAGTATTTTAAGTTTCAAATTTAACCTTAAATTGGAATTTCGCTCAGTAGTTCAGAGCCCTCTTGAGTTACTTAATTGAAGAATGACATAGATATGTAAACAGAAAACAATTATTTTCCTCCAGAGGTAAATTTATCTTAATACTATTGAGGTGCTAGGTTTTTTTTCTCAATTATTAATTTGTCTGAAACACTTTTCAGAGATTAATGTGTTTGTACTATTTAGGTACCTAATTCCTGAGTATTAGAATTCTACCAATAAAGACATTTACATATTACTAATAACAAATATTGGTGATCAGTAATTGTCTAAGGAAATAAATCAGTGTTCAAAGCTTTATCTTCTGTAACATGAACATGAATCAACTTCACTTAAAGAACCAGCAAAATAATATTATTACTTCCAAATATTTAGTATTTTCTTATATTCAATAAATTTGGTTAATTTGTAACAACCAAAATCATCTTTGATTTTCCTCTGCATAATAGAAATGAATTTGTTAATGTACAAACATTGGATTCATGCAGCCCATCCATGAATTTTCCTATAATTTTACTATGTTTTAAAATCTGGTTCCTGTTTAATCACTTGTTGTTTTTGTTATTTAATAATCACAATTTCTGTGTAAAAGAAAATACATGGTACATTTACACAGGTGTTTCCTTTGTAGTTTATCACTTTGAAGCTTTGTGTTTTTAATTCATTCTTCGATTTTGTAATTTAAAAAAATGTGAAAAAATTACACTAAAGTTACAGAGTTCTTAATGGAATTTTATAGGCAGAGATCCAGGCATGCAAAAGGAATGTCACTATGTTAGGTCCCTTTGTTTTTTTGTGGTTTTTTTGTTTTGTTTTGTTTTTTTTTATTAAAGACTTGTAGTCTTCCAAATTAAGACTCTACACAAATGTTAAGAATTGTATTTGATCATCTTTGAGTCTTCAGCAATGAGAATAGTGCTAGCACATGTTTTATAATTTCACAAAATGACTTTCTTGACCTGTACCATAATTTCAAGTAAACAGAAACTGTATTTTCTTTTTTTAAAAATGATTTATTTAATTGTTTATGTATTCATTTGAAAGGCAGAACATCAGAGACAGAGAAGAAACAGAGAAACGTAAGATCTAATGATTCACTTGCCAAAAGGCTGCAGCAGCCAGATCTAGGCCAAGCCAAAACCAGGAGCCAGGGATTCCATGCAGGTGTCTCATGTGAATGACAGAGAGCCCTGTATTTAAGCAAGCATCTAATGATTGCCCAGGTGCAGTACAGGAAGCTGGATAAGAAACAGAGTAGCCAGGACTCAAATCTGCAGTATAATAGAGGATGCCTGCATGGCAAGCAGCAGCTAAATCAATTCCACCAGAACATCAGCCCCTAGAATCAGTATTTCCTTCCTCATCATCATGTGTGTGAACTGACCATCTGCCTCAAATACCACAGTTATGCTTTCATCTAAAGTCGCCTGATATATGATGAACTTGAATTTTTAAATATTTCATATTTTTTCAAAGATCCTATCACTCTGAATGTTAGAATCTCTGACAATCTTCCACTAGACTCAGGAAGAATCTCTTATTTCACCTTTTAGAAAAAAAATTTCTCAGGGCTGACATTCTGGCATAGTAAATTAGGCCACCACCTACAATGCAGGCATCCCATACAGCCACTGGTTTGAATCCCAGCTGCTCTACTTTCAATCCAGCTCCCTGCTAACACACCTGGGAAAGCAGAGATGATGGCCCAAGGCTTGGGGCACTACACCCACATGGGAGACACAGAGGAGCTTCCAGGCTTCTGGCTTAGGCCTGGCGCAACCCTGCCTGTTGCAGCCACTGGGGAGTGAGCCAGTGGATGGAAGAACTCTCTCTCTCTCTCTCTCCCTGCCTCCTTCTCGCCCCCCCCCCACTCACCCCCACCCTCCCACCCTCACTTTGTGACGCTTTCAAATAGAATAAAATAAATTTAAAAAAGAATTTCTACTCTATGATCTTTATTTTTTTATCAGGTGATGAAGAGATATGGGAATGATGATCTTGATCTTCTCTCCTGATCAAACACATTTGGTATTTTTGTCTTAGAAGTTTCATTATAAAAGAGACACAAGGTAATGATATCATGTGTGTGCTTACTTTGTTTATATCTCTTAGCCAAAAATTGAGAAAATGCATGATCACCCAGCTAGTTCTGAACATTAGTTCTGGTTTCATTCTATTAAAACACTTCCCTTGTATGAATCAAGGAAATTGTGTGGCTGTACCTTCAACAGTATCCCATTGGCTGCTGCAATAAGGATGATTTTCTTCCTGAAGTTTTTCATAAAATACTCACCAAATATCACCTCCTTATACCTAGCAGAATATTTCTGGGAAAGCATGCAAAAATCTTCTTCTTATTCCGAGTCTCTTCAGACTCGTGAAATCAGTGTCTGAAGATACATCTGAAAAGTTTGCATCTTTTGGATATAACACAGGTAATTATTTACTTATTTATTTTTTAAGTTTGAAGACCTCTGCTATGACCAGTGTTCCTGAAGCTGAGGATTTTGGGTTTCACAGAGGGAAATCAAGCTTCTCTTTTACAAGAGGAATCAAAGCTAATTCTTTATCTAAATCTATTAAGGGATTTTTTTTTTCTGGTGTGCTTTGAAATGGAAGCTAATGTAGTAATTAATCTTGGATAGTATTTTGGATTTAGGCAATTAATCAAAGTTTTTTCATATGAGAGAAACGTTAGAAGTGGAATTCATCTACTTTATTCATCCAAATTATTTTGTCATCCAGGTTATTCTTGATTGGTACATTCATAGGTACTCCTGAACTCACTCCTGTCAAAGAGCAGATAGGAAGGGAGAGAAGGAAACAGGAAAGAAGGGGAGGCAGAAAGGCTATTATCTGAGAGGTTCTTTCCACTTAAAAGTAGAGATACTGAATTAAACAGGTGGAGATCTAAAAAAACAAAAACAAACAAAAAAAACAAACCCAGAAACACTTGTCTCTGAAAAAAAAGTGTACGATGATATAGAAAATAAATACAATTAAAATAAATTTCCATCTAAGCACAAGATACCTTCATAGTTACCAGAGGTTTTCATGAAATTCTGACAAACATGCAATGAGTCCTCTTGGTAATGACTGAGTGTAGAAAATAAACAGGAAATGGAAAATTATATCATAAACCATGTAGAACATCCCAATTTGCCAGCCTACATGCAATTGGAAGCAAATTAATTAATATTTTGAACTAATATTACAGAGAAAAAGGATATGATTTTATGTTAAAAGAATGGAGTAATGTTATAAATGCAATAGTGTTTACTGCAGTATATTTCCCAGTGCACATTTTGTATATTAAAATATAAATTTACATTGTTAATGAAATTACTATACACAATGAATTTATTACAGATTAATGTATATGATAGGAGATGTTGTTTTTTTCTCCTGTTATATTCCATGAGCTTAGAAAACCATTAGTCCCCTCATTCCAAACTAAATTTCCTGTTTGCACATTTGCATACTTTTTCAGTAATTGTATTAATAGCAAACACATCAGTGTTGCTTATGCTAACTGTAAGATGCCAGGGAACTCTCTTTCCCCAAAGGTTGTTCTTAGGAAAGAATATGGCAAAAGATTTTAGATCTTCAGTATAACTTAAGCTTACTGTGTATTACTCTAAAATGGAACTAAACGATTTAGGGTTGTGCCTATATTATACAAAACGAATAAAAAACAAAAATACATCTTATATAATGGTTATGTTATTTTAGAGAATTTGGGAAAATAGATAGTTCATGAAATATTAATCAGTGTGAATTTATGGATCAAAAATGATGTTAGGTACTTGAAAGGACTTCTGCATTGCGACAGAAAATTATAGACCTTAATAATACTTCATATTCATAATCTTCATGTGAAATGTTTAATTCTGTGCCACCAGTTGTGAATCTAATGTTAATCTCTATTATATGTTTTAGTCACAATCCAGGGACTTGACACAGTTTCTAGTACTTAGAAATTATGGGGGTTGGCCGGCGCCATGGCTCAATAGGCTAATCCTCCGCCTTGCGGCACTGGCACACCAGGTTCTAGTCCCGGTCGGGGCACCAGATTCTGTCCCAGTTGCCCCTCTTCCAGGCCAGCTCTCTGCTGTGGCCCGGGAGTGCAGTGGAGGATGGCCCAGGTCCTTGGGCCCTGTACCCCATAGGAGACCAGGAGAAGCACCTGGCTCTTGCCTTCGGATCAACCCGGTGCTCCAGCCGCGGCGGCCATTGGAGGGTGAACCAACGGCAAAAAGGAAGACCTTTCTCTCTGTCTCTCTGTCTCTCTCTCTCACTGTCCACTGTGCCTGTCAAAAAAAAAAAAAAAAAAAAGAAAGAAATTATGGGTTATGCACACCATGGAATACTACACAGCAGCAAAAAAAAAAAAAGGCATTCCTTCTTGTTTGCAACAAAATGGATGAAACTGGAAAACATCATACTTAGTGAAATAAGCCAGTACTAAAAGAATAAACACCATATGTTCCTCCTGATCTGTGATAACTAATAATAATAACTGATAATAACTAAATTGTAATCTATAGAAGTGAAATTGACACTTCAAGATGCAGTGAATCTGAACAGCCCTTGTCTAGACTGTTGAGGAACTGTTGTTTTTTTTTTTCATACTATTTGTTGAACTCTCTTTTTTAAAACTTTTTTTATTTATTTGAAAGTCAGAGTTACACAGAGAGAAGGAAAGGCAGAGGCAGAGGCAGAGGCAGAGAGAGAGAGAGAGAGAGGGAGAGAGAGAGAGAGATCTTCCATCCACTGGTTCATTTCCCAGATGGCTACAACAGTTGGAGCTGGGCTGATCCGAAGCCAGGAGCCAGGAGCTCCTTCGAGGTATCCCATGTGGGTACAGGAGACATCCTTGGGCCATCTTGTACTACCTTCTTAGGATATAGCTGAGCTGAAATGGAGTTAAGCAGCTGGGACTCGAACTGGTGCCTATATGGGATGCCAGCAATGCAGCTGGAGGCTTTACCCACTAGGCCACAGTGCTGGACCCTGTTGAACTCTTTACTTAGTATAGAGTTAATCATATGTGTATAAACTTAACTGAAAATACATCTTAGTCAATCTTGTATAACAAAAACAAAGCCGGAGGCATCACAATACCAGATTTCAGGACATACTACAGGGCAGTTGTAATCAAAACAGCATGGTACTGGTACAGAAACAGATGGATAGACCAATGGAACAGAATAGAAACACCAGAAATCAATCCAAACATCTACAGCCAACTTATATTTGATCAAGGATCTAAAACCAATTCCTGGAGCAAGGACAGTCTATTCAATAAATGGTGCTGGGAAAATTGGATTTCCACGTGCAGAATCATGAAGCAAGACCCCTACCATTCACCTTACACAAAAATCCACTCAACATGGATTAAAGATCTAAATCTGACCCTGACACCATGAAATTATTATAGAACATTGGAGAAACCCTGCAAGATATAGGCACAGGCAAAGATTTCTTGGAAAAGAACCCAGAGGCACAGGCAGTCAAAGCCAAAATTAACAAATGGGATTACATCAAATTGAGAAGTTTCTGTATGGCAAAACAGGAAAGTGAAGAGGGAACTGACAGAATGGGAAAAAATATTTGCAAATTATGCAACTGATAAAGGATTAATAACCAGAATCTACAAAAAGGTCAAACTCCATTACAACAAAACAAACAACCCACTTAAGAGATGGGCCAAGGACCTAAATAGATATTTTTCAAGGGAGGAAATCCAAATGGCCAACAGACACATGAAAAAATGTTCAGGATCACTAGCCATCATGAAAATGCAAATCAAAACCACAATCAGGTTTCACCTCACCCTGGTTAGAATGGCTTACATACAGAAATCAACTAACAACAGATGCTGGCGAGGATATGGGGAAAAAGGGACACTAACCCACAGTTGGTGGGAATATAAAGTGGTAAAGCCAGTATGTAAGACAGTTTGGAGATTGCTCAGAAACCTGAATATAGCCCTACCACATGACCCAGCCATCCCACTCCTTGGAATTTACCCAAAGGAAATTAACTTGGCAAATAAAAGAGCTGTCTGCACTTCAATGTTTATCGCAGCTCAATTCACAATAGCTAAGACATGGAATCAACCTAAATTCTCATCAAGATAAAGAAACTATGGGATATGTACTCCATAGAATACTATACAGCAGTAAAAAAATGAAATCTGATCATTTGCAACAAAACGGAGAAATCTGGAAAGCATCTTGCTGAGTGAATTAAGCCAGTCTCAAAGGGACAAATGTCATATGTTCTCCCTGATCAGTGACAACTAACTGAGCACCTAAAAGGAAACCTGAAGTGAAATGGACACTATGAAAAACAATGACATGATCAGCCCTTGTCTTGACTGTTGAGGAACAACTTATTATTTTATTCCTTTTAGTATTTTTTGTTCTAATTAATACCATTGGTTAAACTTTTTAATTAACACACAATTATTCTTAGGCGTTTAAATTTAACTGAAAAGTGATCCCTGTTAAATATAAGAGTGGGAATAAGAAAGGGAGGAGATGTATAGTTTGGCACATGCTCACTTAGACTTACCCCTAATAGTAGAGCTAGAAACGTGCCAGGGGATTCCAATTCAATCTCATCAAGGTGGCATGTACCAATGCCATCTCACTAGTCAAAGTGATCAGTTTTAGTTCATAATTGATCATAATGATAGGATTAAGTGTCAAAGGGATCATATAAACAAGACTAGTGTCTTCTAATACTAACTGATAGAATTAAAAAGGAGAGAACGATCCAACATGGGAAGTGGGATACACAGCTGACTCATAGAATGGCAGATGTCCTAAACAGCACTCTGGTCTCAGAATCAGTTCTTAAGGCATTCAGAACTGGCTAAAAAGTCCATGAGAGTTTCTCAGGCATGGAAAGCTGAGACACTGTGGGGGGAAAAAAAAAAAAAAAAAAAAAAAAACCTAAATGAAAGCTCTCTGTGAGATCCCAGTGGAAAGAATGGGCCATCAAAGAAGGAGGTACCTTTCTCTGAAGGGAGGAGAGAACTTCCACTTTGACTCTGAGCTTATCTAAATAAGATCAGAGTTTGTGAACTCAAGAGGCTTCCATAGCCTTGGCAGCTCATGACAAGAGCCTCGGGTGATTACTGACGCCATAAACAAGAGTGTCAATTTGTTCAATCAACAACGGGAGTCACTGCACCTACTCCCCATGTAGGTTCTCTGTCCTTAGTGTGTTGTACTACATGAATTAGTGGTAAAACCACTATTAAACAGTACTTTATACTTTGTGTTCTGTGTGGGTGCAAACTGTTGAGATCTTAGTATATACTAAGTTGATCTTCTGTATAAAGATAATTGAAAATATATGTTGATGAAAAATGGGATGGGAAAGGGAGTGGGAGATGGGATGGTTGCGGGTGGGAGGGAACTTATGGGGGGAAATGCTGCTATAATCCAAAAGTTGTACTTTCGAAATTTACATTAAATAACAGTTGGGGAAAAAAAAGAAAATACATCTTAGTGAAAAATAAGAATGGGGCTAGGAGTGGAGGAGGATAAAGGGTAGGATTGTGGGTGGGAGGCAGGTATGGTGGGAAGAATCACTATTCCTAAAGTTGTATATATGAAATGCAGGAAGCCCATGTTCCTAAAATAAATGGTTTCTGGGGAAAAAACAAAAATAAAAGAAAAGCATATGTATTGGGAAAGGAAAATAAATCTAGTAATAAATGAAACATTAAAAGACATAAGAGCATGGGGTAGGTATTTAGTACAGTGGTTAAGAAGCCATTTTGGGATGTCCACATCCCTTATAATTACACCTGGTTTGAATACTTGCTCTATTTCTGATTCCCAATACCTGCTAGTGTGCACCCTGGAAAGCAACAGGTGATGGTTCATATTCTTGGTTGCCCACATGGGAGAACTAAATTGTGTTCTTGGTTCCTGGCTTCAGCCAAGTCCAATCCTGGCAGTTGTGGACATTTGGGGAATGAACCAGAGGATAGGAGATATGTCTCTCTTCTTTACAAACTCTACCTTTAAAATAAATTAAAACTGATATAAATATCAATTTAAAATTTCAGAAAGAAAAATATAACAGAAAAAGGAACCCATTGATAAGGGAAGTTCTCAGAAGAATCTAAGAACACAGTGGAAGGGGTAGTCTTAGAATAGATCATTTGTCTGAATTCACCATTTAAGCATAACAGTAGAACTTGCCACCAGAATGAGTACATAGATATTTTTTCATGAAATAGTCTACTTTTATATTTACAGTTAATTTCATAACATCTTGAGAAAGCTGATGGTGGCCGGTGCCATGGCTCAATAGGCTAATCCTCCGCCTGTGGTGCCAGCAACTCAGGTTCTAGTCCTGGTTGGGGCACCGGATTCTGTCCCAGTTGCCCCTCTTCCAGGCCAGCTCTCTGCTGTGGCCCGGGAGTGTAGTGGAGGATGGCCCAATTCTTGGGCCCTGCACCCCATAGGACACCAGGAGAAGCACCTGGCTCCTGCCTTCAGATCAGCGCGGTGTGCTGGTCGCAGCGCACCGGCCACGGCGGCCATTGGAGGGTGAACCAACAGAAAAGGAAGACCTTTCTCTCTGTCTCTCTCTCTCACTGTCCACTGTGCCTGTCAAAAATTAAAAAAAAAAAAAAAAAAAAAGAAAGCTGATGATTCTATTTCCAAGGATAACTTTCTATCTTTAAGGATTTATATCTATAACATTTGACAATATCTATCAACTTCATTTATGTACCATGGAATTACTTAGGAAAGGATCATAAATATCAATGTGAATTGCATCAAGTATCAATTTGATGAGTGCTAGAGTCATGAAAAATCAGCATATTTAAACATAATTCTAAACATTTATCTCACTGAATAGAAGAGATATTCAAACATTTTTTAGCATAATGCCTTTTTGATGGCTTTTATGGGGGCAAGGATACTCAGTCTGTTATCCACGTAGAAAATTGGAGAAATCCGCATTCTCAAAATGTATTGCTAAGATCCATGGACCACACAGTGAGTGTTTTATGTTTAACCTTTACAAAGAGAGCTTGAGGAAAAGGCATTCTTTATATTTCAGTTAAAAATGAATCTTTCTCAACAGGCAATTGATTAATATAATATTATTGAACACCAGAGTGAGTCCTCTGTGTTCTACTGCCATTTTAAAATTTTTTAATAAATAAAAAATTAGGGTAAATACTGGGAAATTGAGTGACCTTAAATTAATATTTGCCTTTTATCATGAATGCCCTGGAAGATTTAGAAGTTTGAGAAAGGAGAATGTTATGCAATATTTATATGCTATTAAAAAACAGAAGAGAATGTAATATTTGCTCTGCCTCATGAATAAGTACTTCTATTTTATAATGGACAAAATACTCCTAACCATGAGAATCAAAACAGAGACTGGGTTCGTCAAACAGGAAGAACTTGCCTAAGAATTCTTCAGTAGAAAAAGGAAATTAGAAATTATCCATTCTAATTCTTGTGAATACAAAAATTTCTCTGTAGTGTTCATTTCCACATATAATAAGCACCTAATGCATGTCATTCACTAGGTTTGTAATGATAAATAAAATATCCTCCCCACCTCAAAGAATTATAGTATAGAAATAGAAGAGTATAAAATAGCATGTAGGTAATTCAAACATTATAAGAATATTTTTTGGTAATCTTGGAATAATGCAGAAAAAGGTAAATGAATATTACACATGGGCCAAAGAAGATATGAGAGAGAAGGTAACAGTAAAGTGTATATGTAAGTATAGTAAGAGTTTACCAGGAAAAAATAGCAAAGGATAGGGATCAGCAAATATTGTCAGTGTGAACTTGATTGATGTGTTCAGGGAAAGTTCTTTAGTGTTTCTTGTTCATTATGAATTTGTGCAAGCCTACAACAATAGCAATGCAATCGATTATGGAAATCAGATTGAACAGGAACCAGATCATCTGGGTTCTTATGTTAGGTAAAAATGTTTCAACCTCAAACTGGAGACGTCAAGAGGGAGGGATCTGGAAGATTAAGAGGTGAGGATATGACTAGATTGGGTTTTAGTGAAGTGTGTAGACTATGGACAGATTAAGTGCAGGGAGTTTACGTGGGAGGCCATTATAATTGACAAGACACAGAAAGGAAGAACAATAGACCTGAGAGATGTACATGAGAAAGGATTCCAAGATGCATCCTTTGATTGGATGTGAGGTTAATGAATGACTTGTAGGTAATATTTAGATGAGTGGCATAGGGCAATTTAATTGATATTAACATTTATGTAATGATTTGCCCCTGGATGGAATAGATACCTTTAGATATCAGTCCTTAGGGCTTGAATCAAGACTGTGAGTGGTTTGTAATGAATATAAACCCTTGTGTGATGATTTTAAAATACTCAGGATGTCACCTAATTGTGGTGATACTGTTATAGGTTCTTATAAAAAGCAAGCACTGCCTTCTTCATAGACCTTTAACTGTCTCATAAATCAGCAATATATGATGCAGTGAGCATTTGTAAATAACTTGCAAATTAATTGCTCCTAGTTGTTAAGATAATTCTACAGAAAGATGAATTATAATAAAACTTCTCTGTGGTTTATTTGATAAGATGAAAATTGAAACTTCTATTAACTTATGCAAAGCAGGCCATATATGTACAACTTATGGTTATCATAATAATCATAATTAAGAAAAAAATTATCTTGATGCTTTGGCAGACAGCATTTTGCAAAGTTAATTTTCACTTCTTTAAGCAATATCCTTGAGTCATATTATGAATATAGACATTATAAGGAATGAGAGACAGCTTTGCTAATAATCTTTCATTGATGGAATGAGCACCAAACTTTATTTCACAGTTAGCGTCTCTGTATTTGCCCTCAGGAAGAACTTCATGCAAAATAATAATTTCATTTTCCCTTTAAACTCTTTGCATAGCTCTTCTAGACCAATTTATAGTCAGAGAATAGGCCAGAAATTTAGGTTGCTTAGAAGAAAATAAAAGACCTAAAAAGATTTAAAATTTTATTGGGGGACTTTTTTATATTTGAAAGCCAAAACTCAAGTTTTATTTCATTTTTTTTTTAGATAACATATTTTTAGTTTACATAATAGCCAAAGGCTTAATGCTTCACTAAATAAACAATTCAACAAGTAAGAACTAAAAGACCAGCATGAATATAGGCAAGGGCTATAAACAATCAGATGAAAAGATGCTAATTTAATGATTATACAGTAAATTTTAAAATAACATCACTAAAACTATATTTTTTTTCCTTTTTCTTTTTTTTGACAGGGAGAGTTAGACAGTGAGAGAGAGATTGAGAGAAAGGTCTTCCGTTTGCCGTTGGTTCACCCCTCAAATGGCCGCTACGGCCTGTGCACTGTGCGGATCCGAAGCCAGGAGCCAGGTGCTTCCTCCTGGTCTCCCATGTGAGTGCAGGGCCCAAGCACTTGGGCCATCCTCCTCTGCACTCCTGGGCCACAGCAGAGAGCTGGACTGGAAGAGGAGCAACCGGGACAGAATCCGGCGCCCCAACCAAGACTAGAACCTGAGTTGCCAGCACCACAGGCGGAGGATTAGCCAAGTGAGTCGTGGTGCAGGCGGTATTATATCATTCTTAGCAATTTGTTTGACAAAAATTTCAAAGCCAAACTCAAGTTTTTAAAGGAAAGATTCCCATATTAATTTCCATTAAGGTATTTGTATTTCTGAGGACATCTGATCCTATTTGCATTGTATTGTGGAAAATGCAGAACTCAATGTTCTGGTGTACAAATTGATTAGGATTAAATTTTGGGCAAAACCAATCACTGAAAATAATGATATACAAGTAAGAAATTATATACAAATAATAATAATTATATACAAATAAGAATATAAGAATATACAAATATATATGTGTAATTAATATACAAATATATGCTTTTACATTATAATATACAAATATGAATGATATACAAATAACAAATTATAACATAACCTGGATATTTTATGTTTTTCCAATTTTGTTGAGGTACAGTTCACATAAAATCAAATCCATTCATTTTAATTCTGCCCTTGATGAGTTATGGCAAATTTATAATATTGTGTAAGTGCAACCGTAAACAAGAAAGGAGATATTTACCTCATTGTAATAATTTCTCTCTTATCTGTTTATATCACCTCAATAAATTCATGTTAGGCAAGCAATGATTTCCTTTTTGTTACAATAATTTGACTTGTGGAATCACATAGTAATGTAGTTAGCTGTATTTGAGTTTTCAAAGCTTAGCATTGAACATTCAGCATTTATTCAGGTTGCTTTTTTTTTTCTGACAGGCAGAGTTAGACAGTGAGAGAGAGAGAGAGAGAAAGGTCTTCCTCTTCTGTTGGTTCACCCACCAAATGGCCACTACAGCTGGCGTGTTGCGGCTGGCACACAGCGCTGATCCGAAGCCAGGATCCAGGTGCTTCCTCCTTGGTCTCCCATGCGGGTGCAGGACCCAAGCACCTGGGCCATCCTCCACTGCACTCCTGGGCCACAGCAGAGAGCTGGCCTGGAAGAGGGGCAACCGGGACAGAATCTGGTGCCCCAACCGGGACTAGAACCCAGGGTGCTGGTGCCACAGGCAGAGGATTAGCCTAGTGAGCCATGGCGCCGGCTTATTCAGGTTTTAGTTGTATTCATTGTTGCATTGTTCTAAACAGCTTGACTATTACCATAATTTGTTTACCCTGTAATTAGCTTATAGAAATTTGGAATTTTAAAAAGAATTTGGCTATTATGAACAATGTTGCTGTGGATATGATCATGGAAATAAAAGGCTAGATTGATGTGAGGAAGTGGTCATGTGATAATGAATTGTAGTAGCATTTAAAGTTAAAGAAGGCAAGGAAACAGATCTTTCCTGAAACCTTGGACGGAGCACTGTCCTGCCATCACCTTGATTTTAGACTGTGGCCATAAAATGTAAGAGAATAAATTTGTTTTACCTTGAAGTGCTAGTTTTTGATAATTAGTTTTAACAGGAATAGAAAAATAATACAAATTTTAGTTTGTGTATGTATGGTGTACACATTTACCTTTATTTCTCAGAATTAGTGAGTCATATGGTAAGCAAAAGGGTATTGTGTTGAATAACTAATCATCTTAAGTTCACAAAGTTCATGGAAAATTTGTGTTACTGTTTTTTAAGATTTATTTACACTATGTTCCTAAATCTGTATATATGAAATACATGAAATTCGTATAATTTAAATAAAATTTAAAAAACACACACTTGGAATAAAGCATTTCATACATATAAAAAGACAAAGAAAGAGAGAGAGAGAGAAAGAATCACAGAAAGAGAGAGAGAGAGAATCTTCCATCTGCTGATTGATTCCCCAGATGGGCACGACAGCCTGCCTACACACTGGGCCAGGCTGAAGCCAGGAGACAGGAGCTTCATCTATTCTCCCAGGTGGGTGGCAGGAGCTTAAGCAATTGGACCATCTGTGGCTGTTTTCCTGGGTACAGTAGCAGGCAGCTCTAATCTTAGGGGATGACCATACTTTCATGGCTTTTACCTTTATTTCCAGCAGGAGGAGGACAACTAGAAAAGAAAGGATCCAAAGGCTTTGACCCAGAACATGATTGGTTTATTTTAGATTAAATCCTTTAGAAAAGTTGTAAGGCAAGAAATGATTATGAAATACCCAAAACAATCTAAATGATAATATACAGTCCTGTTTCTTTTAATCTGGGACATTTTTGTTGATGTCTATAGGAATATGGAAGATTTGATTTTGTAGTTAAATAACCACAGTTGTTTTTTTTTTTTTTAAGATTTATTTATTTGAAAGGTAGAGTTACAGAGAGACAGAGACAGACAGAGACAGAGACAGAGACAGAGACAGAGAGAGAGAAACAGTCTTCCATCCACTGTTTCACTGGCCAGAGCTGTGCTGATCTGAAGCCAAGAGCCAGGAGCTTCCTCTGGGTCCCCCACGTGGGTATAGGGGCCAAGAACTTGGGCCATCTTCTGCTTTCCCAGGCCATAGCAGAGAGCTGGATCGGAAGTGAAGCAGCCAGGACTCAAACTGTGCCAGTATGGGATGCTGGTACTGCAGGTGGTGGCTTTACCAGCTATGCCACAGCATCAGCCCCATAACCACAGTTTTTTAAATTACTCATTATCATAACACTGTAGCATTCATTCATAAAACCACTTCAGTTGGACTGATCCTTTAATTATCTTGGGGAAAAATATCTGAACCTATCTTAAGGAAAATGATTTTTTTTCCTGTGAATAAAAACAAAGAGAACCCAAAGGTTGTGCCTACACTACTCACTTAGTAACAAAACTCTTGTTGACTGGTTTGAAGAAATAACATTTGACAAGGTTAATAGAAGCAATTTATTCTGAAGGTGAATGTTATCTCAGTTACTCTAGAAATGTTCCAGAGAAAAAACACAGAAGAACAAGAGCCACTATAGATAAATGAACAACTTTAACTACTATGAATGACATAGCAGCTGCAGGATATATATAGAGGAAAATTACATATTTAGAGAGAAAGACTGAGATGTTGAAATAAGAGCTAAATTGGAGAGGATTGGACTGAGAATAAGTAAAAAATGGAAGCCATGAAATGCAAAGCACAGTGTATTAAATTAAATTCATTGGGGGGGACTTTGTAATTATTATATATGCCTTCATGTTATACTAAGGTTTCACTGTTGATAAGCAATGTTCATAAAAGCAACACTTACCTCAGGTACAACACTGGGAAGAAATTGCAAGCTAGGGTTCACAGATGAAATGTTAGCTATGGGTTAATAATTGCTAAATCTGTCAAGGATATATTTGTATGGAATTTCATAATAATTTGCTCCCTATAATTTTATTTCCCATTTTTCAATTTTTGATATATGGTTTTTTAATTTTCTTTAAGTTATACAAGTATCATGTATTTCATATATACAGAATTAGGAACGTAGGGATGTTTCCCACCCTACCCTCCCTTTTGCTCATGTTCCAACTCTTCTTTCTTCTCCCTTTCCTATTCCCCCTCTTAATTTCTACAAAGAGCTATTTTCAGGTTACTTAATGATCATAAGGTTAACCCTACACTAAGTAAGAGTTCAACAAATATTATGAAGGAAAACAACACTGTTCCTCAACATAAGAGAAAAGGGCAATATATAATCATTGAATCTCAGAATGTCCATTTCATTCTAATACATTACATTGTAGGTACTGTATTAGTTACTCCAGGTCAGGGAAAACATATGCTATCTATCTTTTGGGGACTGTTTTATTTCAGTAAGTATAATTTGCATACGTTTTGTTACAAAGGACAGGATTTCCTTTTATTTTTTTACACCTGAGTAATATTCAATGTTTTCTTAAAAATGTCATTTACATTGCCCCTTTCACACATTATCAGGTAAAGATATTTTGCTGTTTTACATATGTAAATTATTAGGATATTGAGATCTTTCATTTGTGTGCTGTTTATTTATTCAGCATCAATCCTATGCTGTTAGGAAAGCCCTAGATATGTGATACATTTCCAAATTCCGTTCAAGAACTGAGAGAGGAAGTGGAAGGAATGATGGAGATTATCATCAGTCTCTAAAGAACAGGAGAACAATGATAATAATGCTGAATTTGTAACCATAACACAATGTTCCCCAAACTTAATAGAAAACAAATGAATAAACCAAAAAATCAGTAAAGTAGCAATCAGCCAGTACTTTCAAAATTTTGTCAACTACAGCCACCTGCATCCAGCCTGTATCAGTCAGTGAGAAGAATGGCCCACTTTAGAATAAAAATCCTATTGGAAGGTCAGACTATTTCTATTTATTTTATACAAGATTATTCAATTTTAAGCAAGCTTATTGAGAACTTGTAATTACTTCAGATGTCAATATAGGAAAAAAATGACAAATAGAATTGGCTTTCTTTTTGACAGAGAAAAGGAGATAAAAACTTTGACAATGAATTGCTGCCTTGCACCCCTAGTCCAGCAAGCAAATCTTCCATTATTATCAAAGTCTTCAGCCAGCATTTCCTGGGTCTCTACAGAGAGTAAGACAGTGTTGTAAATATCCTCGTTGAGATATAGTTCATTTAGAAATTTCAACTACCAATAATACAGACTGTTTAGCTTTTGTGATTTCACATACATGAAATTTTACTCTGTTAACATTTAATGTACATATTTGAAACTTGGGTTAACGTTTCTGAACTCTGCTGCCTGAACTGATCTGTTTTCCGTGCCAAAGCTTTATATTAAACATCAGTCAAGAACTAATTGTAAATTAATTAAATCTGTTATGCAAAATATTTTATTTACATTTCAGTCTTCCTGTTTTTTCAGTACCACCGCAAATTCAACTTGCTCTCAAGAACTAGTAAACCTGCTGATTTTTTACATTTTACGTTTCCTCCCACATCCCTGCTTTGTTACAGGTGCATACTATTTTTCACAAGGATTATGGCAGTGACAATGATATTGCCTTTGTCATAGCAATGATCTCACCATGTTCATCAAAATCTATTAGAGTTGGTTTTCTAAGCAATTATAGGATCATGTCATTCCCTTGCCTAAAATGCTTCAAATCAAAAATACCTGAACCTATTAACTTGGTATGTTAAGATTTTTCACAACATTAATCCTTTTTTTTTTCTTCATAAATTCTGGCCACATCTTCACAGAGATCTTTGGATTTTGCCATTATTTGCTCTTCAAAGTTATTCACTGTGGTATTATATGTAATAGCCCTCACATCTGTACATTTTCAATGACTTGAGCATTTTAAATTATATTGATTTTTAGAATGAATTTCCATAGGGCTTTTGTTCTGGAAGCTTCTAATCTCCTCCTTTACTGGACTAACTCTGGTAAATATGTTTCCATATATAATCTCAGTAGCCTAACTATGCCTCTATCCCCATGTTACACATTGAACTTCAATTTTCAGTTTTATTAGTGGTCTTTCCACTAGATTGAGTTCTCTGAAGATGAGGATTTTGCCTTAAATCCCTATATAGGCTTGTGCCCAAGTATTGTTACAATACTGACTGGAATATAGAAAAAACTCACTGAATATTTGTTCTGAGTGTTGTAATATTTGCTTTCCAGATGTCATTTTAAATTTTTTGGCTCAGATTTCATATTAAATTTTTTAAAGATTTATTTGTTTGAAAGGCAGGGTTCCAGAGGAGCAAAGGCAGAGAGAGAGAGAAAATTCTTCTATTCACTGATTCTCTCCCAAATGGCTGCAAAGGCCAGAGCTGGGCTGATCCGAAGCCAGGAGCCAGGAGCTTCTTCCCACACAAGGTCAGGGGCCCAAGGACTTGGGCCATCTTTTACTGCTTTCCCAGGCCATAGTAGAGAGCTGTATTGGAAGTGAAGCAGCTGAGACTCAACTAGAGCCCATATGGGAAGCTAGCACGGTAGGCAGTGGCTTTACCTGCCATGATACAGTACAGGCACCAGATTTCATGTTAATTTTAAGAAAGTAAACTTTTGACCACTTTATTTCCATTTTGGATATCTTCAAATATAGCCAGTTGTCAATTGAATAAATTCCAAATATTTTACCTATTGGTTCATTTTCTACTTTATACCAAAATCTAGTGAAGCAGAAATAATAATTCTCTATTCTTTCTGAAATCTATGCTCATTTCTACCTCCATGTGTTTGATCATACATCCCTCTGTCATTAGCATTTTTTCATGATTTAAAATTGTAGAGTTATACTTGGAAAAGAACATATAGGAGTGTTTCTGGCTCAGTGATTAAGATGCCTCTTGGGATGCCCACAACCTTTATCAGATGGTCTGGCTTTTAATCCTGGCTTTGTTTCTTTTTTATTTTATTTTTTTTAAATTTATTTGATAGGTAGAGTTATAGATAGTGAGAGAGAGAGACAGAGACAGAGAGAAAGGTCTTCCTTCTATTGGTTCACCCCCCAAATGACCACTAAGGCCTGCACAGCACCGATCCAAAGCCAGGAGCCAGGTACTTCTTCCTGGTCTCCCATGTGGGTGCAGGGGCTCAAGCACTTGGGCCATCTTCCACTGCCCTCCTGGGCCACAGCAGAGAGCTGGACTGGAAGAGGAGCAGCCTGGACTAGAACCGGCTCCCATATGGAATGCTGGTGCCACAGGCAAAGGATTAACTAAGTGAGCCAAGGTGCAGGCCCCCTGGCTTTGTTTCTTATTCAAGTGTCTTGCTAATGAATACCTGGAAGCAGCAGGCAATGACTCAAGTACTTGGGTCCCAGTGACCTATGTGGGAAACCCAAATTGAATTCTTGGCTCTTGGGTTTGGTCTGACAGAGTTACAGCCATTTGGAAAATGAAACAGCAAATAGATCTCTCTGTGTTCATCTTTGTCCCTCTCCTTCTGTCTGTCAAATAAATAAATAAGTAGCAGTTTTAAGGAAAAACAGAAATTCTTAAAATACCTAATTTTATTTCACTTAGTATTCTATTGGATTAGTTTCACTCTTTCCTCTTTTAGATAGATTGTAAACAAGGAGGATAGATTATTAATTTTAATCTCTCATAGTATTTTGCATATCACAGCTGATCAATGTCTTTGTTGTGTTTAAAATGAGTTAGCAAATGAATCATAAATGGGTATGTGAGTTTATATTTGCATACTTAAGTTCATTGTTGTGACTAAATCATGGAGAGTCTGTCTTGCATTTCCCTGAGCCCATTTTTTTATTAGGTAGTATACAGAGGATTTAGTTTTAGCCTATCCTACAACCAAGATGATTGTATGATAATTAACAGGGATTTAAGCCATTTTTAATGATCAGAAGTAATTCAAGTTTTAAACAATAAATCAATGGAAAGCAGAAGCTATAGCAATGCAAAACAAAGCTAAAAGAATTATAGAGAATGCATTTATTGTTTTAAGTAGGCATAAGTGTTATTTTCCAGATACTGTTCTCTCCAAACTCTAGAAGTTACAAAAACTAGAAAGAAAAGAGTGAGTGAAAAAGGAACAAAAAGAAAGGGTATTTTGAATAACTTTCTGACAAGTTTAGATAAATTAATACAGATCAATGCAGACTCAGCTCCCAGAAGGCATGAAAACTTAACCCAACAGTGTGTTATAATTAGATTAATTTTAGAACATGTTAACACCTTGTTAAATGAATATGCTCTGACCTTAACATGTTAGCCATTTTAATAATTACCATGGGAACAGCAGAAAGCTTCCTTTCTTATAAGTTAAATGTCCCTTCAAACTTAGTGAAATATCAGATGCCACCAATTGATTTCAAATTCCATGTTCACACAATGAATCCAACAGTATATTTAGCTATGCCAGAAATGCACATATGTGATTAGAAGAAGGATGGGGTATATGAATGTATCAGCATAAACCCAACATTGCAAGTAATTATAAAGCCACCCCAGCTTACAGAATCAATATTGAGGGAACATTTTAGATATACAAATGGTTAAGTAAAACATTTTGGGTTTGAGTTTTATCACTGCTTAAAGAAAAGTCTTAAACCATAATATGCAGTATATTGACACATTCCATCTCTATGAATGCAAGTTAAATAAATTAATACAAGTATAAAAATTTGTTTAGAGGGATATTATAGCACTCTTCTCTAGAAAAAAATCACAAGCAAACCAAATTTTCACCAAGGATAATACTGCGTTGAATGCTATGTACCCATGAAGATAATGCATTAATTTTATTGCTCACTAAGGTAGTTGTTCATCATACATAAATATACACACACACATATACACATCAATAACATAATGTATAATTGTAAGTTGTATATTGTAGCAGTTAAGAATAGAAACCAGGAACAAAATTGAGCAGCTCTTTTCTAGACTAAGAATTCAAATAAATAAAACCAGAGATGAAATGAGAGACACTAAAAATTGACACAATAGGGGCAGGCATTTGGCACAGTGGTTAGAACACTGCATGAGAAGCCAATATCCCTTATCAGAGAAACTGAGTTTGAGTCCTGGCTCGGCTTCTGATTCCATATTTCTGCAGATGTGTACCCTAGGAAGTAGTAGGTGATGGATCTGTTAGTTTTTACGCCTACCACCCATGTGGAAGACTCAGAAAATTGTGAGGTTCTGGCTTTGGCCTGACCCAGCACCAACTGTTATGACCATTTGATGAGTGAACCAATGGTTAGAAGATGTCTCTCTCTTTTCTTTCTCTATAAAATACAATTGAAGAAAAGATAATGACACCACAGAATCCCATAAGAGCATTAGAAATTATTATGGACAACTAAATTCCAGGAAATGTAAATGTGATGACTCAAGAGAAACAGTGACTTGATCAGCCCTTGTCCTGACTGTTGATGAACAACTTAATACTTTACTCCTTTTAGTATTTTTTTTTTTTGGTTCTACTTAATACTATTGGTTAAACTATTTAATTAACACACAATTATTCTTAGGTGTTTAAATTTAACTGAAAAGTGATCTCTGTTAAATATAAGAGTGGGAATAAGAGAGAGGGGATGTACAATTTGGGATATGCTCAATTGGACTTGACCCAAATGGTGGAGTTAGAAACGTGCCAGGGGATTCCAATTCAATCCCATCAAGGTGGCATGTACAAATGCCACCTCACTAGTCCAAGTGATCAATTTCAGTTCACAAGTGATCATAATTATTGGACTAAGAGTCAAAGGGATCACATAAACAAGACTAGTGTCTGCTAATACTATCTGATAGAATTAAGAAGGAGATAATGATCCTACATGGGAAATGGGATACACAGCAGACTCATAGAATGGCAGCTGTCCTAAACAGCACTCTGGCCTCAGAATCAGCCCTTAAGGCATTCAGATCTGGCTGAAGAGCCCATGAGAGTATTTTAGGCATGGAAAGCCAAGACACTCTGGAAAAAAAAAAGAAGACCTAAATGAAAGATCTCTGTGAGTGAGATCGCAGTGGAAAGAACGGGCCATCAAAGAAGGAGGCACCTTTCTCTGAAGGGAGGAGAGAACTTCCACTTTGACTCTGAGCTTATCTAAATAAGATAAGAGTCAGCAAAATCAAAAGGCTTCCATAGCCTTGGCAACTCATGACAAGAGCGACAAGAGCCAAGGGTGATTACTGATGCCATAAACAAGAGTGTCAATTTGTTAAGTCAACAACAGGAGTTACTGTGCACTTACTCCCCATGTAGGATCTCTGCCCTTAATGGGTTTACAATGTGAATTAATGCTATAACTAGTACTCTAACAGTATTTTATACTTGGTGTTTCTGTGTGGGTCAAACTGTTGAAATCTTTACCTAATATATGCTAAATTGATCTTCTGTATATAAAGATAATTGAAAATGAATCTTGATGTGAATGGAATGGGAGAGGGAATGGGAGATGGGAGGGTTGTGGGTGGGAGGGAAGTTATGGGGGGAAAAGCCATTGTAATCCATAAGCTGTACTTTGGAAATATATATTTATTAAATAAAAGTTTAAAAAAAGAATAAATAATCCCATTTCTGGACAAATACAAAGCAAAGATTGAATCATAAAGAAAGAGGAAACTTGAAGAGGCCATTAATAAGCAACAAAATGGAATCATTAATAAGAACTCTCCAATCAAAGAAAAGCCCAGGATCAGACAGCCTTCATTGATGAATTCTATCAATCATTTAAAGAATAATGATACTTGTCAAATAATTCTGAAAGAATTTAAAATGACAAATTTCTTCCAGATTCTTTCTAGAAAATCAGATTTACCCTGATATCAAAACCAGAGAAGAACACAATAGAAGAAGAGGAAGAAAAGAAGGAGGAGGAGCAGGAAGAAAAGAAAGAAAGGGAAGGAAAGGGAAAGAAAAAAGAAAAGAGGCCAACATTCTTGATGAATATAAATGCATAAATCTTCAAAAAAAAATCACTAGTAAAAAAAAAAAACCCTTTAAACAAGTATTCATAGAGGTTAAGTAGAATTCATCCTAGCATGTAAAGATGGTTCAACTTATGCAAATCAAGACATGTAAAAAGCCACATCAGCAGAATAAAGGACAAAAACCATATAACCACCTCAATAGAAACAGAAAATGAATTTGATAAAAGCCTACATCGCTTCATAACAGTGAATAAATTATATAGAAGGAACAATCTTCAACATAATTAAATCTGTGTATAATACCCAACATCTCACTGAATGAGAAAAGCTGAAGGTTCTCTCACTATGATCTGGAACAGGGAGAAGATGCCCACTTTCACCACTTTGAGTCAACAAAGCACTGGAAATCCTAGCTAGAGCAAGCAGGAAAGAGGAAGAGGGGCCAGCACTGTAGCATAGCAGGTTAACGCCCTGGCCTGAAGTGCCAGCATCCCATATGGGCGCCGGTTCAAGCCCCATCTGCTCCACTTCCAATCCAGCTCTCTGCTATGGCCTGGGAAAGCAGTGGAAGATGGCTCAAGTCCTTGGGCCCCTGCACCCGTGTGGGAGACCTGGAAGAAGCTCCTGGCTCCTGACTTGGGATCGACACAGCTTTGGCCTTTGCAGCCAATTGGGGAGTGAACCATCGGGATGGAAGAGCTCTCTCTCTCTCTCTCTCTCTTTCTCTCTCCCTCCCTCTGAACCTTCCTCCCTCCCTCTTTTCTCTGTGTAACTCTGATTTGCAAATAAATA
This sequence comes from Lepus europaeus, assembly GCF_033115175.1. Lineage (NCBI taxonomy): Eukaryota > Metazoa > Chordata > Mammalia > Lagomorpha > Leporidae > Lepus > Lepus europaeus. Next base: position 93,203,557 of record NC_084833.1, on the reverse strand, counting down.
AATCTTCAAAAAAACGAAAAAGTGGCTGGCACCGTGGCTTAACAGGCTAATCCTCCACCTTGGGGCGCCAGCACACAGGGTTCTAGTCCCGGTTAGGGTGCCGGATTCTATCCCGGTTGCCCCTCTTCCAGGTCAGCTCTCTGCTGTGGCCCAGGAAGGCAGTGGAGGATGGCCCAAGTGCTTGGGCCCTGCACCCATATGGGAGACCAGGAGAAGCACCTGGCTCCTGGCTTCGGATCAGCATGATGCGTCGGCTGCAGCAGCCATTGGAGGGTGAACCAACGCAAAAAGGAAGACCTTTCTTTCTGTCTCTTTCTCTCACTATCCACTCTGCCTGTCCAAAAAAAAAAAAAAAAGGAAGAAGCACGATATACATAATAGAAAGGGAGAAATCAAATTGTCAGTGTTCACAAATGACATGATATTACAGAGACAAATCCCCAAAGACTCATGACATTGCAAAGGACAAGGATTTTTTTTTTAAATCAGAACCACAAAGCACAGGAAACAAAAAGCAAGAAAGACAAGTGGGGTTTCATCAAACTAAAAAGTTTCTGCTCATCAAAAGGAAACAAGTGGTATAGTGAACACAGAACCTATAGAATTACTGAAATATTTGATAACTATACATCAGGCAAAGAATTAATATCCAGAATATATAAGAAATTCAAATAATTCAGAAGTTAAAAAAATAAAAAGAATTGCAATATAAAAAGGAGAACTGACCTAAATATATATTTCTCAAAGAAGATACACAAATGGCTAAAAGAAATAAGAAGAAATACTCAACATTATTAGTCAACATGAAAATGTAAGTCAAAATCACAATGAGATACTGCCTTACTCCAGATAGAATGGATACTACCAAAAAGACAAAAGATTTAAAAATTACTGGTCATGATATGAAAGAAGACAAAGTGTTACACATAAGTAGAGCCATTGAGAAATACAGAAGGAAGCTTCCACAAAAACTAAAAACAGAATAACCAAATCATCTAACAATCCCACCACTGGGTATACATCCAAAGAAAATGAAATCACTTTGAAGAGACATTCATACTCCATGTTTTTTGAAGCACTATTCAATATGGTCAATAAATGCAAACTACCTAGTGTTAATCAATTTATAAATTAATAAAGAAAATATGATGCAATGTGATACTATTCAGCCATAAAAAGAGTAAAATCCTGTCACTGGTAACACAGATGAAGCTGGAGTCATTAAATGGAATAAGCCAGGAACAGAAAGACAAATACTGCAGGAGGTCATGGAAATGTAGAATCTAAAAATGTTGATCTCACAGAAGTTGAGAGTAGAATGATGAATACAGAATTGGAGACAGTAGCAGGGATCAAGAGATTGTGAAAGGTTGATCCATGAATAGTACTGAATTATAATTTATATGTGTGTGTGTGTGTGTGTAAGAAGCAAGTTCTGCAGCTCCACTGAGCAGTATGTCATCTACAGATGAAGATAATGTGCTTTGTATAAAACAAAAAAAAGCTAGAAGAAAGTTTTCATTGATTTTATCAAAAAGAAATGATAAACGTTTGAGTGGATGGATATATTTATGTTGATTTCAACATTAAACAAGGTTTACTGAATTAATACAACATATGGTACCCTGTAAGTATGTATAATTTTATGTGTCAACTAAAAATAGGTATAAAAATTAAAAGAAACTATGCCTCGATGTCAGCACACCAGAGAACGTCATCAATGCAAGTTACTTGGTTTTTCTGGGCCCAAGTTTCTTTAAATTGCAAAATGATTTACCTCATAAAACCATACAAGTACGTAGCATATATTACAACACACTAAAGAGTTAGATGCAGCCAGAAAATCAATCCCTCACTCATTCCTAAAGTGCCTAGCAAATAAGATATGAAGTGAGGAGCTGGCACACACAATTTTGTTACTCTTACTACACATTTGAGGAATAAAATGAAAGCAAAAGTGATTTCAGTTGCATTATTATCCTATGCCAACATTAGTGACATTAGATTTAATAAGAAGCAATCTTTCTTGTTCTAGGAAAGATATAATTCATTATTAAATTTCAAATGCATTAAGACTTAGTGTAGCATTAAATTGCTTTTTCACCATGTTTACTTTCCTCAGCAAAACAAGAAAAGTCTCTTGCAAAGGACAAGGTATGTAAGACTCTATGCCATAGCCCAAGTATATTAATTATTTGAAACATGACAGCCGTTTCCTTTCCTCGGAAGACGCTCTGATTTGAGGATTATGCTTACTCTTCTCTTTGCTTTCTAACCCTGCATTTTCTGAACTGCTGGTATATCTAGGACTACTCTGTAAGGCTAAACCTAACAAACTGCCATAGACATTTTCTTCTTTTGCCTTATAGTGGCTGCCGAACAAACTATATACTTAGTGACTTAAACGAAAACAAGGGTATTGTCTCAGTTCAGGAGAGCAGAATTCCAAAATGGGTCTTACGGGGCAAAAATTCAAGGGTCAATGTGGCTACATTTTCTTCTGGAGGATCTAAGGGAGAATCCATTGCCTAACTTTTAATGGTTGCTAGGGGCCACTTGTATTCCCTGGCTCACAGTCTCATCCCCTATCCCCAAAGTCAGTGTGATAGCATCTTCCCAGATAAATTCTTCCCCTACCCCACCTTCAGGGCCCCTAGTTATATTCTTGGACTATCTAGAATAAATCACAATAACCTTCCTATCTCAGATTGCTCATTGCCATGTAAAATAACACAGTCACATGCTCCAGGAATTAGGACATTCTCATCTACCATGCCCTCTAAACAATCATTTACCACCAGAGTAGTTTGTTTTCTGATCATTGCATTCAATTAATATCCTTCAGTGATTTCTCATTAATGTTGGAATTAATTCTAAGTACTTATCATACAGGGTCCTTCTCAACAGATCTCCATTTCCAACCTGAACCTGCACCTGTTGTCCATCATATCTTTTACTTCAGTCATCCTAAGATTGCCTTACTCCCTGCTCTCTGCACTTGGCCTCCTCCCTTGGAAAGACAGTAATAAATTAGGCAATGACATGACAAATAGAGAAAATAGAGTAACAGAGTAATATGTTCAGAAAGTAAATTAGCTTTCCTTAGTGTTTCCTTAATTATGGGGCATTCTGAAATGAGGGATGTGAGAAAGGAGGCTCAGAAAAAAAAAATCTAGGAATAACAGGTTTTTGAAAAGAGGCAGAGGGGACATGCATTTCAAACACACAATAGATTTTACAAGAGAACTTGAAAATAACATCATGCAAAATTTAAAGCTTCTTTTTTTCTCAAGGACCGTAGTGTTTAATTTTTTTATGAATTTGAACGACATGACTTTAAAAACAAGATAAATATCTCACAATAATACAGACACTATTACTATCTAAGAAAATTCCTTTACAGGGCCCTATGAGTATTCCCTATTAGCTCTTCTATACAGTCTTGCACGAACACTGCAAATGATAAATGATAAAATACTTTTTGATTTTCATGGTAGTGCCAGGCATCTTGTCAGCTGTAAAAGACAGTTGGTTCACCATCTTTAGATGTTAGTCTATTCAGAGCTTTTGATTTAATTCCGGACACAGGCTATGAATAGCTAACTTGGTGAGATTTGTCTTTAGTTTGCTTGCAAAGCTTTATTTGATGCTGATTCACAAATTATACTTGCTGCATTACTGAACCTCATTATCCTTCATTATAAAAAGTATAATAAATAGAAGTTGGTATTATATGTCAGGCACTGCCTGTGGCATGAAAGAGCCAATGAAAGCAATGCCATTCAGTTTGCTGGCACAAAGAGGCAAGAAAATGAAGGCTCTAATTCTTTTGTCTTTAATATGTAGCATAATAGATGTAATATAATCTAGGACCAAACTTAAGATAATGCCCAATCAACAGATAAGAACTATTTATTACTTAATTAATGTTCAGTATATTACATCTCCCTACCAATGAATGTGGTTGCTTTGTTGGTTGGCACATGACAAGGATTTCATAAGTAGCATTTACACAAATGTGAATGGCAAACTTAATTGTTACCATGAGTAAAATGAATTCATTTTTTCAGCATAGATTTATAAATTTAAAAAAAGGATATTAAATATTCCTTAAATAGCAATTATGACAAAGTTTTACAATGTTTATGAAACTTCTTCAATGACCACACACACGCACACACACACACACACACTGGACAAAGGTTCAGCAGCTGTCATGGCTTTTCAAAATTGTTACTTGCTATAATGCTTGCAAAGTACTCTAAACTGATAAAGAAATAGCATACACAACCTCTCTATTCAAAGAGTTTATTCTACGCTAGGGAAGATACGGCAAATATAATGGAACAAAACAGAATATTTCTAATAGTCAAGTAACTAAAAACCAGAAAGGGTGTTTGGCACAGTGGTTAAGGTGCTGCTTGGGATGTCCATATCACATATTGGAATGCATGGTTCAAGACCCAAATCCTCCTCATTCACTCCAGCTTCCAGCTTGTATGTACGCTGAGAGGCAGCAGAGGATGGCTCAAGCACTTGGGTCCCTGCCATTGATGTGGAACACTTGGATGGAGTTCTGGGATCTGGGCTTCAGCTTGGCCCAGTTCTGGCTTTTGCAGATATTTGGAGACTGAACAGGTGATGCAAGATCTCTGGCTGTTTCTCTCTCTCTCTTTCTCTTTCTCTCTCACACACACAAATAAATTCATGTATTGGAACTGAATATTATTTTAAATTTAAATAATTATTTTTATTCAAAGATCTTAAAACAACTGTGAAAAGAAAGAGTATTTTTTAGTAAATGAGTTAAGGGTTCTCCAGAAATCCAGGATCAGTAGAATACATTGAGATATGTTAAGAGGAGACTCATTAAGTGAATTGGCTCATGAGATTATGGAAGCTGATAAATCCCATGACCTGCATTTGCGAGCTGAGGAACCAGGGACGCTAATCCTAAATCTGAATTCGTCTGAATCCCAAGTCCTGAGAACCAGGGGAGCTGATAATGTGTCAGAATCCTAAGATATAAGATGTGCAAGAGCAGAAGATAGATGTCCCTGCTACAGAAGAGAGGGGGAATGTTCCTTTTTTTCACCATTTTGTTGCATCTGGGTCTTCCAAAATTTGGAAGACACCTGCCCACCATAATGAAGTAGACCTATACTCGTGCTTATTCCACTGATTTGAATGTTAACCCCTTTCTTAAAGCACCTCACAAACATACCTTGAAATAGTATTTCACCAGCTATCTTGGCAATCCTTAACACAGTCAAATTAACACTTCACAATTAACCATCAAATTTAGAAAGAGAACCTTTTAGATTGTTTAGAAGCCAATTTTGAAGATTTCTAGAGATATAAGTCAATGATTAAGGAAACACAGGACATTTAATTACAACTGCACAGAAGTCTGCAATAGAAAGTCCTTGTGATGTTACCAACATTATTAGCATATTAACTACTAAGTTAAATGGCTGTATGAAATCATACATGCAGATGGAATGAGATGTTATGATAACAAAGGCCACATATAAGAAAGCTGCACAGACTTTGAGATAATAGTCTGATCCTTCTGGCATTTTAAATTGTTGTGTCATGGGGTAAAGTGGCAGGATGAAGAAGGGGGTGACCACAGTTTTTGAGATGTTTAACAAAGCAGTACAGTCCTGAGATTTACCTATCATTTCTCTGCCTATTATATATCTATCATCTATATTTTTCAGAATATCATCTCTCTGACTAAATAAAGTTCATACAAATTCAATTCAAGCAAGGTGGCATGTATTGATTTTATTGCTCATGACTTAGTCCAGTTTGAAGATGAAAAAATTTGAAACAATCTAACCAATTCAGAGAAATGAATGCAGTCATAGTTGACCTAATAAGATTTCCACAAGGAGCCATAATAAGTTAAATAGACTCAGAATCAATGTGCTGAAAAGATGATCACCATGACAGACATATGTGGCTCACTTACAAAATACAACAGTAACAAGAGCAGAAGCAGAGCTTAATATCATTATTCTCTGAGTGAAGCACTGGAGCTTAGAGAATCATACCCCAAGGACTGGTGATTTGACATTTGCAGAGGCCTTAGAAGCTGCCTCAGATTCACAGTCCATAAGACCTTCTTCTATTTCTTCTCTCCTCTCCACCCAGCTCGGGGAAAGGCTCTCTGCAAAGTCCCCCTTTCTACCTGGACAGATTCACCAAAGGAGGAAAACAGCCTCCTTAGCCTTCAGCTGTACTAAGATTTCTTTAAAAAGATTCATTTATTTATTTGAAAGGCAGTGTTTGTGGGGGAGAGAGGTAAAGGGGAGAGGGTGAGGGCGAGAGTGAGAGAGTGAGAGGGCAAGAGGGCGAGTGAGAGAGAGAGCGAGCAAGTGAGCGAGCTCCATCTTCCATCTGCTGGTTCCCTCTCTAGATGGCTGCAATGATTAGGACTAGGCAAGGGGAAATCAGAAACCTGGAACTCCAGCTGGGTCTCCCACATAGGTTGCAGGGGCCCAAACACTTGGGCCGTCTTCTGCTCCTTTTTCAGGTGCATTAGCAGGAAAATGAATTAGAAGTGGAGCAGCAGAGACTGAAACCAGTGCTCATAAGGTATGCCTGCATTGCAGGTAGAAGCTTAACCTGCTGTGCCACAATGCAGGCATCAGAGAAGTCATATTGCAGCAAGAAAGACTGAAATCTGTCAATCTATCTGAACAGACTTGTTATCCATATTGGTTCCATTTAATATTCTAAAGGGAATAATTTAAAGACCATCGCCTATTCTGGAGGCCCATTGTCTGTTCCACAAACCCAACATTACTTTTCCTATGCAATTGTAGGTTCACAAACCCCATTTATTTCCCCTGAAAATCACTAGCTACCCCCTAAGTATTGCAGATATTCTCCCATCCTTCCCCTCCTTCTGGGGAGGGTTATAAAAGTTTCTGAATCATGTTGGGCTACTGGGTAATTATTATGTGACTGTTTTATGCATTGCTGAATTTGGATGCTTTTTCTTCCTATTAATCTTCCTGTTGTCAATTCATTTCACCAAGCCTTCAGGGAGCAGAAGAGCCTTTCCTCTCCCCCCTATTGTGGTAGGTAATTATTAAGATGGAATTATAGAGGGAAGAAAAAAGATCACAAATGTGCTATATCCAAAATAGTACTATTCTTTTTCTAAGAAATATTTAATAATTCCATAAAATTTTAATGTGGGCAAGTAAAAGTAACACTGAAGAAGAAATTCATGGATTATTTGGAAATTTTAAAAGTGTCATCCTTTAAAAGAATTTTCATAAGGCAATAGAAGAAAATGCAAATGATTATGATAGAGAAAAGATAAGCCATTTCTCCATCTTCTCAAATTTATTTATCACTTCAGTGGTTCATTTTTGCTGATGGTTTACAGAACAGAAAATTTTAGTTCTTTCATTTTCTGATGGAGAACTGAAAAATGCATGAGCTTAGAGACAAGTAGTAGTAAACTCAAGGAAATCACTGTATTTATTGAAGACAAAAGCACTCAATAAACTCACTGTAAATGGAGGAAATATTCCACTAGCTTTTCTTTCATGGTTAATTAATTATTTATGTCAAAGAAAGTTATATGTCTCCATAAGAAAGATGCATTCTATTTGTGGTAGTTATAGAAAATATTTTTGCTTTGATTTCAAGCAAAATGAGATCAATTCATTCAAGGTGAAAATACAAAAGCATTGCCCTTTGTTCTGATTTAGCTAACTCTTCTTTATGCAGCTAGATTCATATTTTACTATAGTAATTTAGTAGGTCTATTTTCTTCTATTTCAAATGGAAAGTACTTAAGAATTTGCAAGTTTAGTGCCTAAAACACCATTTTACTCTTGTCATTCTTTTCTTGTGTATTGTTTTATAATATTGCTGCACTTGTCATCCACTGCATTACCTGTGGTTAAATATTATAATAAGTAATAGAAAAATGCTTACAGCAGCTGAAAAATGATCTGCTATTGTGGAATTCTAATTTCTTTTTAGAGTTTCCAAGAAACCAAAGTGTTCATCCATGCTCAGCTCTGCATCTTAAATGATACATAAAGTCAGAAAATGGCTACATAAAAATGTTCAGCACACCTCAAAAGCATTTCAAAGAAAGCATCTTGATGAAATCCCTCCTTCTCAGCCTTGCCTTAAATGAGCATCAATATTGAAGTATGGTCACAAAATAAGAATTCTTTAAGGTTATGGTTTTACCATCGCCAAAGTAAATATATTGCTATCATTAATAATTGCTTTTCTAGGGAGTTGGAGGAATAGAAAGAAGAGTCCACAGTAGCTTCATTATAGGCTATGAAAAAAAAAAATCCTTCAATCACTTAAAGAAGTGGAAACATTTTAATATACTATTCCAGATAGACAGAAACAGCTTAGACACTGGAATAGTAATTGGTGCCAGGGTATTATGCTGCAAATTGAAGCTCTGCTCACAGTTTTTCCTCACTTCCAGGGACAATTTAATGTTCACTGCTTGTTTTGCCTCAGGATGTTAAAATGCTAAGGGAAATAACCTCCACATTTCTTCAAAAGGGAATAATTTTCTTTGGGTTCCATAATTTTTTTTTTGTTGTTTTGTTTTTTTTGTTTTTTGGTTTGTTTGTTTGTTTGTTTGTTTGTTTTTGGACAGGCAGAGTGGACAGTGAGAGAGAGAGAGAGAGACAGAGAGAAAGGTCTTCCTTTGCCGTTGGTTCACCCTCCAATGGCCGCCGCGGTAGCGCGCTGCGGCCAGCGCACCGCGCTGATCCGATGGCAGGAGCCAGGTGCTTATCCTGGTCTCCCATGGGGTGCAGAGCCCAAACACTTGGGCCATCCTCCACTGCACTCCCTGGCCACAGCAGAGAGCTGGCCTGGAAGAGGGGCAACCGGGACAGGATCGGTGCCCCAACCGGGACTAGAACCCGGTGTGCCGGCGCCGCAAGGCGGAGGATTAGCCTGTTGAGCCACGGCGCCGGCCGGGTTCCATAATTTTTGTTGTTGTTGTTGTTGTTGTATTTTGTATGAAATGAGTAGGCTGGCCTGTTGCATATTTCCAAGTGGAAGGCAAGTACTGAAGTGTTTTCCTCAGCAGTCCTTTAACATATACTAAAATTCAATATCATTGGCAATTTTAAATTAAGAATCAAGAGCTAGCTGATTTCTTCTATGACTAATTCTTGTTAATATTACACTAACTGCCCCAGAAATATGAAGCAAAATTATATTCATGAGTTGGAAGTAGTTGATGGTCAAATATATTTGAACAATCACAGTTTTTTTTTTTTTTCAAATAGTATTGCAGAATATATTGAGTTTTTAAAAATGTATGTGAGGGCTCTCTTTCTCTCCATCTCCTGATCTCTCTCCCCCTTTCTGTCTCTCTCTCTCTCTGTCTTTTGATCTTTCTCTGACACTCTCCTTCTCTCTCTTTTTCCCACTTCACCCCCTTCCCTCTGGTTCCCTTACTCTGGTGTTTGGTGTGTTTTGCGATGGCCTTACATTGGTGCACTGCCTTGGATCCAGGCTCCTCCAGTGACTTTGCTCTCCCTTCAGGGTTCTCTGAGCTGCCCTGGGGTCCTGTGTTTTTGCTAGTCACAAAACACACCCCTGGAACCCATTCCATGCCACCAAACACTATGATCTCCATCCAAACACCAGCCTTCCAAATTCTGAGGTAAGACGTGGAAAGGGAAATCCCCAAAGCAACTTCTACTATGGGCTGTGGTTCTACTCCCAGCTCAGAGTCCTGGTACTGGGCACCACAATCCCTATGGACTCTGTGAACAGGCAACAATAGGTATGGGTGATGACTCAACCTCCTGTTTCCCTTCTATGGGCTAAGCCCTGGGTTCCAGTGGGCACTTGCCCTCTGCTCCCATATCCTCTCATCAGTTGAACGGCCAGGATCTTGAGGACACCCAATATCTGCCAATCTGATTCTACAAGCTCTTTAATTCCTGCATTCCATTGAAGTAATATGGTCCCTCTCAAATCAGCTCCAGACCTCAAAAGCTGACCCTGATAGCTTTATCACTTTTATGAGCGATTGGGAAAATGGAAGGAGATCCCATATGTTCAAGCTTTTTGTATCTTCAATCTAAACCTTCTATGTGTACTTCCTGCTCTCTGGCCCAGGTCCTACTGGCCTCCAAAGTTTCCACTAGAGTTCAAGGGACTGAGCTAAAACCTCTGCCTTCTATGTTTGTGGCTCCAACTCTTCACTGTCTTGGCTCACTGTACCTCCCCCTCCCACCCAGGAATTCTGACTTTATCTTAGAACCAGACCTGGTCCAAAGTCTACTCTCCTTGTCTTATCAATGATCCTCCTGCAAGTTTGGGAATGGCTGCTACCCTGCTTTCACCCTCCAGTCCTTGTCCTCTAGCTGGTCTTTGCCCCTCCCTCTCCTGTTCCAGTTTTACCATAAGAATAGCAAGGGAGTGGTAATCCCAACCTTCTGAGCTCCTGGCTTATTGAGAAACAAATTAGGTATTCCATCCTTCCATGGCTCTTTTGTTTTATCATGAGCAAGCCAGACAGGAAAATTAGGTATTTTGACCTCAACCCCAGTGGACTTCTTAGCTGGTGCGTTGGCTGCTGGCCCTCACTCGCCTTTGGGAACTGTCTAGCAGCTGCCCGAACTTTTGTTTCAGAGGCAGTCCCAGTGGCTGACTGTAGACTATGACATCATGGGCCTAAGGTGTTCTTAGGGAGAAAAGCAACTGTAACTAGACACTGAGTTTGAAGAAATTTTTCTCTTTGAACCTAGGAAGATCACTACCTTTAAAAACAATATTTTGTAACTTGCTGGACTTATTTTGCAATTTATTTTAACAGGTTTCCAGGTAATCAGTATTCAATGAAACAGCAATGGGTAATTAGTACTTGTTTTGGATGAATGCAATTTTAATTTTAATTGAATTCAGATAGAGATAAAATATCAGCATCTTAGGTCATTTAGGTATAACTTCTAATTTAAATTGGGTAAAGGCAAATGAGATAAATGCATCTAAAAGTAAACTTTGGTACTCAGCATGCTATATTATATAGAAAAACTATTTGGGTTTGTTGAACAAAAATGTTTAATTAACTGTCCATGAAAAATAGTTCAACAATGCTTAAAGTAACTCAGGCTGACATTTGATGTGTTACCTTATTTAAAAATGATGTCTTAATTTGAAGATTTTTAACAGGTCATTTCAAAATGTAAATCAAGGAAATTGGCAGATGGAAACATTACAAGTATAGAATGTTCTTGGTAAGGAACATTAAGAAGGAAAGAGTTTTTTTGAATAAAGGACATGGTTTATAAGAATTACTTCATCCTCATGGCTAGTTTACTCTGGACTGGAGTGGAAATGATAGAATATTTCAAGTAAGTTGAAAAGGGTGTATGGAAGTCACAGAAGGTTATGAAAGAAATAAATTTTTGGATACAAAAGCTATTAATTTCTCTTTTATATAGATTTATAATCTGATCCTCTGTTAAAACAATAAGTTAAAGTAATCTATTATTTTCTTTTAATGTCTCTGGTCCTAATTTTTTAAAAACAGCTGAGTTTTTTTTAAATTAAGATTTATGATTTATTTGAATATATGCTTATTCTAAAACATTTGAATAATTACCTTTAACAATGATCAAATCTGGTCTATATTATGTTATGATGTTAAGGGATCTTATTTCAACCAGATATTTTAAGCCTTCTTGGCATCCTTGACAGGCATTCAAAGAAGTTTAAAAATCAAAGTTCCAAAGAATTTGGACTTTGAAATTTCCAGTAAATTTGGACTTTGATTTTTCCAGTTTGGGCCCAACTGGAAATATCAAAGAATATATGTCTCTCATTTGTAGAGACCAACTAATCAGACTATTTGGATTATATTAGAAATACTGTCAAGATGCAAACTGGCGCTAAATTTTAAGCTTTGATAATATAAAATGCTACTGATACAATCGTCTGAAAGTTAAAAAGTCTAATGATCTTGTGTTACCAGAGATGATGGCTATCTTAATGAGAAAGGCCTAGAGTCCTAAAAGGGTTAAATGTCCTACAGGTGCTTTCGAAAATACTGTGTGAAGTAAGCAAGTGCCTCTTGTTGGATAATGAGTTTATAATTTTAAATGTGGCAATTTAAATTCTTTTGTCATCCACAGTTTTGGATAGGTTCTGATGGACTTTTTCCAGCCACTTCTATTGTAATCAGTACTTTGGGATCGTTCTGTAAACAGATGAAGCCAATAATGCACTACAGGTTACAACTGGAAGCATGGTTTATTCAGGTTACTAAGAGCAGAAAGTAATTTGAATCCATTGGTAATTTAAAAAACCAGTTAAAGAATTTAAAAGCTATTACTGAAACTGCTTTATTTTTGTATCTTGTATTTTATGTTATATGTGTATATATATATTGTATGTCTACATGGGAAAATTTATTAAGAACTTTGTTTTAACTGGATTATAGATAAAAGATTGCCCATAAATTTAAACAGCTAAAATTAATCAAAGATACATTTTTGATTCATGTGACCTGAATCTCTGTATCAGATGTTTTAAGTCTGTTAGTACAAAGAAACTAAAAGTGTTTTTATATGCTTGTGCTTGAATTTGCTGGTTAAACATGCTACACTATGTTAGATATTTAAGAGATGCTTCCAAAAACATGCATTCTTAAAATTTATAGAAGGCATTGGACCTTCTGGTAAACGTTTTCCTAAGTTGTTATCTAATGGTTGAAACTGCCTGCTAAGTTTTCATTTGATATTGCTATTGTCAGTAAACTATCTGGGACTGGCTCCCTCATTTCTCTATTCTAAGCCCTCTTTTTCCTTCATTTCTCTATGCTCTTCGAAGTAGGAAACTAATTCTATCTGAAGGACTCTTCAAGATGCAGAATTTTATTTTCAAATCTTATCAAAGGGATGGCTAACCTTTTCTGTAATAGCATATCCACAATGAGAGATTATAATTTTACAGCTAGGTTTACTTTGCTATGGCTACAGTAAACAGGCAAAGCCTCCCTTTCAGATCAAACAGAGCACGAGAAAGTTTTAAAGTAAGGACATAGCTTTCCTTAAAGGCATTGTCTACCTTGAAAAAAAACCACTATCAAAACATGCCTGTGACTATAGACTTCTAATTTAGGCCACCAAAGATTAGAGATGGGACTTGAGCACCCCCTTGATGTGTGTTCTCTGGTCTGCTTTAACAAAAACCAGGAGGAAAAGAAAGCTAGGCATCAGAGGCAATGTAAAGATAGGTGGCAGGCCAATTAATGGCTGCTTTGCACAGTGATCTGCCATCAAGGAAACCCAACAGGCCAGTCCACTACATTGGTTTTCGAGGTAGAAGCCAGGGCTTCAGCAGAAGTCAGCTTATGAAGAGCCCTGGCAGCTCTGCCAGCAAAGAGTTGGATCACCAGAAATGAAACTGTCCTGGAATCGGAGGACACCCAGGTCAGAGGTACAGATCTTGCTGGCTCCAAGCTGAAAAGCCCTTCATTTGGCCCAGCTTCCAAAGTAACCACCACTACTCAGGGGACTGCCAAGTAGGGTCAGTAACATTTCAGGCAGAACTGTAAATTTTAGAGATGCCACCCGCCTATACCTGGCCAGCTCTCCTCCCAGGCCAGCTAGGTAATGGAAGTCAACAGGGTGCCTTCCCAAGGAAGCTTCTCCTTGGTTTCTCCCCTTGTGAAGAGATAATTCTGTGCCTCCTGACAAGGCCTTAAAACCCACCTGATTTTTATCAGGCCCCTTCTGTTAGTTTTTATTTGCCTCTCAATCAGAAAACTTAGTCAGGATTTAGACAACACCTCTCTTAGAGTCTCCAGTAATGATTCTGTCTTTTGTTCTAGACCCTCTCTAGCCCATCTGGGGCCTCATTCCTTCCTAATCATAGTCTCTACTCCTACATCAATGGCTGTAACCATGACCTGTGTGTACTGATGATTTTCTCTCCCACTTAATTGTATGATCAGTATTTCTCTACAGACAAACCCCTCTACCAGCAAAACATGAGTGTCTTTTCTCCCGGTCTTGGTTGGGATCAGCCTTAAACCACATCCATCAAACAGTCTTCACAAGGGTCCAGAGGCCACCCCCTCCCTCCTCATTTCCTCTTCTCTGTGAAATCCTCTCATTATTTTGTTAATGCCACTCTTAGGATCATTGGCTGATGTTCTCACTCTGTCTTTTATACTACAGTTTTTGTTTAAGTGTTTACAGGAGGTGATATTGGAATGAACAAGGCCTTCACAACCAGGCAGTCAACCAAATGCTGCTACAGGGATAACTCGGCTCCCCATGCAGGAGACAGTGGCGTGAAACATCGCCCCATGCCAGCAGAGAGTACCTTGTCACCCATATCAGTAGGAAGTAACTCTAAAGACAGATCATCGTCCCCCTACCCCTTCTGTACTTTTGGGGTTAATGTAATCCCATACAACTTTTGCTTTATAAAAAACAAAATAGGGAATATTAGGAAAATGGCGCAGTTTTATCTATGGTGCAATCTACACCCTAGACACGATCCTAGGCTCTAGCCCCCGCTGCCATTGCTGGAAGCCAGGTGGCCACATGGCCCAACCACTGGTGTCAGCTCCACCCCCATCCTAATAGGATTTGCTGTTCCTCCTTTCCTGCCCACCCCCCAGTAAAGTTTAAAGAGGACCTGTTCCTGAACACGTGGCTCTCTTTCTCTCCATCTCCTGATCTCTCTCTCTCCTCTCTCTCTCTCTCTCTGGATCACTCTCTTACACTCTCCTCTTTTTCCCTCCTCACCACTTCCCTCTGGTCTGTTGGGTTTCCCCAAATAAATCCTTTTCCTCTAAAAAAAAAAAAAGGCATTTGAATGGCAGAGTTATTTACAGAAAGAGGGAGAGAGAAAAGTCTTCTATTCAGTGGTTCACTCTATAAATGGCTAGGCCAGCAAGAGCCAGGCGCAAGAAACTCCATTCTGGTCTCTCACATGGATTTCAGGGGCCAATATATTTGCCCCTTCCTCTGTTGTCTTCACAGATGCATTAGTAAGTAGAACAGCCAGTAATCTAACTGATCAAATTGGGATACCGACATTGCAAATGGAACAATGCTGGCCCCAAAAGGGGCTGGGGGTAAGAAACATTAAAATACAGCTTGTTAATAGGAAGGACATTATATCTATGGGTTAGAAGAGACAGGAGAGTCAGGATAAAACCTTTGGCCTGCTGAAAGCAGGAGTCAGCTAGTGATTGGTTTCAGGAGCAATTCAATGATTAAAATCGCCATATGCTGTGGAGACAGAAGTGTGAGTTGGGCTCCTCCAAAAAAACACAGTACACAGATCTAAAAATAATTTTAAACTTCATTTATGCTGATATATCTTAAAAATCTGAAAATATAAGGAAAATGTTCTCATACAAGGTTCCTTTTGAATTTGAGGGAAGAAAATGGAACTATGAATTGTCTACCAAGGGCTACCAGTGTCTATATTGTTTCATTTTTTGAAAAATACAAACTGAAATTAGTATGGACAGATATCAACATTTTTTAAAAGCACATTTATTGGTACACTACTGTTATATCATTGTCTGCATTTTCCTTATGACTGATACATTTCACAATAAATTGTGTGGCATTAAAAATTTTAACTATCATATTTTAATCAACTTGACATAACTGTTAATCTTATTAAAAACTTACATGCAATTAGATAAGTTATCATGAGATTTAGCTAATGATACTTACCATTTATTAAGACTATCTTTTGAAATTCTGTAAGCTTTAAAATTTTTGTTTAATTCTTTTTCAAACTGTATTAAGTAGATATAAATTCCCTCTAAAACCAAAATTACTGAAAGATTTAGCTGGGATTAATACATGACTTGGTTTGTTGCTCCTTTCCAGTGGTCTTTATTATGTCTTTACAATGCAGGTACCAGTGTTAACTACAGAACTCCCAGAGTCATTAGCAAGAGGTATCTCTGGCCTCAGTAACCTTCCTATCTGGAAATAAGCCCAGAGCAATTGACTCATCTAGACATGGGCTCAATGCCAAAATCCCTTTAATCAGCATTGCTTCCTTAGTAATTGTACCTTTACCTCTTTTTTTTTGGGGGGGGGGGGGGGTCTAGGTTATATTTGAAGGCTTGGAGTTGCGGGTAGAGCAGTGATAACATGCACGTGCACTGGATATAGGAAAAACTGGAGTAATTAACAAGTGATGACCTTATAAGGGTCAGCTAGGAAAGTACAGGTTTCTGAAACAGTTCTTATTGGTGTGTTCTCAAATATGACAACACTATGCATAATTCATTATCTCTCTATTTATTAAAGTTTCTTTCAGCTGAGGTAGTTAATTTTTGTCTAAATATGACTACTCCTGAAATTAATAAACACAATATTTTGTTTTTTATTTTTACCAATACAAAACTATAGCATTTGAAATTTTAGGTAATACATGCTGTTTTATATATTATGTTTACAACTGATGACATTGCAAGTGAAAAATCTAATCCCACAATTCAATGTTCAATATTAAATCAAACTCATGTAATGTGATAGGGCTATCACATTTATCTTCATATTAATTATATTTGCATGTTGATATTAGAAAATTTGTTGAGATCTTTAGTTCTTTTTTAAATGAAAGATTTATTGTTTATCTATTTATTAGAAACTAGGGGCAAGAGAGAGAGAGAGAGAGAAAGAGAGAGATCTTTTAATAACTGGTTCAGAGAGAGACAGACAGAGAGACAGAGAAATGGCTCTTCCAATCACTGGTTCACTCTCCAGATGGCCACAAGGGTGAGGGCTGAGCCAGAAAGAAGCCAGCAACCAAGAGCTTCATTCAGGTCTTCCATATGGGTGCAATGACCTAAGCACTTGGTCCATTTTGCAATGCCTTTCCCAGACCATTAGCAGGAAGCTAGATTGGAAGTAGACCCCACTTGGATATGAACCTGTGCCCACATGGGATGCAAGCATTGCAGGTGGTGACTTCACTTGCTATGCCACAATGCTGACCCCCGATCATTAATACTTACCTTATTCTATATCGAATATTTTCAAGATTTCATAAAGCAATATATTATAATTTAAACTATATAATTGTCTCTAACTCATTTGTCATCAATCTTCTCATAGACAAAATATTATTTAGAATATTTCTAAACTTAATTTTAGATATAAAATTCCATCTTTGTTTTAGTATCCCTGATGACATATAATTTTTAATGCTCAACACATACAACATTCCCAAATATTTGGTCCATGGTATTCATTCCAAGAATGGCTATATGATTATCTGGTTTCAGTGACATTGTGCATGTAACAAAGAACTTTACAGAAAAAAGAAACACATTTGGCATTTGCAGATTAGTACAAATGAAGATACAGAGAGCATATTTACAAAGAAGGAAAATATATGAAATTGTAGAAATCATCAGGAGGGTTTGAAAATGAAAAAACTGGAGGAGATTTAGGTAAATGTTGCTCATTTAATGATCTTGCCTACTTACCTATGTATCACGTATGCAGAGTGATCATCTCAGAAGGAAATTACCAATTACTTCTAAATTAGCATATTGGAACCCAAGACTAATTTCACTTTGAATCCTCTAGCCCCTAGAGTTGAAAGAAGCTACATCTAAAAGTTGTAACAAACCATAAGAGAAATTCCTTATTACAACCTTGTGAAAAAGAGATCAGTTTGGCTGCCATTTCCAGTAGCATTAACTTAGAACAAGCCCTGGAGATATTTTAGATACTTAATTTTAAAACATGTTAAATCATTGTACCCTGCAACAAAAATTTCTCATTTTACATTTGCAGAATTTTTTTTAAAAAGCCATCAAACTGGCATTTCTCTCCCAGAAAAATATTAAAATTCAGTTTTTAGTTGGACAGATAATTGTATGAAGAAGCTCTGAATCAGTAAACATATTTTACACTGAGTTTGGTGGGAACTGTGAATATCTTTCTCACTACCTCTCATTCTGGCTCTCTGGCACTTAATATTACAGTAAAGACAAAAACTGCTTTGCTTCAGCTCAAATAATGAATCAGTGCATCAACCAAATGAATGGCAATAGCATTATTCATTATCTTGTGACAGTTACACTTTTTCAAAAATTCTCATGGGTTTGTTGATATATGACTGATGGCAGTTTCTAACTCAAGGACAATTTTCCCACTTTCAAGAAAGAGTGTATGAAACAACAGTAAGTTGTAAGCAAAAAGTAAGATATACCTTTTTTTTGCATAACTTAGCCATACATTTTTGAATACCTACTGTGTAATTTCATCTTTCCTAAGGTGTATATATATACTATATTTCTCTCACTCAAGAGTTGTCCTTTCTTTTTTTATTTGGTGAGAAGAAGCAAACTTTGCTTCTTCTACTGAACAGGCTGCAGGAAATAGCTTCTTATCAAGAATTCTGCACTCTGTGAAGACATAATACATTTCCCTTTGTAGCTCTATTTTATTAGCTAGTTTGGAAGGTGAAATGGCAGAATTGACTCTCTAATGGCACCTTCAGTAAGCCCTATAGATGATTTACTAACTTTGCTTTACTCTTACTAAAATAACTGAGAGAAGCTCTTAGGAAGGAAGTTTTTGTTCCAGTTCACAGCTTGGAGGTCCAAAGTCCAAGATACACAAACCCCATTGGTTTAGGCATCTGCTGATGTTGGAAGATGGTGGAGGGATAGTCATTTGGCCAGCCTGAGAACAGAGAGCCGCAAGAAGAACACTGTTCCTTCACATTCACGTGTCTCTTATATAGCCATAATGATTCCATGATAGAGACTCTACTAATACCCTAATCAGATTGAATCACTTTCCAGGGCCCATAATTGGATTAAGTTGCAACCTTAATTCATCTACATAAGACTCTGAAGATATCTGAATTTCAAATACATGATATTTAAATCTTTCTCTTCTTAGTGTTGGGGTTTAGCAGCAATTTTTGAGACAATAACAAAAGCCCACTGAATACACACAATCCATTTAGATAAGGATGGGCAAAGATACAGGTTTGAAGGGAAATCAAGAGAATTGGTATGTGGATGCTTGCTTTTGTTTCAGTGGAAAATAAAAGTCAAGACTATACTGGTCATGGAGAGAGCTGGCTTGGACGAAGAAATAACAGTGTGTAATAGATGCTGGGAAATACAAAAGAAGGGATATAAAATTAACACTTTGCACTATAAAAACCCAATAGAGTTGAGAAGTTATGTGAATATAATCAGCATACTTATATAATTTTCTTAAACAATGTATATTGACTGTCTAGACTTACTCATGACTTAAAGATCAAATAAATAAATAAATGAAATAAAAACAAACCACAGATGTGGCTGAAGTCTAGGAGACTAGGGGATTGGGTGAAAATTGATTCTTTTTCAGATATTTAATTTCCTTGTAGAGGAGCATAAGGAAACAAAAACTTCAGAGCCAACTATGTTGAAAAACTAAGCAGATATTACAATTAAAAAAAGGAGTTATATGCACCCAGTGTCATTCAAACTGAAAAGAACCACATATGGGAAACAAGCACCTTTAGAATCACGAAAAGGGCATCAAAACTAAGAAGTGGGCTAGTAAATCATAGGGAATAAATGTAGTGTTGTTAACTTTAATTTCAGAAGCTAACTGTATTCAGAAATAGTGAAGAATAAGCAAGTCTGAATAACAATGATTTATCATTCCTGTGATGTTGGAGCTACACATAGAAATTCCAGGTAGATATGTCCAGGGGATATAGGAGCCTTAAATTTATGGCAAGTTCATATTCAGCAATAATTCAGTAATATAGAAGGAATGTATGTATCTTCCTCAAAAATCCATATTCTCAAATACTAACCCCATGTGTTGGAATTAGGAGATGGGACCACTGGAAGATAGTTATGTCATGAAGGTGGAACTATGGTGAGTAGAATTCGTGCCCTTATAAAGGAGACCCAAGGGACCTTAAAGAACCTTTTTCATTGTGTAGAAATACAGCAAGAATTTATAGGTCTTCAAACCAGGAAAGGGCCATCATGATAATCCAACCTTAGATTTTCAGCCTCCAGGAATATTAGAATAAATTTCTGTTGTTCGTGAGCTACTCAGTCCATGGTGCTTTGTTAGTAGTCCCAAATGAGTAAGACAATAAGGGGACAGTCAATGATCAAAATTTTGAGATTGGGGAGATTTCTCAAAAAGAACACGGAAGGAAGAAGATCAGAGAGTGAACAGTGGAAGTGGATGAGAAACAGAAGACTTGATAGACACTTAACAAGAGGAGGAAAAGGAGGACAATCAAGAGAGGGAAGGGGCAGATTTGTAGAAAGATTGGCATTTTTGAGAAATAACTTTAAGGTATTAAAATATGTAGCTTACTATCTCAACCATTTTTTAATTTTTCAAAATAACTTACTTTATATTGCTATGTACATCTTACAAATACTTATAATGACTAAATATTTAAGCTTTAAAAGTTAAGTATGCTATGAAGATAGTACAATCCACATCAATGTATATTAAAAGTTATTCTACATTTTGAATGTAGAATTAGAGATCTAGAGAAAGCGTGGGATAAACATGCAAATGAGAGATTGTTCACACTTTAAACTTAATCTGTAAAGTTATTACTGTGGGGACAACTTTCTTTTATCAAAGATATGCCACCCTCCAAAATAAGTAATTTGGAAGGGTAAAGTGCTTTTCTTAATCCATTTCTAATTCACCCAAAACTCATATTCTTCTGAAGGTTATATTTTATCTCAATGACCCAAGGTTACTTTATGATATGTTAAAATATGATGGCCCTGCCTTTCCTGGTGTTGCTGGGCTGTTTCCTAGCTGTGGGCCTCACACTGATCACCATGCTCCATAACCCTCTGAGACCTGGTGACTTCCAGTATCGGAGTGAATATACAAATGACGCTTTTTTTTTTTTTTAATTTCTCTCTCTGCAGTTGCTCAGGTTCAGACTTTAAAGCATACTTTTCATGAGTTACATTTCTATCATTCTAGCTGTTTGGATTTTCTTCTGCCCCACACAGATGTTGATAACAGAATTTACCAATATTAACTCCCGTTCAGCTTGTCCTCTGCCTAAATCCCTGCCATAGCAGTATGGGATTGGTTTGTCCTTCTCTGAGACAGCAGAACTGCTGTTATTTAAACTTCTGTGACCCCTGGAAAAGTGAGGAGTAAAGGGATTTACTTTAAGATTAAGCATAGCCTTAGAAAATCTCTCTTCCATGCATTAGAAAGAATCTACTATGGCTACACTTTTTATTGAGCTAAAATAACCTTAATAATAAAGTTAACTCATTTGGTTCTCAAAATCTCCATGAAGTACTACTTTAACTCTTAGTAATACCATTTTTAATGTAGTTATTTTTTAAAGACTTATTTATTTACTTGAAAGAGTTACACAGAGAGAAGGAGAAGCAGAGAGAGAAAGGTCTTCCATTCGCTGGTTCACTCCCCAAATGGCTGCAGTGGGTGGAGCTGCGCCAATCTGAAGGCAGGAGCCAGGAGCTTCTTCTGGGTCTCCCATATGGGTACAAGGGCCCAAGGAATTGGTCCATCTTCTACTGCTTTCCCAGGCCATAGCAGAGAGCTGGATTGGAAGTGGAGCAACTGGGACTCGAACCGGCTCCATATGGGATGCCGGCACTGCAGGTGGCGGCTTTACCCGCTATGCCACAGCACCAGCCCCTTGATGTAGTTGTTGAAGCACAAAGAGGCTTAATGCATGGAGCTACTAAGTGTCAGGGCACAGGAGTTCTATTTCTCCTGCATGTTGGGTTCTCTGCTATATGACAAGTTATAACGAGGATTGGAGAAGAACATGGAAAGACAGGTCCTAGGGAAGGGCCATGTACCTATTTACCTATAGCTACACAGTACTCAGTTTGACAGGTTTCTAACAACCCAGTAGACAGATTCATGTCTTCCAACATCTCCGAGTTTACTGAGCCTATAGACAGAAACAGACTACCTTCCTACCTTCATCCAGATGGCCAGCATTTAGTAATGCATTTCTTGAAATAAAGCTGCCAACTTTTTTTCTCGGTCCACCTAGATTATCTTCAGAATAAATGGTAATTTCTTTTGTAAAAATTTGACAGTCATTGGCCTTTAGTCTCCATTGTCAATACTGAGATGTCTATTTATTTGAGATATTTTAGATATTAGTGCAAGGTTTTTTAAAAAAAAGTATTTCGAGGTCTCCTGGAAAGATTCCTTTTAGCTGAGAATATCCTATTAAATATCTTGCTAAAATAAGTGACACCATAAGAATCGTGTTTCTGAAAGATGTATCTAACAGCAATCTATGAGTTGAAATGGGGGAATACACATTTTAGAAATATTAGAGTCATTTATGCAAGACAGATACTGGAATGGAATATCCTCCTTGTGAGAAATATCTGGCCCGTTAACTATTGACTTACTTTCCTAATACCATTCAATCAGGAAAGTAGCCCAATAATGTCGTGCCAATTAAAAAATGTTTGGTACTCTCAGATTTAACTTTTCTGTAGGCAAGAGATCATTTGAGGTTAAAATTATTCCTAGACTAATCTAGTCTTAAACTCTAATATGCCCTTAAATCCAGGCATTTGCATCCTGTGACAAAGAAGCATAATGAAGAATAATAAAGCTCCAGAAAAGAAGAAAGAGACTTTCCTAAGTAGGCAGCAGATTCATAAATCCATAGTGAAATGTGGTATATCAAGCGAATTCTATATGAATAACACACACTTATTAGTTACATAAGCTAATCCCATGTCGCTAAGGTATGCTGGTAGTTTTCCAGTTGACTAATATATTAAACATTTAATGATTTAAAAATTCATTTAATGTGTCTCTCACAACTATTAAATTATAAGATTTCCTACTGAACTGCAGGTCCCTGAAAACAACAGAAGAGATATTTAACAAGTATGCTTCTTTACAATTTCTGGAGAAAAAAATTGATTGGAGTAGAAAAAAGCGTTTTTAAAACTTTTTTTTTTTTCTTGCTCTTAGTCTGCTGCCAAGAAGAAATGAATAGCGTCTTTTAGAAATTCACAAACATCCGGTGCGGATGGTGAAGTTCACATTGGGAGCCAGGATTGTTCTATTTTCTGTGTTTGAACTATTCTCAACAAAGGCTGTTCCCAACCCCATGTTTTTCACTGTCTTACTGCTGCACCAGATGTTGGAATAATTCTGTATTCTTTCTTCAAACACTCATTCTCTCTGTCTTGCTCCATTTGTTTGCGCTTTTCCAGACATGAGAATATTGAGGTCTAAATTATTTCCAGTCAGTCACTCCTCTCTGGTCCAACATAAGAGGAAGTGCTGAGGCATAGGCTTATATGTATAGGTCAGAAGAGTCTATATGAAATGTGCTTCCTAAGAAGCCCTGGTCTAATGATAGGTATGCAATCTTTTCCATTGAGTGAGATCAAACTTGTACTTCACCAATGTCCTGCTTCTAAGTGGAAAGATTTTTTTCCTTCAGGGAACGATCTACTATGTGATGAAGTATAAATGTATTTTGTTTCCCCTCTAGTTATCCTCTTACACACAGGAAGTGAAAAGTGATGGCTCCTTCTATCTCTTCCCTCCCCCACATCCCATGTATGTGATATATAGTCATAGTCTATGCAATTTCCCATACTATTACAATAGCCCTAACAAAATTTTCCAGAAGTACAAAGACAAAATACAACTATTATCATAGTTTTCTTCTATATTCTAATCAGTTTGATAGTATTTATGAAATAAACCATTTCTATCAGGTTTCCATAATTTCAGCCATTGTATGTGTCTCAAAGACCAGCCTGAAGCCTCTATTATCAGCAGGAAATAAGATGTTCTCCAAGACTGTTTAACAGTTTCTGTGCCATTCTCCTCTTACACTCATCCAAGCTAACTTAATATTTGGGTGAATTCCTTTCTCTCCGTCCCTAATGGATTACTGCTCTGGCTCTTTTTTTGAAATCAATTCATTTACTTATTGGTAGTTCATTCTCTAGTAACTCTCTGTCCTGCACCGAAGAACCTAATCCTTACCTTGTCCTTCTATGCTGTACTATTTTCAGCTCCCTGGTGGTTTTGCTTTCTATTTCTCTTCATGCTTTAACCAGTTTTCAATGTTTATTTTGTTACTAGCATAACAATATGATCTGGTGGCCATGGCATAAGTGGACAGCCAACAGAATTAGCTTGTGTATGATTGTCGAGTGGTAGGTTAAGACAGTTACCAGCATTATGAGAAGATAATAAGGACATATGAAGATAAACAAAGGTTAAGTCTTCCTTTTGGTGACATCATTTCACATTCCCTAAAGTATAGCTGATGCTACCATATCACCACATATTTGACTTCTTTCTCAATTTCTTCTCTGTACTAATTTGAAGTTGTACTATTTTCCAGTACATTTCAGCCTGGGTAGTAAAACACAAGTTCACACTTTTAGGGCTGTACCAATAAGCAGTAATCTAGAGTGGAAGCTGAGGAGGCAGCTTACCTTGATGTAACTGATGAACTATATGAAGTCATTAAAACCATGCAAGTAGATATACTCGTTTCACATAAG
Organism: Lepus europaeus; assembly: GCF_033115175.1. Lineage (NCBI taxonomy): Eukaryota > Metazoa > Chordata > Mammalia > Lagomorpha > Leporidae > Lepus > Lepus europaeus. Next base: position 93,178,986 of record NC_084833.1, on the reverse strand, counting down.
TAGAATGATTATCACAGTGAGGGTGCATATTGGACTTTCTGTTGCCCTCTAATATTTCATTTTTCTTTATTAAAATAATTAAAGGCATGGACATTTGGTCTAGTGTTTAAGGTGCTGGTTTTTAGGCCTGCTTTCCATACTAGGATACCTGGGTTTGATATCCAGTTACAGCTCCTGACCCCAGCTTCCTGCCAGTGCAGATTCTGGGAGACAGCAGTAGTGGTTCAGGTTATTGAGTTCCTGCTCACCAACATGGCAGGCCTGTACTGAGTTCCTGTTTTCCAGCTTTGGTCCCAGCCCAACTCCAACTGTCACTGGCATTTGAGGTATGAATCAGCAGATGGATGGTCACTCTGTCTCTGTCTCTTTGCCTCTCCAATTATTTTTTTTTTTTAAAAAGCAACTAGAAACATGATGTTAGAAGTTTTGATATCTATTAGAGGAACAACCATCTTAATAGTTCCTAGTGATTCACCATTCTCTTCCATTTATATTGTGCTACATTAAATTCACATTAAGTATCAAAGCACAAACAGAAAAACCATCAGCAACTTACTGAGAAAATTAAAGTGCATTGGTTTTCTTTGGAAAATGCCCTTAAGTTATATAGTTTAAATCTTACACTAATGTCAATCAGTAAGTAATATATGATCAGACACTCTGAGACAGAGCTAAGCTATCTTATCTTGAGAGAGCAGGAATCACTGGAAAGAAAATCTCGAGGAAATCATCAAGCAAGAATAGTCAATGAGATCCAGCAGTGGGAGCTCCTTCTGAGGATTCCTTCAAAAGACATGGGTCATGATAGAGGGGATTAGATGTGGGCCTAAAAGCTACTTCACAAAGCTGTCATTTATATCCATTTCATATATGGCCTTTCTAACTACAAGTATGAGTGCTAGACATGGAATCCTGCAGAAGATCCAGAACACTTTTTTTTTTTTTCATCAAAAATTTACTTTTGAAATAAATCCAACATGATTTCTAGGGAAGGAACTACATAGCCTCATTTTTTACACTATTGTTTTCAGTCCTTATTTATATATTCCAACCTACTGGGTGTTTCATTTACACTAAGCACTACATTTTATACACATATTATATATCCACATATTACAAATGTACAACTATAATGTATGAACTCATATGCAATCTCTCTCTCTCTCTCTTTCTCTGTGTGTGTACATGGAGGGAAGTAATGTGAAAAGTGCCTAAGGGAAAAAAAAACTCATTTCATCCCCTTATTATTTATTGCGTGGAAACTTTTAGAGACTCCCCTTCTATTCTATTATCCCTGAAACAATAGGCCAGCTCCCTGGGCCATGCCATGATCACTGTGAATATGAGCAGTTAAGAATTCACTATAGGCCAAAATCACAAAGAAAAATAATTCAAAACAAGTTACAAACCTCTTTTCGTGTTAGTTGGGTCTTTTCTGCAGCCTTTATATATAATGAGCTTCCATATTTTCATTTGATATTATATTTGGATAGTTTTTTATACCTCACTGGTACTGTGGTAAATAGTTTTTATTATGGATTTTCCCCTTATTTGTATAATTACAACACAGAGAAATTTGAGAAAATATAGAAACTATGTGAGTACTTAGGAGCACTGTGAGTTAAATTGAAGTTTCACCACTTACTTACTTATTTGTAGTGTACAGGGAGTTACTGACTGAGTCTGATATATGGCTACTTTAAGGAGGGAAGTAAATTTGACATGGGGACTAAATGAGATAATAAACATAAACATATCAATGAGATCTACTGGATATTATAGCAAGGTAATTAATTATGTTATTTATAGATTATCTTGAGTTTTTCCCACATAAAGTTGCTTAGATTTGAATAAACATATGGGTAAATGAAGAAATGAAGAGGTTAAATTATATGCACATTTATTTTTCACAGAGCCTTTGCTGAACACTGTATGATGTTGTGCCACCTCTTGCATATAAAATGAAAAAAAAAACTTCTTTAATCTAATAGCTGAAAGCTAAGTAGGGAAGACAGGAACCCAAACAAATCATCATTGTAGACAGTGAAAAGTGCACAAATCAGTAGATGCAAAGGTGTACATGTAACTGATATGAGGATTTTAAGTCTTCACAAAAAAGGTGATGCTGGGGCAAACTTTAAAGGATGGGTACAAGTCTCCATAGGCAACTGGACTGTGTGGATATATCAGAAACACAAGACTGCATTACAGTTATCCATGGAGGCTTAAAGAACTATACATGCTACCACTTGCACAAAGTGTGCTGATACTCTGGCTTCGGATTGCGCAGCTCTGGCCATTGCAGCCATCTGGGGAGTGAGCCAACGGATGAAAGACCTCTCTCTCTCTCTCTCCCTACCTCCCTCTGTAACTCTTTCAAATAAATAAATAAATCTTAAAAAAAATTCGGTGTGATCTTGGTTTATAAAATTAGTTCATCTTCTTATTGATGATATATGTGTGTATAAATATATTTAACATTTAATATATATTTAAATATATACATTTAAATACATATTATATATATATATATATATATATATATATATATCCTTTTTCTAAGCCAGCATTGGAAATAGAATGTAGTCTCTGTTCAGCCTCCTTGACACTTACCCACTGTAATATATTAGCTGAATCATGAAAACAATTGGGAATTCCCCTGAATATGCTTGCTTGTTAACTTCCATTTTTTTTCTTCCTCCAGTTTATGGTATCCTATTTGCTTTAGGGAAACTACAATTTCACTTTATTAGTTATGTAATTTTGATGGTATTGCCCAGGGTTTATTGGTAATGCTCATCCTCTTGTCAACAGCGACTGGGGTAAAAAAATTATTACAAATGCATTGATTTATGTATTAGATGAATTCTCTAATTAAAAGATTAGTAAAAACTAAAACCTGTAGGCAAATTATATTTTCATAGCCATTGGCATTCCTGTAGGCATTGACTACTAATTTAGTTCATTCCCAGAAGTCTGATTAACTGGTAGGCATGCTACATAGCAGGACTCTTAGGGATTGCATAAAAGAGTTTGAGGACCACTGTTGCTCTTGCTACTTTACACCCAAGAAATGCACCTTTCTGAAGATTGTACTAGCCCAAGGGATGGTTTAAAGAGAGATTCTAATAATTATATTTCTAATCTCTAATTAGAATGAACTATGTTTACATTAGCCAATGAAACTTCATTTTTTATTAATCCATTTACATTGAATTGTCAATCACTTAGAGCAGAAAAATCTTGACTGTTAGATATACTCATATTTTAGGCCACGTTAGCAGTAATTCTTCATTGCCTAAGTCTGTGACCTTTTCACTTCTCCACTTTTTTTTTTTTAAAGATTTTATTTATTTATTTGACAGGTAGAGTTACAGACAGTGAGAGAGAGAGAAACAGAGAGAAAGGTCTTTCTTCCATTGGTTCACTCCCCAAATGGCTGCAATAGCCAGAGCTGTGCTGATCCGAAGCCAGGAGCCAGGAGTTTCCTCCTAGTTTCCCATGCAGGTGCAGGGGCCCAGGGACCTGGGCCATCCTACACTGCTATCCCAGGCCATACCAGAGAGCTGGATAGGAAGAGGAACATCCAGGACTAGAACCAGCGCCCATATGGGATGTCAGCGCCACAGTTGCCACCACACCGGCCCCTCACTTCTCTGCTTTTGATATCTTATCAGTCTGTAGAAAGTCAGTCTACTTTTATCAGTTCTCCATCTGCTTCACAATATCAGGCCAATCCAGAAACCATAATTCACATAATTGAAGGAATTTAAGTTCAGTGCTTTCTGATGCCTGTAAGCACCTTACATCCTTCCTTCCTTACTGCTCTTCTCTAACTCAGAAAGTCAACATTCATTCCCATGTGTCTACCAATAACCTATCTGTCCTTCAGTCTCCTAAGACATGCTAATTTTATTACTCTGATTGTAGGATTATTTTATAGGTATGTACAGCTGATGTTCAGAAACATTCCCATATTCTGTGCCTTTAGGTAGCTACTAAATGGCTATATGACCTATGAAACCTACCATCTCTGAACATCATTGTACCAACACTTAAAACTATTTGAACACAATAAGTCATTAAAAAATAATGATGTAGGCTGGCGCCGCGGCTCACTAGGCTAATCCTCCGCTTTGCAGCGCCGGCACACCGGGTTCTAGTCCTGGTCGGGGCACCGATCCTGTCCCGGTTGCCCCTCTTCCAGGCCAGCTCTCTGCTGTGGCCAGGGAGTGCAGTGGAGGATGGCCCAAGTGCTTGGGCCCTGCACCCCATGGGAGACCAGGAGAAGCACCTGGCTCCTGCCATCGGATCAGCGCGGTGTGCCGGCCGCAGCGCGCCTACCGCGGCGGCCATTGGAGGGTGAACCAACGGAAAAGGAAGACCTTTCTCTCTGTCTCTCTCTCTCACTGTCCACTCTGCCTGTCCAAAAAAAAAAAATAATGATCTAGAAAGGAATATTTTGAGTAGCCAATATTCAGAACTATAAAATAGATACAAGTGAAAGCCATGTTGTACATACTGTACATTAAATTTTTTTTCTGAATTTATAGTTTAAGTTCATCAAGAATCATTTATTTTCATTTTACTAATTTATTCATTTTCATTTTTTGTAGATAGCCTTCTTAATAGAGAATTCTCATATATTGTCTGATAGGTAAGTCAAAATTTATTTTATTCAAGTTGTGCAACATTCAGTTATTTTTCATTTAAGCTCTAGATATACATATGCAAATTATTTATTTATTCCTTTTTTCCTGCATCATTTATTTTCTTCAATAAGTGGCTTCAGCGAAAAATAAAACATTATTGGCTAAGAATTAAATCAATTTCTTATTCTCACCCAACATACAAATTAGTGTTTCTAATTAAACTCCAACCTTAAAAATTTCTGTTTTGAAACTATCCTGTTGAGTGCTTATAGAACTGTCCAAGTATATCCCTTCTATCTAATGCTAATCGATAATGTCCTGCCTTGTACATCTTTACAATTGTTCATAAGCTTCGAGCTGTATGCTTTGACTTTTATGTCCTTGAAACTATGAAATAATGTTCCTATAAATCAACTCTTTTTAATATTTCTACTTAAATAGAATGTGTTATGAAACAGATCATAGGCATTTTTAGAAATTCTGAGCTGAGGCTATCAGTTTAGTCAGAACAGTGTCAAATGTAGAACCCAAACAACATAATTGGTACTTTGAGGTTGAGGTTGATGTGACATTCTCTTGAACATATTTTAATGCTTATGCATATTTAAATTAAAATTTTAACCTCCTGACATTCAAACCAACAAGCCATTCACCATCCACTGAGAGAGGCATGTCTTACAAATAGGATGAGACACCAGAAAAATGACTTATCTTGGTTGCATGTTTATTGCACAAGAGAGTAAAAAAAACTAGTTGTTTACTAACATTTTGACTTTGGATTTTGACATTAGAACAGCTTTTCTAACTGATTATATACCATAAATTCACCTAAAATATTTCTCTACATTGTAAATAGTTGTTATCTAGAAATGATGGTACAGTGTGTGCACAAGTTATGACATTCATTTAGTTTTATGATTTTTGATATTACATCACAGCTGAGTTTCCAGCTATCCCCTCCCACAGTATATTTCTTCTTTTTTGTTTCTCATACAGGAAGACAGGATAAGATAGGAGTCTGTGTTAAATACATTCTGCCCCTCTTTATCAGACTGTACTTGTCCACTTTTTTATCCATGTTGACAATATCAAAGCAGCAAGGATCATGTACAGACTTGGCTTTGAACAGTACCAGAGCATGGTTGGCAGATTAGATGCCATAGCTTGTTTTGTCCCAACATAATCTTGTCATGACCTATTTTGGTGCTATGCGTTTGAAGGTAGGTTTTGGTTGAGGATTCTAACTTCAAGTGAAAGTGGTACTCCCAAGCACAACTGGGTTCAACACTGGGAAAACATCACCCTTTGGTCATGCAGTGGTATTTCCTATTTGCAATTTCATTTCATATTATCATAGTGCAGCTTTAGAGTGAAATGCAAAGTGAAAATCCTGTATTAAGTAGCAAGGACAAGTAAAAATTATTGTATCTGACTGAATCTGTACTCACAGTGAACAGTTGATATTTAAATTGGGAAGTTGCCAGGGGCCTTATTGGCTTCACTCCATAGTTGTCAAGTTCCATGGCATTGAGGAAGTTATTTTAATTCTAAGTAACAGGAGTTGTTTTGCATCCTGAGATCCAATGCTGCTACTTCAAACCAAAATACACCAACAATTTATGGCACGGAAATACAGAAGACCCTTCTTGCCAGTTGCCTCTCTATTTATTTAATCAATCCCCAGTTGAACAACTCAAGATCAGTTTTGCCACCCACGTTATAAATAGCGTGGCAAATTCATAAAGAGTCTTTCTTCAAAGAACGGAAATGATTCTGAAGTCTGATTAAACTAACAGTGTCCTTCTGAGGGAAATGGGAAGAGACAGAGTATTTTGTCTATTTTCAAGGTCAAGGAAACAAGGAACACAAAAGTTAAGTGGCTGGTCTCCATTTATTCAAATAAATTTATTCAGGAGTAGAGCCAGAAATAAAGACCTGGCCATGCACTGGGCCTCATGCTGACTCGCAGCTTTCAAAACCTTCATTTTTTTTTTTTTTTTTTTTTTTTTTTAGAAAATGCTAAAAAGCTTTTTACTACCATATGTCCTAGACTCAGACATACTGCCATCTACTGACCCACAAAGGAATGTAACAGCACAACAAATCTGGACCCGCAAAAGTAAGAACACTGTGAGAAGAATTGAGATTCTGCTTTCCCTAAAGAATGTCATTTCAGGTCACCAATGGGCTGTGCCTATAGGACTCTCCAGGGGAGTGGCACAAGGGTAGGTACTTAGAACATCTTTCCACATCAAGAGATTAGCGTCCTGGCAGTGTTAACATTTATGTGAATGTTGGCTCTATGTGTAACATGCTTAAAATCATCCATGCTTCTCAGTGCTCTTATTTTACATACTTACCTATGGGTTTGAATAATCTAAAACAGCCTTTACTTTTTTCACATAGAACATATTGATGAATGTCATACCATTTTTGTGTTGTTTACATGGTCTTTTACCAGTGTTGTATAAGATATTCTAGTTATTCTGTATGATGTCAAGAAAGGCAAAATAAAACCCAAGCTAAATAGCCTTAGTCCAGTGCTTGTGGAAAATGTCAGTTTCCTAAAAATGTTCTAGCAATGGGAAAACCAGAGTCATAAGTACATTTTCAGCAAGATTCCCTTAGCTTAAACCAAAGATATTTTTTCCAGAAAACCTGTCAAGTATAATTTATCTTTTGAAGTTCACAGCTACAAAGAAACTCAACCCGAAGAAGAGTTGATTTTAGTTACTATAAATATCTACAACTGTCCATTCATATCTTTATAGCAATATCTTATTCTGTGGTCATCTTACGCAGAAATGAGAAACAGGGCTGTTTCCAAACTTTTCAAACATGAAGAGGGTCTGTAAAGTAATGAGAGATGCAAATACAGATACATTAAGATTCCAAATATTGGGGAGTTTTTCTGATTTGGTGAAACCAGACATTGAGAAATTTTAATTGAAAAGTTTAGGAAAAGTACAGCCCAGATATCTGACCTTCACACGTTCAGTTTTTTGTAAGAAAGTATTAGAAGAATGCCTATATGGAAAATGAGAAGAAAAAAGTTTATGAGAGGCAAGAGACAGAAGGATGTTGAGTCACCTGAATGCCTTGGGTAAGAGCTTGGACAACATCCCAGATGTCTGGAAAGGTCTACCTTAACTACACTGAACCACCAAGCTTTTTAAGAAGCAATAACAAGAATAAGATGTTCTTTAACATTGCTCTTTGTTCTTAGATTTTTAAATTTTATTTACTTATGTGAAAGGCAGAGGGCTAGAGATCTTCAACGTGCTAGTTCACTACCCAAGTGCCCACAATACCTAGTCCAGATGGAAGCCAGGAACCAGAAACTCGCTCTGAGTTCTCTACATGGGGAGCCAAGTACATGAGCCACAGTCTGTTGCCTCATAGGGTGTGAATTAATAGAAAGCTTGATTGGAAGCAGAGGCAGGACTAGATCCTAGGCACTCTGATATGGGACATGAGTCCCAAGTGATATTTTAACCCACCACACCACAATGCCTGCCTCAGCCTTGCTCTATTTTTAAAGCACATGCATCGGCCAGCGCCGCGGCTCACTAGGCTAATCCTCCACCTTGCGGCACCGGCACACCGGGTTCTAGTCCCGGTCGGGGTGCCGGATTCTGTCCCGGTTGCCCCTCTTGCAGGCCAGCTCTCTGATGTGGCCAGGGAGTGCAGTGGAGGATGGCCCAAGTGCTTGGGCCCTGCACCCCATGGGAGACCAGGATAGGCACCTGGCTCCTGCCATCGGATCAGCGTGGTACGCCGGCCGCGGCGGCCACTGGAGGGTGAACCAACGAACGGCAAAAGTAAGACCTTTCTCTCTCTCTCTCTCTCTCTCTCTCTCTCTCTCTCTCTCACTGTCAAAAGGAAGACCTTTCTCTCTGTCTCTCTCTCTCTCACTGTCCACTCTGCCTGTCAAAAATTAAAATAAAAAAAAAAAGCACATGCATCTAAAACAGTTTTTAGAAAATGATTATTTAACTTGCTTCTTTTTAAAAATTTTATTTAAGGTATACAAATTTCATGTATTTTCTATATGCAGATTCAGGAACACAGTGATATCTTTTTTAATGTGCTGAGACTTTCTTTATGGCCGAGCATGTGCTCTATCCTAGAGATACTTCCATGCACTGGTGAGAAGAATAGGTATTCTGCAACTGTGGAATGAAAAGTTCTGTAGACATCAGTTAGGTCCATTTAGTCCATACTGTCAATTAACTCTGCTGTTTCTTTGTTTATTCTGCAAATTAACTCTGCTGTATTCTTTTGTCCAGTTGATTTGTCCATTGATTAAAGTGGGATGTTGAAGTCCCTCATTAACATTTATTGCAGTCCATGTCTCCATTTAGATCCATAAACATTTCTTTAAAAGAGTCAGCTACTCTCTAATTGGGTGCATATACATTTATTATAGTAACATCTTCTTGTTTAATTGATCCCTTAATCGTTACTAGTGCCTTTCTTTGTCTTCTTTAAGTTTTTGTTTTAAAGTCTATTTTGTCCAAAATTAGGATGGCTACACCTGCTCTTTTTTTCTTTATGTTGGCATGGAATATCTTTTTCCATCCATTCACTTTGAATAGGAGTTTATCTTTGTTGGTGAGGTGTGATTCTTTAGGCAGCAAATAGATGGGTCTTGTTTTTTTAATACATCCAGCCCATCTGTATCTTTTTTTAAAAAAAGATTTATTTATTTATTTGAAATTCAGAGTTACACAGAGAGAGATTGAGAGGCAGAGAGAGAGAGGTCTTCCATCTGCTGGTCCACTCCTCAATTTGATGCAACAGCTGGAGTTGTGCAGATCCGAAGCCAGGAGCCTAGAGTCTTGAGCTTCTTCCGGGTCTCCAATGTGGGTGTAGGGGTCCAAGGACTTGGGCCATCTTCCACTGGTTTCCCAGGTCATAGCAGAGAGATGGATCAGAAGTGGAGTAGCCAGAACTTGAACCAGCACCCATATGGGATGCATGCAATGCAGGTGGTGGCTTTACCTGCTATGCTACAGCACTGGCCTCATTAGTCTATATCTTTTAACTGTCAGTTTAGGCCATTTATATTTAAGGTTACTTTTGATAAGTAATGACTTGGCCCTGTCATTTTCCATAAATATTCCTATTGTTTACTTTGGATTTCCTTTGTACTTTTATTGAGAGATTTTCTGGCTTCACATTCTTTCATAATGATGACTATCTTTCTGTGTTTCTGTGTGTAGCACATTCATGAACATCTTTTATAAGACTGGAAGAGTGATTCCATGTGCTTCTTTTATGACATAGTGGCAACACACAAGATTTTAAAAATAGTATTTTTTAGCTTTTAAATTTATTTGAAAGGCAGAGTTATGGAGAAACTGGGAGAGTCAAAGAGAATGAGACAGAAAGATCAGTTGGTCTTCCAACCACTGGTTCACTCCCCAAATGGCCACAATATCTTTGGTTGGCCAGGTTAAAGCCAGGAGCCTGGAGCTTCTTCTGGTCTCCCACACAGGTGACAGGGACCAGCCACTTCGGCCATCTTTTGCTGCTTTTCCTGGGCCATTTGCTGGTAGCTGGATTGGAAGTGGAGTAGCCAGGACATGAACCGGAGCCCATATGGGATGCTGGCATCACAGACAGCAGGTTTACTTGCTATGCCAAAATGCAAGCTCTGGAATAGTTAGTATTTAAATGTTATTGCAAAAAGTTTATTGTCTTGACCCAGCAGTGGTGAACAAATTCAAATGTTATTGGCAAGTCCTTGATGTTATTTATCCTTTTATTTTTTCTCTTTGTCTTTTTGTTAATTGTAATTAAAACAGAGTTATAACACCACATTTTCTTCAAGAGTATAAGGATAAGCTTGAATGGAGTTGCAGATCCTATTTTAAATAAGCATGGTTTGATCCAGATAGGAAATTATATAATCAACTATAGCTTAAAGACCTAGGTGAGCCAGAGAAAAAACAGAGGCTGTCATTCTTGATGAGTTAAGGAGACGGCTCAGAGTTTCCAGACTACAGAAAGTTCCCAGAGCAGGGCCACACAGCAGAGATTTCTGCAAAGAGAGGACCATATGGCAAAATATAGAGGAACTTCCACAAATTTTTCAGGAGAGAACTCATTGTGTATGAGAATCTCCCTGAAACTGAGAAAATGGTGATATAGAAGGATGAGAAGAAACAGTTGTTGGAGCTTACACAAAGCCCAGAATATCATCTTATATTACTATTCAAAAAGGTCAATTCATCATGAGAATGTATAAATGCAGTATCACAGTTTCAAAGAACATGAGGCAAAAATGGATAAACCTGCAAGGAGAACTAAACAAATCCACAAATATAGATGGAGATTTGAACAACCCACTCCAAGTAACTGATAGAGTAAGTTTTGCAAATTCTATACAAACCTTTCCAGACACTGAAGAGGATGGAATTCTTTCCTAATCTTTGAATGATGTTGTGAATAACCTAAAACCAAAGGAAAGAAGAATAAGGAAAAAGAAGAACAGGAGGAGGAGGAGAGGGAGAAATAAGAGGAAAAGTACTACAAGAAAAGAAAACCAGAGACAAGTATGTCTCCTGAACCTAGATACAGCAATTTATAACGCAGCATAAGTAAATGGAGTCCAACAAAATGTAAAAGGGATAATGCATCAGTACCCCCAAATTGTTAGCCTGGTTTAACATTTGAAATATGTTGATACAGTTTATCATATTGACAGATTGTAACAGACAGACCATAAAATAATCCTAAAACAAAATGGAAAAAGAAAACACTTAAACACTAATTCCTGATCAAACTTCCACATGGAGACAAAAAAAAAAAAAAAAAAAAAAAAAAGAAAGAAAGAAAGAAAAGAAACTTGATACCGATTATCTACACCATATTGACATGGAGCATTATGACTGTTGTTAACAGGTAGGATGCTTTTCTCCTAATCAGAAACAACACAATTTTATTGCTTATTTTCAAAACTGTACAGGAGGTTCTACTCAGTGAACTAACAACAACATTCAGATAGGAAAGAAGTGGTCAAGCTCTATTTATTTGTAGACAAGATGATCTTCTAGGTAGAATATTTATTGATGTTTATAAAAAACTATTAGAAATAAGTGAATTTAGTAACTTTTCTGGATCTATCTATAATGAATTAAATGTATTTCAGTATACTAGCAAAGAGTTATCAGACATAATAAATAGTATTTGCAATTATATGCATGTATATATACACATACATATTCATATATATATATATATATATAAAATTCTTAGGGATAAAAATGATGAATGATGTGAATGATACAAACTGAAGAACAGTCCACATTCATTGATTACAAGACTCAGTACTGTTTATATCAGTTCTTTACACACTGATCAACAGTCATCCAATTTTATTAAAATCCTATGAGGTAATCTAATTCTAATATTCATATGAAAATCCAAAGGACCTATAATAGTTTAAAAGACTGGAAAAGCACATAGTTGGATAATTTTTATAACCCAAATTCAATGGATATTATATAAGCTATAGTAGTAAAAACAGTGTGATATTAGAATAAAAATAGACATATAGATGAATAGAAAGATGAAAGGATCCAAAAATTGATTTTCAACAAAATCATAATGGCAATTCATTGAATAAAGTATAGTCTTTAAAAAAATTAACTCAGATTATCAACCTAAATGTTAAACTTAAAGCTATTAAAATCCCTAGATTTAAAACAGGATGCTGTCTTTTAAGTCTTAATTTGGACAAACATTGCTTTTGTGACACCTAAAGGTGTAAATTTTTATAAGAAAATGATAAATCAGAAGTCATGAAAATTAAGTATTTAATTACAAAGACACTGCTAAAACAAGCAAATTATAAATCGCAAGCCACAGGAAATTTTTGCTACTCCCATAGAAGGTAAAGGAAGTGTATGTAGAATATTTGAAAAATTTTGAAATAATCAAATCAAAAAACTATATAATGAGCAAAAATTGACAGATTTCAAAAACTTGTATAGATGCTAAATAATCACATAAAAATACTGAATTTAATATTAACTAAATCAGCAGAGATATATTTCTATACATGTAGTAGAATGCTTACAGTTGAAAAGACAAAGATTCAACCAAGTGTATGAAGGATATGGACCCAGACATTCACTCACGGGTATTAATACAAGATAACTGAAAACATGTGTCCATAGAAAATGTTATTTAATTGGCAGTACCTGGAAACCAAACTTCCATCAAGAGGTAAATGGATGCCCAGATTTAAGCATAAAGAACTCCTACTAACAATATAAAGGAATGAGCCAACAAACGATGAAGCAACATGGATGTCACAGGATTTAAGATACGCTCCACAAATATGGCACCTCAGCGTACTGAGGAAAAGGACAGATTCAGAAGCATTTCCCTGTCGTGCCCCCTCCTTCCCTGAATTGGGTCATGAAACCCAGGAAAGGTTTTCTGAGCTTTCCCTGAAACAGGCTGTAATATTCTCATGTGAGATATGCCCTCCCAATACTTAGAGGAAAGCAACACCCTTATATTTGAAAATGAAAAGTCAGAGAAAAATTGGAACAAAGAAACCTTGCTGGATTTCCCCCAGTTGCAACTATTAGATCATATTTCTTTATTCTATCATATTTCTCCAATAATGTTCAACTTTCATCAAATCTATTATATAAAATGCCCTGGCTTAATTGATTCTTTTGATCTTTATATCTTTATGAAGCCTCCCTTGTGATGTAAAACACATTAAATAAATGTTTAGGCTTTTCTCTTGTTTATCTGACTTCTGTAATATGGGCATTAGAATGAACATAGAATGTTCAAAGGAAAGATATTTTTTCTTACAGATTAATCTCAAAATAATTGTGCTAATTGAAATAAATGGAAAATATGAATGCATATGATTACATTTGCATAAAATCCTAAAAAAGTGCAAACTAATTCATAGCAGTAGTAAGTAGGTCATTTGTTACCAGGGGACAAGTGTGCATGTGGAGGTGTTTAAGAGTGCGAAGCTATAAAGGACACATAGAGACTTCTAGGGGTGACAGATATAATCAAATTCCTGATTATTTTAAAACTTTTATGAGTGTAAACATATATCTAAATATATATTTTAAGTAGTTGTATGACAAGTATATTTTTAAAAAAGTAAAGCCATGAAAAGTAGGCTGGTAGGACAATTTAAAAAGATTTCCAGAAAAAAGAGTTCTTCTTCTTCTTCTTTTATTCATGCTTTTTCTTTTCTTTTCTTTCTTTTTTTTTTTTTTTTTTGACAGCAGAGTGGACAGTAAGAGAGAGAGACGAGAGACGAGAGACGAGAGACAGAGAGAAAGGTCTTCCTTTGCCGTTGGTTCACCCTCCAATGGCCGCCGCGGCCGGCGCACCGCACTGATCCAAAGGCAGGAGCCATGTGCTTCTCCTGGTCTCCCATGGGGTGCAGGGCCCAAGCACTTGGGCCATCCTCCACTGCCTTCCCTGGCCACATCAGAGAGCTGACCTGGAAGAGGGGCAACCGGGATAGAATCCGGCACCCCGACCGGGACTAGAACCCAGTGTGCTGGCGCCGCATGGTGGAGGATTAGCCTATTGAGCCATGGCGCCGGCCTTATTCATGCTTTTTAAAATGTAGTTTTATATCCTCTTCCTTTAGGGTTGAAGCTAGAATCTGATTTTATGTGTGACTTTGTCTAATCGAATGTGGCAGAAGCAATGGCATGCAAGTTTTGAGCCATCCTAGGTCTCTGATAATTTTGTTCATTTCTAATGGTGTGCTGTCTTGAAATCCTGCTACACCATGAGAGCAAGCCTAGAGTTATCCATTTAAGAAGAGCTGAGGTCATTTGCAAAAGCTACTAGTAAGTAGACAGTGCCTAGCAAAGATTACAGAGCCACCCAGCTGAAATGTGGACATGTGACAATAGCAAATGCTTATTACTTTCAGTCATGAGATTTTGTCCCAATTCATAGGAAACCAAAACTAATTGGTATAACCTCCAAAAATCTGGAAGGGCAATAATCCTCCAAATCATAGACCCTGTATAAGAACTCCTATCTAAAATCTAACAGTTTAAGCTTAAATTTCAGCAGTTCCTGGGCAGATACCATATGCATATCAATGTACCATGTCCTGTAGGAGACCAGAACAGTAAGGGCTAAAACGAATGCCACACTCTAATAAAGCTTCACATTTATTGGATATTAATTCAAAATATATAAATCATTCATAGAGAAAGCAAGATGAATAATAACCTATAGAACTATGACATAGAGGGTAACAAGGAAAAGGTTATATCATCTCATGGATGAAATACAATATTTACATCTGAATATTTAATCCACACAAGAATTCTATTAGTGAATCCTATCTTAACTTTAGATGAACAGAAAATAATGAGGGATCAAGTTTCATAGAATCAGTTGGGAATTAATATTTTAAGAGTAAGAGCTAGAGAAAATCGAAGGAATTGATTCTCAGCAATTAAAGTTGTTCTGTACTAATGTAAAAAACTTCCACTTTCAGTATGACCCTGTCAGAATAAGATCGAAGTCGGCGAGCCCTAAAGGCTTCCATCGCCCTGGCAACTCATGACTAGAGCCTAGGGAGATTATTGACGCCATAAACAGGAGTGTCAGATTGTTAAGTCAACAACAGAAGTCACTATGTACTTACTTCTCATGTGGGATCTGTCCTTAATGTGTTGTCCAATGTGAAGTAATGCTATAACTAGTACTGAAACAGTATTTTTACACTTTGTGTTTCTGTGTGGGTGCAAACTGATGAAATCTTTACTTAATATATACTAAATCGATCTTCTGTATATAAAGAGAATTGAAAATGAATCTTGATGTGAATGGAATGGGAGAGGGAGCGGGAGATGTGAGGGGTGCTAGTGGGAGGGAAGTTATGGAGGGGGGAAGCCATTGTAATCCATAAGCTGTACTTTGGAAATTTATATTCATTAAATAAAAGGTTTAAAAAAAGATTCTTATTTACAAAAAGAAAGGAGAAGGAACCATCTTCTGAGAATGCACCTGGTATATCATTCTTCAACTTTTTTATGAAGGAGAAAAATGGTATTGGTTTAATCTGCAGAAGGCAGAGTTTTAAAGTATAAGCAAGAAAGAAAAAGTGGATCATTTTCTTCTCATACAAAACTTTGCCTAATTTCCACACATCAGAGTAATTTCCTCTCTGTCACTCAACTTGAGTCAATTGTTCAGAGAAACTGCAGTCATAGAAGGGCCTCCAAAAAGCTGCCCTTTGTGTAAAAGAAAGTTAAATCTACCTAGACTAGTAAAGTAACACCTGATGCAGGCACAACCCTTTCTATCTGAAACCCCTAGCTTAGGATTGTCCCACAAAAGAAATACTGGGGATTTGACACCAGCGGCAGACAATATGGATGACCACAGTTACCTGGAAGACTCCCCTGTACAAGACAACCCTTCTATACTCCACACATCCACTGCCACAGAAAAGGGGAATCCGAGTCTCAGACTAATGTAAAGCAAGTACGTCATCAAATTCCTGTGACTTTACTGCATTTTTTGTTTTTTCCCTTTTGTACAATAAACTTATATGTGCTTTATCCATCTTAATCTTTGTCCATTTATTCCATTGAACCTTCAGAGGGCAAAAAGAAACTTTTCTTAATTTTACAGAGTCTGCCTATCACAGGACTCTCTTATCTATCAATCAATTAATCAATCAATCATATTTCACTGTTGGTTATCCTAGACCATAAAGTTATTAACAGTGGAACCGCATCCTGTTGACATCTCTTCCACCGAACTGGCACAGCATCTGGTTGCTACAAAGTTTAAAAAACAGATTGAAGAACTGTTCCTCCTCATAATGGTTCTTAATCTTTTAGGACTAGAACCTTTAGTTCTAGAAGTTTAGTGTGTCATTTTCAGTGTTGTTGGGCCTAGTTTTCAATACTTAATTGGCTTTAATAAGCTACTTTTCATTTGATTTATCCAAGTGGAAGTATATTCTGTTCCTAAAGATTCCCTAAGATGAAAAGGAACCAGCCCTCCCCATTCCTCCTTTGAAACTAATCCAAAATAGGGAGCTTGCTGATGGGGAGTTTTTCTTTTCACTGATAGATAATGAGTGTGTGCTGGCAGTCCTGACGTGCTATCTACAGTTGACATCTTTTTCAACTTATGGGAAGCAGGGTGTGTGGAAGTGAAATGTGCAGGATAAGCTGTTGCCTCTCCACAGTCAGCAACAGGCAGTCCTCAGACATAGCAGACTTGAGGCTGTTCAAATATAACAGCCAAAAAACCTGTCCCCTTCCCTTCCTACTCTCATTCTTAACCCCCACTGAATTTTTCTTTACTTTTTAAAAATTTTATTTATATAAAGGAAACAAATGTGATGTATTTTCATATATACAGTTTTAAGAACAGAATATTTCCCACCATAGCCTCCCTTACTTCCTCAATCTCACCCTCCCTCCTCCTCCTTTTCTTATTTTTCTTTTAATTTTTATAATAATATACTTTCAATTGCTTATAATCTCACTGAAATTTTTAGGGTTTTTTTTAATTTTGGAATTTCCCTCATCTTTCTAAAACAGTGTTTATACGATTTTGCGATGTTTCAACTTTGGGCATTGATCCTAGCTCCCCTCTCCAGAAGATTGAGTGCCATGCCCTTGCGTGCCTTGCAGACAAACATTCCCACTTATCTCATCTCCTCTGCAGTGATGTTGCATGTTGGTAATATTATCTTTCGGGTATTTTTCCTTTCTCTGAAATTAATAACAGACACTATATTTGTTTATAAATATCACTACTCTATTCCCAAACCATCTATTACTACTTTAGACATATCTCAAAACATGTTAAAAGTAGTAATTTCACTGTTTTCTTTTTTAATGTCCCTTTTGAAATACTTGTCTCCCTGTCCAACAGGCAGGCCTCTAGGCTCTCTGCTCAGGAACTTCCTGATCACCAACTTGGGAATTATCTTTGCTTTTCTTCTGTGTTTTATATAGGAAGGAATTTGGTTTCTAAAGAAAGGACTGGTTTTCATCTGAGTTTTAGGGAGAGTCTAAATCCTTGGAATGTCTGGATTGATGGGAGTATCTTTGTTACCCTCAGCTGTTGGGTCACAGCTGAGTATTTATACAAACCTAAGAAGATGATTCAGGATGGGGGCAGGCCATGCCAGAAAAATTCAATCATATTTTTAGATGGTTGGGACTTTTGGTTCTGTGTTGTCAGTTGAGTGAGTGAGGGGCTTCTGGAGATTTGAGTTCAACCACATGGTCACTAATCCAATATAGCATACTTGTTACAAAGCCTCAATAAAAATTATAGACCCTTAAGGTTCTATGATTAACTCTGGTTGTCACACATCATGATTGAGAGGAAATAATATATTCCAAGATTCCATGAAGCCAGGATAATCACAGGCTCTGTATGTAGATCTCTTCTATACCCCATCCTACATGTGTCTTCCTTTGGTTGACTTTAATTTGTACCATTATCTGTAATAAATATAACTATGAGTATAATAGCTTTCAGTGAATTCAGATTGCCCCGATCTCAAAACCTTCTTATTAGTTTCCCACACTCTCTAAAAATTTTAAAATATTCTATTTATTTATTTGAGAGGTAGAGTTACAAATAGAGAGAGGGAGAGACACAGAGAGAGGTCTTCTAACTACTGGTTCACTCCCCAAATGGCCACAACAGCTGAAGCTGAGCTTATCTGAAGCCAGGATCCAGGAGCTTTTTCCAGGTCTCCCATGTGGGTGCAGGGGTCCATACATTTGCACTACTTTAATTTCATTACTAAATTTCATTGCACATACATTTCCACTACTTTCTTGGGTCATATCAGAGAGCTGGATTGGAAGAGGCGCAACCAAGACATGAACCGGTACCAGCTCCGATACAGGATGCCGGTGCTGCAAGTGGAAGCTTAGTGTACTATACCAGAGTGCTGGCCTACACACTCTCTAAAATTTTGCCGACCCACACTTTAACCAAGGGAATGACTGTATATTCATATTTCTTTTTTTAACTTTTATAAATTTCCAAAGTACAGCTTATGGATTACAATGGCTTCCCCCCTCCATAACTTCCCTCCCACTCGCACCCCTCCCATCTCCCGCTCCCTCTCCCATTCCATACACATCAAGATTCATTTTCAATTATCTTTATTTACAGAAGATTGATTTAGTATATATTAAGTAAAGATTTCATCAGTTTGCACCCACACAGAAACACAAAGTGTAAAATACCGTTTCAGTACTAGTTATAGCATTAAATCACAATGTAAAGCATATTAAGGACAGAGATCCCACATGAGACATAAGTACACAGTGACTCCTGTTGTTGACTTAACAATTTGACACTCCTGTTTATGGCGTCAGTAATCTCCCTAGGCTCTAGTCATGAGGCTATGGAAGCCTTTAGGGTTCGCCTACTTCGATCTTATTCCGACAGGGTCATAGTCAAAGTGGAAGTTCTCTCCTCCCTTCAGAGAAAGGAACCTCCTACCTTGATGGCCCCATTCTTTCCACTGGGATCTCACTCACAGAGATCTTTCGTTTAGGTTTGTTGTTTTTGTTTTTGTTTTGCCAGAATGTCTTGGCTTTCCATACCTAAAATAGTCTCATGGGCTCTTCAGCCAGATCCGAATGCCTTAAGAGCTGATTCTGAGGCCAGAGTGCTATTTAGGACATCTGCCATTCTATGAGTCTGATGTGTATCCTGCTTCCCATGATGGATCGTTCTCTCCCTTTTTGATTCTATCAGTTAGTATTAGCAGACACTAGTCTTGTTTGTGTGATCCCTTTGACTCTTAGACTTATCAGTGTGATCACTTGTGAACTGAAATTGATCACTTGGACTAGTGAGATGGCATTGGTACATGCAACCTTGATGGGATTGTATTGGAATCCCCTGAAACATTTCTAACTCCACCATTTGGGGCAAGTCAGCTTGAGCATGTCCCAAATTGTACATCTGCTCCCTCTCTTATTCCCACTCTTATATTTAACAGGGTCATTTTTCAGTTAAATTTAAATACCTAAGAATGATTGTGTATTAATTACAGAGTTCAACCAATAGTACTAGAACAAAAAAAAATACTAAAATAAAGTATTACATTGTACATTAACAGTTAGGACAAGAGCTGATCAAGTCACTGTTTCTCATAGTGTCCATTTCACTTCAACAGGTTTCCCCTTTGGTGCTCAGTTAGTTGTCGCTGATCAGGGAGAACATATGATATTTGCAAACTATGCAACAGATAAAGGGCTGATAACCAGAATCTACAAAGAGATCAAGAAACTCCACAAAATCAAAACAAGCAACCCACTTAAGAGATGGGCTAAGGACCTCAATAGACATTTTTCCAAAGAGGAAATCCAAATGGCCAACAGACACATGAAAAAATGTTCAGGATCACTAGCAATCAGGAAATGCAAATCAAAACCACAATGAGGTTTCACCTTACCCTGGTGAGAATGGCTCACATTTAGAAATCCACCAACAACAGATGCTGGAGAGGATGTGAGGAAAAAGGGACACTAACCCACTGTTGGTGGGAATGCAAACTGGTTAAGCCACTACGGAAGTCAGTCTGGAGATTCCTCAGAAACCTGAACATAACCCTACCATACAACCCAGCCATACCACTCCTTGGAATTTATCCGAAGGAAATTAAATTGGCAAACAAAAAGGCCATCTGCACATTAATGTTTATTGCAGCTCAATTCACAATAGCTAAGACCTGGAACCAACCCAAATGCCCATCAACAGTAGACTGGATAAAGAAATCATGGGACACGTACTATATAGCAGTCAAAAACAATGAAATCCGGTCATTTGCAACAAAATGGAGGAATCTGGAAAACATTATGCTGAGTGAATTAAGCCAGTCCCAAAGGGACAAATATCATGTGTATATTCATATTTCTAAGTTCTTGTTTTCTGAGGAGAGCTGCTTAGGATGTGGTTGCCCATGCACAGAAAGAACGCAGACCAGAGAACTGTGAGACATAAAACATTGTAACCTGCAAAAGGAGGAAAATCCAACTTTTGGATCCAAAGAAATCAAGTAGAACCAGAACTGAAATTCACTCAAGCCCTGTCAGAAGCAAGAGATCTGTTGAAATCACAGAAATACAGGATGAAATTCCCTAATTGTTGTGGGATACTGATTCCAATTTTCTCCAATCAGAACTTGCTTTGCCAGTGTTTCTGCATACCAATTGTCTTCCACCTAATACATTTTGTACATAAAACTCCCTAGAGCCCAGCTCCTGCTTCCTTTCTGGACATCAACAGAGCCTTTCACTAGTGTCAGGCTGAGTGATATGGTTACGGCAAGTTAAGCAATTGCTTGGGATACTCTTATTCTAACTCAGGGTGCCTAGGATTGAGTGCCAACTCCCCTTCTGATCTAGCTTCCTGCTAATGTACACACAGAGTGGTGGCAGATGACAGCTCATGTACTCGGTTCTCTGCCACCCAAGTGGGGGTCTTGAGTGGGGTTCCAGGGTGGGAGAGAACCAATTGCTTGAGTAACACCTGCTATTTCTCAGGACCTGCAATGGTGAGAATTGAATCGAGCTAGAGGCAAGAATTGCAACCAGAAATGCTGATGTTGGATGTGGGCATCCAAACCTAAGACAAAATGTCTGCTTCCCCCTTTTACACCTTTCCTCTTCTACCTTCCATCATGTGATGATGCAGCAAGAAGGTGCTTGTCAGATGTTGATACCATGACCTTCAACTTTCTCCCTCCAGAACTATAAGACAATACATTTGTATTCACTACATATTTCTGAGTCTCAGGTATTCTGTTATAGCAGTGCAAAATAGACAGAAATACCCTTGTAAATTCGTAATTTTTTTTCACTTTTATGACATTCTCATATGGTTTCTAGCTGGGGGTTGATATCACACATATATTCAACTCCTCACTGTCACCAAAACTTAGTTTCTTATTTAAACCAAATTTGTTCCATTTAAAGAAGAAATGACCTCTAAACTATAAAAAGCATGGGTTTTATATATATATGGTTAGCTCGCAGGTAGATAAGTTTCTCACCCATATCTGATCAACAGAATCTCTTGTTGTTTGCTAAACATCCAGATTTCCAGATTTCTTTTTATGAAAATCCTGATTCAGAAGTTTCAGAAGTCTTAGAATACAGCTAGAAGTTTTTGTCCCCCTTTTACTAAAAGTTTCAAGTGAATGCTATAATTAGACAAATTTGTAAAGCACGTTTATATTAGCATTTTTCTAATTCTACAGATTATAAGAATTACTTGGGATCTTTTTTTTTAATTTAAAAGAATAAAGAATTAATGTCCATGTATCACATGAACCTCATTGAATCAGAATCTGTGGAGGAGGAAATCAGGAAAGTGTTTTATTCTATTAAGTTGTGAAAGTGTCATCATGAGAGAAGTTTAGGAAATGCTGTCCCAAACAAGTATCAAGGCAAGGGATGGAAAATGAGCCTCAATTTGTCTATGCATTCTTTTTTTTATTTGACAGGTAGAGTTATAGACAGTGAGAGAGAAAGACAGGGAGAAAGAGAGAAAGGTCTTCCTTCCGTTGGTTCACTCCCCAAATGGCCGCTATGGCCGCTGCTACGCCGATCCAAAGCCAGGAGCCAGGTGCTTCCTCATGGTCTCCCATGTGGGTGCAGGGTCCTAAGCACTTGGGCCATCCTCCACTGCTCTCCTGGGCCACAGCAGAGAGCTGGACTGGAAGAGGAGCAACCGGGACTAGAACCTGGCACCCACATGGGTTGCCGGTGCTGCAGGCGGAGTATTAACCAAGTGAGCCATGGCACCGGCCCCCCTGTCTATCCATTCTAATTGGCAACAGCTCTCTATAAGGTTGTGCAGAGAATTATAAAGCCTTATCTTGACTTCTTGATTAGAGTTTTATCAATGCTCAGGACTGAGCAATAAAACAATGGTTTATTCTTTAACACAGTTATTCTACAGATATCTGTTGATTGTGTCAAACTAAAAGCTAAGGGTATGTACAGTTCTCAAAATATACTCAATAATTGCCAAAATGCAATTTAGAGTCCAATATAGAACATTAATCATGCAATCATACCATTATGTAATTATAAAATATGATAATTGCTAAGAACAAAATTATAGGGTATTACATATGATCATATGATATGGAGATCTGATTTGTTTGGGGATTAATGACAGTTTTTCTAAGACGATGGGCATCATAATTTGAGAACTTTTATAACTGTGGTAAGTAGGTATAAAAATGTTCATTCATAAAGGTTAAGTAAAATAATTTAAAATTAAAAGAATATTTTAAAGAGACCATGGCATTGACTGCTTGCACTTCTCTAATGGCACTGTATCCTTTAGTATTCAAGAACATCTAGAGTTCAAATGATCACATTAAAGACTGATTTAAGAGCTGCACTTATTTATGGGAGGGGGAAGCCATTGTAATCCATAAGCTGTACACTGGAAATTTATATTCATTAAATAAAAGTTTAAAAAAAAAGAAAAAAAAAGAGCTGCACTTATTTCCAGTTGTAGCAATTCCCATTTATTGTCTTACATTTAACAATATTAAAAAAAGGTGGAATGTTTTACAGTACTGCTCTGCAGATTGAATCTTATATCATGACAGAAACATGGTGCCATTGTAACATAATTATACTAAAATAAGAAAGAAAACTGGATAATGTGCTAAACAGTAAATAAGTACAGGACTTCAGAATGAGAATGTTAGCAGAAACAGTATACTCACACTAGTGTCTCTGTAAATGAACCACCTGAAAATATACAGAGTCTAACAAAGTACTTTCAAGTTCTACTTCTCTTTTGAGGAAGCCACAATAGTTAAAAAATTAGTGAATTCTGAACAGCCAATGAACCCAACATTTGTGAGCTCATTTTTACATTTTTCTCACATTAAATGTCATGGAATTTAGTTGGTTGGGTAGTTTGCTACAGAAGCTACTTGAGGATTAGCCTTAAGATATTTGCAGGATAAGATCATTCATTTCCTCAATGAACCTAAAGGTTGTACTCTATTTCTTAAAAACAGACCTTGAGAAATAAAAGAATTAGAAATCATTACCTAACCTCTAAAATAGTCTTAATTCTCATAATTTTAGAGTCTCCCTAGACATTATCAAAAATAAAAAATCAGAATAAAAATGATTTCAGGATATAATTGGCTTTTTGTGCAATTCTGCAATTGGGCAAGGCCTCATTCAGTAAACTGGAATGCATGTTCCGATCAACTAAACAGAGATGACAAGTTTTATTAACCAAAGTCAATTTCCCTAAAGGGTTAAATCAAAGGTTCTTCTTTTTTGTGTTGGACTGAGATTGAATAAATCTCCAGGATTTTTTTTTTTGTATGTGTTTCTTTTGTGTGTGTAAATCTAGACTGTTTTAAATTCAATTTTGAGGGGCAGGCATTATGTGTAGTGGTTAAGACATAGTTTGGGATGCCTGCATCACATATCAGAATGCATATTTCAAGTCCTGGCTCCTAGGCTTCTGCTCCAGCATCCCACAAATGTGTACCCAAGTGACAGCAGATGATAGCTCACATACTTGAGTCCCTTTTACCCATGTGGGAGATCAGGATTAAGTTCCAAAATCCTGGGAATCATGGACAAATAAGGAGTGAACCAGCAGATGGAAGATTTCTCTCTCTTTCCCTCCATCTTTCTCTCTGCCTTTAAAAGAAAATAAAAAGAAACAAAAGCTTTGATAATCCAAATTTCCCTCTGATGTAGATAATAGATACTATCAAGCACTAGTATCCCTCCCTTGTCGTTAAGTTTCTTTGCCCGGCTTCAATGATTAAAGAATTACAAACCATCTTCTTACTAGGACTAACACACTGAATTCAGTGAGTAGTATATTAGGTCCTACTGGCCTCACAGAGTCCCTGATCACAAGATTCATGAGATTATTTATCTCTATAAATAACATCTGGGTGTTTGTTCTTATCTTGAATATTGTCCTATTATCTTTGTTCTTTGAAACTCCAGGACTTAGGCCAAAAATAAGAACTATCTGCATATAATCCCTAGACTGACTGAAGCCCACTTTGGCGTCATCAAAATTTCCAAAATATATTATCTATGATGACTGCATAATCACTGATCTGTCAAATAATGGTTATGAGCACTGTGGGACAACAAGGGAGGTGCACACAAGCTGAACTTACATCTCTCATCCCCAACTTCAATCTATAAGAATATTTACTCTTAACCCCTTAAGATGTCTTGAAATTAAGTGACAGTAACCTTACTCCTTGCTCTGTTCTTTGCAAATAAAAGGTTATCACAACCTCAATGTCAGTTACTATATAAGTGGGCATGTGTTGAGTAGACCCATGTTTTGGAGTTCTACAACAGTTTGACTATATTTGACACTTAAAATTTATCACAGTTATTTGATCCATTTGAAGTAGAAGAAAAATAGAAGGAATTTATTTCTTAATGAATCAATACATCCTTGGAATTTTGGTCATTTCAATTACAGAGAAAGGACTGTTACTATGCCTCAAAGCAAGATCACTACAACTTAGAGAATACTAGCAGGTAATAGAAGCTAGAAGTAGTAAACTTTAAGGTGTTTAGTACAGTATTAAAATCAAATGCTTACATAGGTAAAATTATTTTACAAATAGTTTAATAATACAACTTACATTGACATTTACATTAATTTTTACATGGACTGAATATATTAAAGTTGAAATATCCCTTTGGATTAACTTATAGATAAAAAGCTGTCCAGGGTGGGCATTTGGTCTAATAGTTAAGATGTCACTTAGGGTACTCATGTCCCACAGTAGAATGCCCGAGTGCAAGTCCAGGCTCTGCTTCCAGTACCGGTTTTCCACTATGCACATGGGAGAACATTGATCACACAGGTAGTTGGGTCTCTGTCACATCAGAGACCAAGATTGAGTTCCCAGCTCCAGATTTAGTCAGGCCCAGTTCTGGTTCTTTTGAGCATGAACAGAGTGAATCAGACAATGGAAGATCATTTGTCTGTCATCTCTCTCTTTGCCTTACAAATAAATAAAATAAATAACTTAAAAATGTCCAATGATACAGTGGGTCTTTACATATCTATGACCAGAAACTATTTTTAGTATTATAATTTTATAACTTCAATTGAACTTATTTTGCTGTCTGTAGCTTAAATCATAGTTGTATAAACTCTTCAATATACTTTGATAATAATATTTTATTACTCCCCAAAATTAACCTACATAATATTAAAAAATAGGTATGCTTCCCCTCAAACCTTCATATATTGACTATTTATAATAAAGTCTTTTAAATGGATATCTGATTATACTTTACAGAAGAAAAAGAAAACATTTATGCTCAAGAAAAAAAGTATATAAAAAAACGCCATAATATCTGAATGTACATGAAATTTGG
Source organism: Lepus europaeus (assembly GCF_033115175.1). Taxonomy (NCBI): domain Eukaryota; kingdom Metazoa; phylum Chordata; class Mammalia; order Lagomorpha; family Leporidae; genus Lepus; species Lepus europaeus. The sequence goes on along the minus strand of NC_084833.1, from coordinate 93,152,894 downwards.
CTGAACTGAGGAACACAAACATACCTGGATTGATCTACTTCCAGAAGTTTCCCTCTGTTATAAGGATTTTAACATTGTTCCTCTCAGCATTTCATTAAATCAGACCATATGGGGACCTTGTAAGGCAGCATGACTCAAAGGAGGATCATGCACTAGAAACACAACAGCAACAACAACAACAACAAAATCTGACAGCTCTAGATGCTACCCAATGGTAGGCTTTTGAGTAGAGTTACAGAACATCTTTAGACCAGCTCAACTATAAAATGACAAGACCACATTGGAAGAACTTTAAAATACTTCTGGTGATAGCATATGGCTCTCTAGAAACATGTAAACAAAGCTTAATGATGTGGTCGTGTACATACTGAAATAAATCGAACTATAAAAACCCCAATGCATGGCAGAGGAGCTGGTAGCATTTTACCAATATTTGGGCTAGAAATAATGCTAGGTTGTATATATATTCTATGACTATATACTGATTTGGCAAAAATGTATGACCAGATGTCATTTGCATAGAAGGACAGAAGAACTCAATATTACTTTTCATTACTGATCACCATTACCATGCCAGCTAATCCTGTAGAATCTGCATATGAATAATCAACTATAATACTACTATATTTTTGCTCTGAGAAAATTGTCCCTGACAACATTTCTAGAATTCTTTATGTCCTTGAGAACAAGTAATTTTAAAATTAGCCTAGGCTAAAAATTAATTATGAAAGCAAATATGCCTGAAAAACCCAAGAGACTCCTACATCCCTAAAGCAAATATTATTCTGAAATCTTCCTGAACTATACCTCTGGTGACTTCAGCTAAAAGATATAACTAGCCTTTTTTAAGATTTCTTTATTTATTCTAAAGTCTGAGTTCCAGAAAGAGAGGGAGTTGACAGAGATGGGGGTAGGGAGGAGAGAGAGAGAGACAAATATCTTCCACTGCTCGGTTCATTCTCCAGAAGGCTGGAATGGCCAGTGCTGGGCCAGGCCAAAGCCAGGAATTTTATCTTGGTCTCCCAAATTGGGAGACCCTCAAGAACTAAAGCAATTTTAGACAATAAAAACTATACTGCAGATATAACAATTTCAAGACATATTATAGGACAGTTATAATCAAAACAGCCTGGTACTGGCACAAAAATAGACATGTAGACCAATGAAACAGAATAGAAACTCCAGAAATCAATCCATTCATCTACAACCAACTATTCTTTGACAAAGCTGCCCTTGAGAAAAGAAAATCTCTTCATAAACGGTGCAGGGAAAATTGGATTTCTGCATATGTAAGTATGAAACAAGACCCTTCCTTTACCCTTTACACAAAAATCAACTCAGAATTGATCAAGGATCTAAATCTATGATCTGATACCATATTAATGCAGAAAGACATCAGGGAAGGTCTGCAAGACTTTGGCACAGTCAAAGACCTCTTGGAAAAGATTCCAGAAGCACAGGCAATTGAAGCCAAAATAGACAAATGGGATTCCATCAAGGTAAGTAGCTTCTGCAGTGAAAAGTAAACACTCAACAAAGTTAAAAATTAACTGACAGCATGGGAGAAAATACCTGCAAGCCATACAACTAGTAAAGGATTAATATCCAGGATTTAAGAAGAGCTCAACAAACTCAACAACAAAACAGTTATTTGAAATTTTGGCTACTTGAAATTTAGTGCTTGGTACAAAACTACATTTTCTACCTGACTTGCATCTTTGATTGCCCTATGAAAGTTTGATTCTAAACAAAGCAAAGCACCAATGATTGATTCATGGCATAGTATTTCACCAGGCATCCAGCATGGATGGAAAGCTATGGTAAGTTGAAATAATAATGATTACTCACTCTATTAGGTATAATATTTGTTGTCAAAGTAATATATATATATATATATATATATATATATATATATATTTTACAGGCAGAGTGGATAGTGAGAGAGAGACAGAGAGAAATATCTTCCTTTTTGCCGTTGGTTCACCCTCCAATGGCCGCTGCAGCCAGCGCATCGTGCTGATCCGAAGCCAGGAGCCAGGTGCTTCTCCTGGTCTCCCATGCAGGTGCAGGGCCCAAGAACTTGGACCATCCTCCACTGCCTTCCCGGGCCATAGCAAAGAGCTGGCCTGGAAGAGGGGCAACCAGGATAGAATCCGGCACCCCTACCAGGACTAGAACCCAGTGTGCCGGCGCCGCAAGGCGGAGGATTAGCCTGTTAAGCCATGGCGCCGGCCCAAAGTAATATTTTAATTTAAGAGCAATAACTATTTCTTTGATATTTTGTGTGAGCTTAATAAATAACAATCATTAAATACAAATAATCTTTTCAACATGTAAAAACTAGAAAAGTTATTAATGAGATACTTTATATTCCTTTTCTTTCCTAAGCCTTCAACATCCAGTGTGTATTTAAAATATCTCAAATCAGGAGCTAAATTTATCAAGCATCTTGTACTATTTTTATAGAGTTCATAAAGTTTACCCTGAACAATCATTTTATACACCCAAATTGTTCCCAACTTATTTAAAAGACTGTCAGCAACCAAACTATATTATCAAAAAATCATGTTTTTCTGTTAAAAAAAATAAGCAAGTTAGGAAACAGGCGAAGAACATGAACAAGATGGAATTTTCAAAGGATGAAAGTCAAATGGTCAACAGACACAGGGAAAGATGCTCAGGATCACTAGCCATCAGGAAAATACAAATAAAAAACACAATGAGGTTTCACCTTGCCACAGTTAGAATGGCTATCATCCAAAAATCAAAAAAGCAGATCAAGCCACTCCCGCAGTGCTGGCATCCAAATGGACACCTGTTCAAGTGCTAGTATTCCACTTCTGATCAAGTTTCCCTTATAATGTCCTGGGAAAGCAACAGAAGATGTCCCATGTCTTTGGGCCCCTGCACCCATTTGGGAAACCTAGATGAAGCTCCTAGATCCTGGTTTCAGTCTGTCCAAACCATGACTACTGTGGCCATTAAAGGAGTGAACAAGCAGATGAAGAGTTCTTTGTTTCTCTGTCTCTAGCTCTTCTCTGCATTTCTAACTTTCAAAAAAAAAAAAAAAGTAAATCCACTTTAAATAGGTACAAATTTCTTTCATCACATTTGCATTTGAGAGTTTTTGGGATTCTAAATTGACTTAGGGATGGACATTGGTTTCAAAGTTTCCTTGTTAGACTTCCTCAGTATATTAGCTCTTCTGCCTAATACAAGGAGTCATAGCACAAGTTGCACCAAAGACCAAATATTTTCATTATTCATTTTGGAAATAGGTGCATGAGCATTGGATGAATCCAAAGACCCGTGAGATTCATTCTGTGAGTCAGAACCTAATCAACAACCTATACAAGAGTGCTTCAAAAAATTTTGGGAAATAAAATCAAGTTAGGAGTTGGTAAATGTTTCAGAGGAAATTTCACGTAGTGCTTATAATTGATGCCTATTCCTCCACACTTCTCTCTCTTCCTGAATTTCTTCCCCTAACATCATTGTTGCATCAGTTTCCTGAAATGTGATTTTTTTTGTCCTCTGTACCCAATGAGATTTTTATGATTCTCAGGTACTACGTTCTCTTCAGCTTCCATAAAAGTGAGAATTAGCAAATTGATGGGAGAAAAGATGCAGACAACTATGGAGTTTTCCTCAATGAAATTTTACTTCCAATTTAAAGTATTGACCTATTTGCTAATTTTAGGCTTATTATCAAAACAAAATTCAGAAATATTATGAAAAATATTTAAAACTGCCCATATTTTATCTTGAGTTTCCAGCAAAACATGAGAGCAATTTTTTCATATTTGTTGACTTCTGAAGACAGAAGTTACACTCTTATTATCCAATGAAGAAAGATTTAAAAAGCCACAGACACATTATACCTTCAGGAAAATTGCTGGTGCAATTCCAATGTTGACTGTGATAGAAGGAAAGCTCCTCTCTATTCCCATGTAAGCATCAAATGATTTCTAGATCATATAGCCACAGCATGTCACTTGATGTACAGTATTTTTAGTGATTGGAAATTGGAAACACATAAAATGAAGTGACTGGTATACCTAATAACAACTATGTATTTCTTTTAGTCATTTCAAATTACCTACACATCTACTGCCTTATAGTATTTTTTTAAATTATTTATTTACTTATTTGAAAGGAAGAGTTACAGAAAGTGAGAAGTATCTTCCACCTGCTGTTTCAAATGGCTGCAACAGCTTTATCCAGGTGTCCCACACTGGTGGCAGAGGCCAAATCACTAGAGTCATCTTCTGCTACTTTTCCCAGGTCATTAGCAGGGAGTTGGATGGGATGTGAAGGAGCTGGGACACAAACCAGTGACCATATGGGATGTAGATATTTCAAGTGGTAGCTTTATCTGCTATTTTACAATGCCAACCCCTCGATATAGTATTTTTTAACTGTAAGATTATTAGAAAATCTTCTCAATAGTTAGCTTCATAATAGTGGAGTTTCTTTACCTCTGCTGTCCCAAGAAATCTTTGAGAATCTGGTTTGCATTCCCATCAGAATTGGATGACCCTAGGCAGAGGTCTGCAAATTTCTCTAAGCCTAGGAGAAACAGTTGAAGTTTGAATTTTTGAGAGTGATAAGAATGGGTCAGCATATCATGCATTGCCCAAGAAAAATGCCAAGTGAAATATGTCGTAAGTTAGATAACCTCCTCTGTGGAGAATGTCAAAATGAAGAGAGAAAATTGCACTGTAAAGAATTAAAAACATAATCAAATTGGGAGGAAATCAATATGTTGTAAAGTAAAATGATAGAAGGAAAGAAGTGAATAGAAAGCAGTGCTGGAAGCCTGGAGAACTGTAAACATCTTGGCAAGTGACAAGCTTCAGTTTGTATACTGAGGCTTGCAAGTTCTTTGTAAATAAACCATATTTAGTGGAGCACTGCATCTCCATGATGCAGCATGAGGACTGTGTAGAAGAATAAATGTATAAGGGATCAAGCTGAATGTCACTGGTCTCCCTGGCATCATGGGAAGAACTACCTAATACTCTAACATCATGCAAGTCTGGACTAGGTGTCTGCTGCTTATACACATCTAGGATACTTTGAGCAAGTATTATGTTTTGTGCACTGACCCATTCCTGCTATAGAAAGCAATACTAATCAGATTTCCAACTTGTGTTACAGCCAACCATAGGGATGCCATGTTCAGTCTCATTCCACCCCCAATTTGCTCTTTGTCTCAGAAGGATTCTGACTATCTGTAAGCCTAACTGGTGCCACCCTCAAGCCTTATAGTTTAAGGGTTATCAGAAGCCTTTCTGATAATATCAGGTGGGATAGCTCAACAAGGTGTGTGAGGAACTAACTCCTACAGAAGAGTATAATACATGTTGCAACTTCCTATTGATTTATAAATTTATAAAACTTTGCCTGTTCTACTGTTCTGTGTGTAATAGGGCATGCTGCCACCCCAATATGGAATCCCATATGTAAGTTGCTTGAATAAACTATTTTAATCACATATGGGATTTCTTTTATTTTTCTACCTCAAGTTTCCTGCTCAAGTCAGAGAGTACCCCATGTTCCTTCCTGCCAACACTCAGGCATCAGTGTGCATCTCCCATCCCAATCTTCTGCCTCTCCTTATAGTACCTTCTTGTTCTTCCTCTACGTTTCCCTTTCCTCTTCTTCACCTTTCTTCTTCTGCCTTTCATGTTTTTCTTTTCATCTCCCTTCTATATCCTCCATATTCACACTTTTCAAAATCACCAGCCTATTTCAGGAAGAGCAAAGAGAGGCAACCTAGGAACAGGGTTAGAAAAGTGGAATGGAAAGAAAGTTCAAAATCATCTAATTTGATCTGCCCCCACACAGAGGGTACCCTCTGCCACAACCTAAAACACTGTAACAAAGCTTTTATTAAGATATTCAGCCATGAGAAACTTACCACCTCAGAGTCAGGTTGTTCTATTCATGTTCTGTTATAATCATTAGAGAAAATTCTTATAGTGAACTGAAATATGTGACTATCTAAATTTATGCTATCTAACTCTAGCGACTTTGGTTTATTTCTAAGATATGTTTTGTGGTATAGTATCAAAAGTTTGCAAAACTAGCATTTTTTTACAATCAGAGGGGAACCATCAGTCAATGTCTTTGAGAGATCAATGGCACTCATGATGATGTTGCAAGACTGTCATTGCTTTTAGATCCACTTAACAGAAAACCATGAAAGGTGTTTACCAACTTAAAGACCTGGTTAACATCCAGCCAAAGTCCTTCAAGATAGTAGAAGATAGTATACAATCATGAATGGTGAATCTAGGGTTCCTGCTGATGTTGGTCTTCCTTCATAATTCTGGCCTGTACCTCAATGCCTTGCTGTTATACATACTTTAAAAGCTATCACCAAACACACTGTCATAACATGCCTGTGACCACAGATTTCTAGCTCAGGCCACCAAGGATAGGGATGACATTAAGCACCCCCTTGGCTGACATTCCTAAAGGCTGCGTCTATCGTCTACTTTAACAGAGACCAGGAGGAAGAGGAATGAGATAGGTAGTAGTCATAATTTGGGCAGTAAAATCTCGAAATTTGAGAATCAAAGAGAAGACATTTTAATCTCCTTATGGCTTTTGCTGTTCACAAATGTAAGATCACATCTATAAAAGACAATGCCTCTGACTCATAGGAATAAGACCTCCATTTAAATATGTGTTTTTGTCTTTTTCTACTGTATTATTATATAACTTTGGACTAGCAAATTGTCTCTTAAAACTCAATTCTCTCATCCACAAAATAGTACTTCAATAAATAAGTTTCTTCTCTCTACCACCTATGATGTTTGTGTAAAGTATTATGTGGACCTACTACTTTTCTCCACTGTCCTGTGAGCTGTTCAGGGTAACAACCTTTATCACTTTTCTTTCCATCTTAGAGGTCAGCAGTCCTGAAACAGAAGTAAGCACTCACTAAAAACTGATTTAACAATTATATCATGGCATTTCTTTTAAATATCTTATTTTGTGGATAAACAAGTCTCAGAAAATAGAATATAAAATAAATTCTTGCCAGATATTAGAACAAGGCTTATAAAATCTTGGTCATATTTAAAAGACTACAGACCTTACATGAGTTAATGTCAGGTATCCAATTAATGTACATTTCTCTTGAGCCTCAACAATTCTATAGTAACGTGAATAGAATGTGTTCCATCAATATGTACTGAATAAATGCATATGTGTGCTAGCATACCTAAATCAAGAAAATACCACATGCAGCCTTTAATCTCTTCAACTATTTATTACAGAGGCAGAGATGGCATGTGTGTGTGTGCACGAGAGAGAGAGAGAGAGAGAGAGAGAGAGAGAGAGAGAAGCTCTCAACTGCTCATTCACTCCCCGCATTTACAGGATAGCAAAGGCTTGGAGACAGGAATTCAATACAGGTCCCTCTTGTGGGTGGCAGGAACAAAATTGCTTGAGCCATCCCTACTGTGTCCCACAGTCTCTACTAACAAGAAGCAGAGCCAGAAATTGTACTCAGTGTACTCCAATATGGGATGCAGAGATTTTAACTTCCAAACACTAGCTCTTTTCCTTTAATTTTAATGAAGGTACACTTTATTTATGATATCTGAAATTCAAAATAAGTAAAACAGTGATAATTAATGTTTTACGACAGCTGACCAGTATGGGTTTACTTTTAAAAGTTCATGGAAGTAAGGCACGTGGCTTACTGGATTGAGCGTCCATTTGGGACAATCACACCACATATCAGTGTCAGAGTCCTGGTTCCTCCACTTCTGATCCAGTTCCTGGCTGATGTGCCTAGCAATCAGTGATGATGGCTGAAGTATCTTAGGCCCTGCCTCCAGGTGAGAAAACAAGATATAGTTCTTGGCTCCTGGCTGGCCCAGCTGTAGCCATTGTAGCCATTTGAGGAGTGAAAAAGTTATGGATGGAATATCTCTTTCTTCATCTCTTCCTCTGTCACCGTGCCTTTCAAATAAATAAGTAAATCTTTTTAAAAAGTTCATGTAACATGAAAATAAAAGATAAATTAATTTTGGACACAAAAACTTAGAATTTAGAATCCATGCAGGTTTTTTTTCGTAATATACATTTACATTTACCATGAACTTTCTGAAGACCGTTCATACGTCCTGAAAACCATCAGTTTTCAAATCCTGTAATTTAAGAAAGATATTTCATATGGATATTGCAAGAACTCAAATATTTTGCAAAATAAACCAAATATTTTGAAATCATTAAGGTAATATAATATTTGATTTACAGGTAGAAAGTCAAACTAAATCTTCCTGAAGTGAATTGCTATAAAAATAAAAACATAGAGCTAGCCTTTCAATCATTACCTCAATGTTACTTGAGCTTTCAAAAGTTACTCAGTAAGCATAGAAGAGGTACTGCTGGGATGGTTGTTTTCAACCTGAAAATTCTGCCAATATCAATAAAATGTCTGCCTTTGTAGTCTCCAATACCTAACGCTCTTCTCCTTCATAGTAGTAAATGGGGAAATTGTTCACACAAGGTGCTTTTTAGCTGCAGCCTCCTGCATATGTCTTTATTTAAGGTTAAACGGGTGAATCCAAGGTAACTTGGACATAGGAAAGAGTTAAGAAAGAGTAAGCACTTTAGTTGAAACTTAATGGAAGAATCAAATGCATATCAAAACTGTGGACAAGGCATTTAGACAGTGAGAATAATATAAATAAGGACACAGTAGAGAAAAATATCTCTTTGAATAGAAAACAGGGAGTACAAGATGAAAAAATGGGAAATTAAGCAAGAATGGTAGGTTAGGGTAAAGCTATGGAGGACCATGACAGTCCAGCCAAGAAGCCTGGGCTCAGTTATTGGGCCAGCAGAAGTGTCATTGAATTACATTTGAAATGTCCACAATGAATATACAATTCCTAAACTAAACATGATTACCAGTTCTGCCAGTGCTGAATTAGACTTACTTCCTGAGCACGATGTTATCATTCTAGATTAGAATTGCTTTTTAAAAATTGGATCTCAGATACGGTTTAATAGCATACTTTTTCTGTTTACATTTAAAGATATGGAGAAATTCCAATGCATATGCACATTATTTCACATGAAATAAAGCTAATAAAGTCCAATGCTATCCATGATTATGAACTGCTTGTTTGATTACAAAATATGCTATACTCATTCAGATTTTGGAGCATTACGGTCACACATCTAATTCATCTGTTTTATTTAAAACAACATTCTGCTTATGAGCTAACCAAAAATTGACAACATAACATGCAATTTCTCAACCATATTTTTGGACTCCAAACTTAATTTCAAGATGTCATTTGTCTTTGAAGTTTAACAAAATAGTCTATTCATTTTCATTAGTGGGTGCATAATAATTTGATCTCTCCTTCACAACTTATAATTTCCTTATATTCACAGGCATTTTTCTTCCTTTATGGATACAAAATGGTTCTGTGTATCACATGTCTGACTTACACAAAGCTGACTCCGGATCACTTCCTATCAATTCTTTAAGACAATTCTCTCACGAGCAAACTATTTTTGAGTGCAGACACAAACATTATCAGTACTTTTTCCCTGATTGCACATTTTTATTCAAAGTAACTGCTATATTTCCTTGTACTAAATTGAAATGACTGTGAAAATGACACTTTTCATGATACTAATTGGAATAATTTAAAGGCAATACAAACAAGGTTAAGTCCAACACTAGGCCGGCGCCGTGGCTTAACAGGCTAATCCTCCACCTTGCGACGCCGGCACACCGGGTTCTAGTCCTGGTTGGGGCACTGGATTCTATCTCGGTTGCCCCTCTTCCAGGCCAGCTCTCTGCTATGGCCCGGGAAGGCACTGGAGGATGGCCCAGGTCCTTGGGCCCTGCACCCGCATGGGAGACCAGGAGAAGCACCTGGCTCCTGGCTTTGGATCAGCATGATGCACCGGCCGCAGTGGCCATTGGAGGGTGAACCGACCGCAAAAAGGAAGACTTTTCTCTCTGTCTCTCTCTCTCTCTCACTATTCACTCTGCCTGTCCAAAAAAAAATTAAAAAATAAAAAAACAACATTTAAGTCCAATACTGACACAAAACAGTGCCAGTGGCTCAAAGTATGAAATTTCTTTGAATTTTCTGAACATTTATGTTCCCCAAAACCCTTCTGTGGTGTATGAGCTTGGAATTCAAATCTGCATTTTCATGGTAAAGGATTTTGATTTTTTAAATTATGCAATGTCTGGTGAACAACAGAAATAAACCTTCTGAAAATGCACAGAGTGTGTGTTCTTGTACTGAAAATGTAGTTGCTGCCCCTACACTATCATAAAGCGCCATCTGTCAGGAGCGTTGTGATGGCTCTGAAATAGCAGCATTGGAGCAGTGAGGGGTGGTACAATAGAAGAAATGCAGACTTGGTGGTCAAGAAAACTGAATTCTAACTTCAAATGTCTTGCTCAGGATCTTCGTGTACTTGGGCAAATCCCTTAATCCTAGACTTCAATCCCTAAAATGGGAGTCATAAATCCAACCCCTCAACTTTACAGTTATTAGATCAATATTTAAGTTAAAAACTTATAAATAAAATTCAACTGCATAGCATTATTATTCCATATTCTGTGTTTACTATTAAAATGATTAGGAAAGAGCCTACAATTAGCTCCTACTCATAAGATGCCTTCTCTGGAAAGTCTGTAAGTAAATACTAATAAAGGTCTCTTGCCATTCATCCATCCTGAGAAAGCTCAGAGATTTAATTTTTTGGTAGAGAAGTAAATTGTGTTCCTGAATTATAATACAACAAAATTGTGTCTATCTTGTACTTAATTCAATCCAACTATCAAGGAAGCAAGAGTTTTGATATTTCACAATCAAATCTACATTTCCTGGTGTCAAAGTGCAATGGAAAGTGACACTTTGAATTTTATGTGGGATTTATCATGGGTCTGATAGATAGGGGCTAGGAGCTCAATAAATTCATATTTTAAGAATAACAGGGCCGGCACCGTGGCTCACTAGGCTAATCCTCCGCCTGCGGCACCAGCACCCCAAGTTCTAGTTCTGGTCAGGGCGCCGGATTCTGTGCTGGTCACTCCTCTTCCAGTCCAGCTCTCTGCTGTGGCCCAGGAGTGCAGTGGGGGATGGCCCAGGTCCTTGGGCCCTGCACCCACATGGGAGACCAGGAGAAGCACCTGGCTCCTGGCTTTGGATTGGTGCATCGCGCCGGCCGCAACGCACCGGTCATAGCGGCCACTTGGGGGGTGAACCAATGGAAAAAGGAAGACCTTTCTCTCTCGCTGTCTGTCTCACTAACTCTGCCTGTCAAAAAAAAAAAAAAAAGAATAACTGATAATTCAATGTTGTGATGTACTAGAAAGATCATACAATTTGGATTAAGAGGTTTTGGAGGTATTTCTTACATTGAGGAGCAGTGCAATGAGCCAAATTTTGAGTGTTACTCAAAATTCCTTGGTCCTTAGTGCCCTTATTTACAAAGGGCAGATGAAAATCGACATTTTGTAATACTGTACTGACATGCAAAAAGATAAAGTATATATAAATAGTTGTGATCTATAAGAATGTGGAAATATAAAATTAAAACAGTGCTAGTAAGATGGCAGAATAGTGACAGGGTGGTCTGACTTGGGCTGGGTGAAATTAATATTGGAAAAAGGTGGAGAGGTGCACTCAGTGTAAAGCTGTGGGGGAGCTGCAGTGGGAGATACTGCGAAGGCAGCAGGAACAGTCGGGACCTGTGCAGAAGGAAGAGACATGCAGCAAAAGACCCACCAGCTTGGATCCAGGGAGGAAGGCTCCCATCCCAGCAAACTAGGTTGGAGTGGACTCTATGGACCCATGGCACTGCTGATACAGTGGGAGGGAAAGCTTAGTGAACTGCATCTTTTAGAGTCCCACCCAGATCCCCCATGCAGCAGGATGACTGCTTACTCAGAGATGGGGGGGGGGGAGCAGCATGTCCCTCTCCTTTCCCTCTCCTGCAACAACAGAGACCTACAGTCAGCAGTGGGAGGGCTGGTGCCATTTTTGGACTCAGGCAGGTAGTGGCTCCTGTGCATGTTCCCAGCAGTGATTGTGGTCACCTTCCATCCAGTCGGTGGGGGCAACCACAGCAGTTCAGGAGAAACCAAAGGGAAATGGCTTCTATCACACCAGATGCACCTAGACAGCAACTGGAGGGGAGGGGGCGGCATCCCTACAGTAGGGAAGCATTGACTGCGGGACACCTTTGTGTGCTCAGCACAATTTTAAAGTGAGTGGGGTTGCAGTGGGTGGGTATTTTGCACGTCTCAAATGATAGACCTAACCAGATAGAAAACTCACATTCCCCACTGACATCAAATCTGGTTGGGAAGACTGGACTTGATCTAATAGGCTAGAACACAGAGACAGTGGCTTTGGGAACACCTTAGTTGCCTTGTGGACAGGAAAGGCTAGTGGGGCAGAATGGTCTTACTGGCACTCCTAGACACTGAGAGCCCTGGGAGCTGAGACGGAGAAAACACTGTTACTGCATGAGAGGAGGCAGGGTGTGGCTGGGTTCTGGGCAACCACAAAATTCTTCTTCACACTCTCAGAGCTCCTGGATTGCCTAGAGCAGCTCATAGCAGAGGGAGCTGTGCTCACAGGAAGAACTCCACAGATCACATGTGTGGTTCATACAGCTGTGCGGATGAATAGTGAGCGCATTGAGGGCTACCACCTGGGCATTCCTCAGCTTTGAGGAGAAGTGGTGTTTGCACCAACAGAGGTGACCTTTCTTGTATCCAGTCAACCAGAGGACAGCTACAATACCCAAGTTAGGTGTTACACTAGGTACTCGCCCCATGCTGGAGCACTGAACAAAGCTCCCTCGCCACACTCACCATATATCTCTTTGTATTCAATGAAAGTGTAGACATCCACTAAGCCACAGAGGCACAAATCATATAAAAAAGCCATCAGACAAAAAAAACAAAAACAAAACAACAAAACACAAATGCCTAAAAATAAATGCAGAATTCAAGAAACAAGAATAAGGAAGATACTAAGAACCCCCCAAAGAAACACTACATTGCAATATTAGAATGTGAAGATGAAGAGATTGAAGAAATGCCAGAAATGGAATTCAAAAAACTAATCACTGGATTATTCAAAACTATGTATGATATGAATGGAAAATTTTACCATGAAATTGAGATCTTAAAGAGGAATCAAAATGAACTAATAGAAAGGAAGAATTCAATAGATCAAATAAAAAATTCAGTGGAAAGCCTTAACAACAAGCTAAAAGACAAATCCCTGGAAATTTTACAGTCAGACCAAAAATAAGAAGAAAATAGAAAACTAAAAAACAGTGTTGGAGATACATGGGATACTATCAAATGAACCCACATATGGATCTTAGGAGAGCGTGAAGGTGTGGAAAGAAGGAAGGGACTAGACGGTCTACTTAGTGAAATAATTATGGAAAAACTTCCTAAATTGAATCAAGAAAGGAACGTTCAAGTGCAGGAAGCACATACAACTCCTAATAGATATGACCTGAAAAGATCTTCACCAGGACACAATGTAATCAAACTTTCCACAGTAAAGCATAAAGAAAATATTCTAAAATGTGCATGAGAGAAGCACCAGATTACCTTCAGAGGATCTCCAATTAGACTCACAGCTGACTTCTCATCAGAAACCCTACAAGCTAGAAGACAAAGGTAACATCTAATACAAATCTTAAGAGAAAAAAAAAATGTCAACCTAGAATACTGTACCCTACAAAGCTCTCATTTATAAATGAAGGTGAAATAAAGACCTTCCATAACAAACAGAAATGTAAATATTTTGTCACCACTTTTCCAGCTTTACAAAACATGCTTAAGTGTGTGCTACACAGAGAAACAGAGAAAGAAAGCCAACGTCATGAAAGAATGTGAAGACAGAGAATTCCACAATAAAATACAAAAGAAACCCAAAGCCTATGATAGGAATATTTGCAGAAAAATGCCATGGTTGAATAGTTACTTATCAATAATTACTCTGAATGTAAATGGCCTCAACTCTCCAGGTAAAAGATACAGAATGGCCAAGTGGATTAAAAAATAAGACCCAACTATTTGCTGTCTATAAGAAACACACCTCACCAACAAAGATTCATGTAGACTGAAAGTGAAAGGATAGAAAAATATATTCCATGCTAACTGGGAAAAAATAAGGGCAGATGTAGCCATTCTAACATCAGACAAAATATACTTTAACACAAAAACTGTTAAAAGAGACAAAGAAGGACACTATGTAATAACTCAGGGATCAATACAGCAGGAAGACTTGATGATAATAAATGTATATGCACCCAAATACAGGGCACCTGGCTAACTACAATAACTATTAATGGATCTAAAGAGAGACACAGACCCCAATACAATAGTAACAGAGGACTTAAACACTCCACTTTCACCAATGAACAGATCAACTAGATGGAAAAGCAACAAAGAAACAAGAAGCTAATAGACACTATTGACCAAATGGACCTAATTTTATCTACAGAACCTTTAACCCCATAGTGGCAGAATACACATTCTTCTCAGCAGTGCACAGAACTTTCTCTAGGATAGACCATAAAGAAGACAATAAAGCAAGTCTCAGCAAATTCAAAAAATCAAAATCATATCATGCACCTTCTCTAACCACAATGGATTAAAGCTCAAAACCAACAATTCAAGAATCTTAAGAACATATGCAAATACATGGAGACAAAACAAAATGCTGCTAAATGAAAAATTGGTCATAGAAGAAATTAAAAGATAAATAAAAAATTTTCTGGAAATGAATGAAGATGACAATACTTCATATCAAAACTTATGGAATACAGCAAAAGCAGTGTTAAGAGGGAAGTATATAGCAATTAGTACGTACATCAAGAAATTGGAAAGTCATCAAATAACTGAACTGTTAATGTGTTGCAGTGGATTTGTTCTGAGAAGAGAAGCACAGAGGGGGCAAGAGGCACGGAGTCACGACACAGACACCAGGAGTCTGGTGAAGGTGGGCTAGAGGCAAGCAGCTTACAGACTCATTTATTTCAATTGGTGCAACAAGGCAGCCAATCCAGTCAAGGGGTAGTTTATGCCATAACCAATCACTGCCCATTTCTAGGCAGGCTCCTTTGCCAGGTGGAGCCATTTCCTTTGTAACTGAATGCATGTCTCATTCGCTTGCCAGTGCCATCTCATTCCACCACATTTCCCCCTTTTCATTTATTTTTGAGCAATGTGAGGCATGATCCTTGGCCATATGAATATTGACCCTGTATGTGATCTCCGTACGTGGCTATGCCTGTTTTAGGTTGTCTCCCAGGGGATCTTACCCATCATTGACTAACCAGCCCTCAAAATGGGAGACCACAGGAATGCTTGCTCAAATGTGGGTAGGAATGAGGAACAATGCTAATCAGGAATGGTGTGCCTGCCACACAAGCTGTGTGCTGTTCAATTGGCTGACCGGAGCTAGTGGGGTATAAAGCAGTGGCAGATGTGGCTGTGGGCAGCTCCTCAGAGACACAGAAAAACAGCAACAAACCAAACCCCAGATAAGTAGGAAGAAGGAAATAACTAGTATTAAGGAATAAATAAACAAAATGGAAATCAAACACAATACAAAAGATCAATAAAATGAAGAGCTGTTTTTTTGAAAAAAAAAAAAAAATACACAAAATAGACACACCAATGGCCTAATTAACCAAAAAAAGAGGGAGAAGACCCAAATCAACAAAATCTAAGATTAAAAAGGAAATGTAACACCAGACATCATAGAAATAAAAAAAATCATCAGGAATTACTACAAAGAACTATATTCTAACAAATAGGGATACATAGAAGAATGGATAGATTCCTGGATACATAAAACCTACCTAAATTGAATCATGAAGACACAGAATATATAAACAGACCAATAACCACGATGGTGATGGAATCCATAATAAAGACCCTTCCAACAAAGAAAAGCCCAGATCCTGATGGCTTCTCTGTTGAATTCTACCAGACATTTAGAGAAGGACTAATACAAATTCTTTGCAAGATATTCAAGACAATAGAAAAGGATGTAATCCTCCCAAACTCCTTCTATAAGCCTGTATCACCTTAATTCCTAAGCCAGAAAAAAAGATACAACTGAGAAAGAGAACAATTGACCAATTTATCTGATGAACGTAGATGCAAAAATCCTCAACAAAATACTAGCCAATCGAATCTAATGCATCAGAAAGATCATTCATCCAGACCAAGTGGGATTTATCCCTGCTATGCAGTGATGGTTCAAAATCTGAAAATCAATAATTGTGGTAAACCACATTAACAAACTGAAGACACATATATAATTATCTGATGATTGGCCATTATATAATTAGCTAATTATATTGATATGATTACTGCAATAGATGCAGAGAAAGCATCTGGCAAAATTCAACATTCTTTTATGATGAAAACCTTAAGCACACTTGGTGTAGAAGGAATATTCATCAACATAATCAAATCAGCTTATAACAAACCCACCACCAGCTTCCTACTGAATGGGGAAAAATTGGAGGCATCCCCATTAAGATCTGGAAACAGACAATGATGCCCACTCTCACCAATACTATTTAATATAGTCCTGAAAGTTTTAGTCAGAGCCATCAAGCAAGAAAAAGAAATCAAATGGATACAAATAAGGAAAGAAGAAGTCAAATTAACCCTATCTGCTGATGACATGATTCTATATATAGGGAATCCAAAAGACTCCAAAGATACTATTGGAACTCATAAAAGAGTTTGGTCAAGTGGCAGGATATAAAATCAACTCACAAAAATCAGTAGCCTTTCTCTACAAACAATGCCATAGCTGAGAAAGAGTTTCTAAGACCAATCCCATTCAAAACAGCTACAATAATAAAATTAACAAAAGAACATCAAACATCTCTACAATGAAAATTACAAAACAGTAAAGAAAGAAATAAAAAAGTGGAAAAATCTTCCACGTTCATGCATTGGAAGAATCAACATCTTTAAAATTTCCATACTATCAAAAGTAATTTATAGATTTAATGGGATCCCAATCAAAATATCAACAACATTATTCTCAAAAATAGGAAAAAAATGATGCAAAAATTCATATGGAAACATAAGAGACCCTGAATAGCTGAAGCAATCTCAAACAATAAAAATAAAGCTGGAGGCATCACAATACCAGACCTCCAGACATACTACAGGGCAGTTATAATCAAAACAGCCTGATGCTGGCAAAAAAACAGACATGTAAAAATATAGAAAACAATAGAAACTCCAGAAATTAATCCACACATCTATAACCAACTTTTCATTGAAAGAGGAGCAAAAATCCACCCCTGGAGCCAAAACAGTCTCTTCAACAAGTGGTGCTGGGAAAACTGGATCTCCACATGCAGAAGCATGAAACAAAACCCCCAGCTTACACTTTACACAAAAATCTACTCATAATGGATTGTAGACCTAAATCTACCACATTATATCATCCCATGAAACTACTAAAGAAACATTAGAGAAACCCCACAAGACATTGGTATAAGGAAAGACTTCTTGGAAAAGACCCCAGAAGCACACACAATCAAAGCCAAAATTAACAAGTGGGATTACATCAAAATGAGAAGCTTTTGCATTGCAAAAGAAACACTCAGCAAAGTGAAGAGGCAACCTAGAGAATGGAAGAAAATACTTGCAAACTATGAAAATGATAAAGGATTAACTTTCAGAATCTATAAAGAATTCAAGAAACTAAAAACACCACAAAATGAACAACATAGTCAAGAAACCGGCAAAGGACAAATTTGTATATTAAATGCATGAAGTTGTATTCATTAAACTAAATAAAAAAATAGTACTATTATCTGTAATAGAACAAGGAAGAAAAGGCAAGAATCTATAAGACTTCAGGATATCCCTAGCTCCTCCCATTCTGGAAGGGAACAGAATCAGACCACTTGCAAGGATATTTGAAAACAATAGGCCTTATAGTTGTTATGAGAAAGAATGCAGAAGTAATTGAAGGCTTTCTTAGTATGTTTGGGCTACTACAGCAAACTATCATGATCTAAGTGTCTTTTAAAGAATACAAATTTATTTCTGACAGTTTTTGAAACAGATATATCCAATACCAAGTCACTGAAGGATGCAGTGTCTAGAAAGATCTCACTTCCTGATACTTAGATGGCCCTCTCTCACTGCAGCCTCACATAGCCAATGGAACAAGGGGTCTGTCTGGTACGTCTTTGGCAAAAGCAGGAACTCCACTCATGAGGGCTCTACTCTAATGACTTAATCATCTCCTTAATACCCCGCCTCCAAATACACTCCTACTGGGAATTACCTTTTAGCATATAAATTGTGTATGTTTGTGTGTGTTTATATATATGAGACAGAGTGAGGTTTCCAAAAAATTTGGTCTCTAGCAAAACCCAACATGAAAATTCTAATCATCCATATTGGCCTATAGTTCATATTATCTGGAACACTCCTGTGTCCATTTGATAACTCTGGATTAGAAGTATCTCACTAATACTTTTGTGTAACATTTAAGAAGTACTTAGTATAAAGAGCTCTCACCTGTACTTAGAATAAAGAGCTCTCACTTTATAAAACTTATAATTGAAGCCCAAAAGTCATCCAGAATGAAGAGTCACAGTATATTTTATATATTGGTATAGAATAAAACATAAATATATAATATAAATTAAATTAATTCAGTCCAGGAAATATTTTTAAAGAAATATACAGAAACAAAATAAATATAACACTTGACATTGAAATACTGAGCAGTTCAATGATGATGGAGCAATATAGATCAGGCAAAAGTAAATTGACATAAACCATATATTAGTAATTTAACTTAAAGAAAATTAGCACATGCTTTTGCATATTTAGTTTATCTTAGGCTTAGTCACTGTCATATATCTTTTTATTTCTTTATGTTATGTTTCACTTTTATTTTAATTTACATGATATTGATATTAAAATACTTTTTTCTATTCTCAATTTGAATAAACATAAAAGGTATCAGTTCACAGGACTATAGACTTCAAAGACAGACATCTATCTTTTAGGAATTTTTTAATAGCTGTGATTTACACCTACCAAACACCAAATACTTAGATATTTTGAAATGTCCAGATTATCAGATACAGAGCTTAACTTCTGTGTGATTAATATGTAGCAGCAGGGACTTTTTAATGTGAATTAATATACTCAAATATCCTGTAGCCAACTTTTCTAAAAACCTAACCTTGAAATCATTGAAAAGTTGGCAGAATGAAGAATGTAGACCATTGAATTATTTTCCTTTTTTAGAGCTATAAGAATATTCCTATAATTGCACACAATGAATCAACAAATTTTGAGTAATTTCTAAAAACCAAAGAAAATGTCTCTTTGGAAAACATAAAACGCTGACAACTATTAGAAATAGACTGACAGGAAAGTAAAACATGTCAGTTGAATTACTGAATTGATTTGTAATGCTATCAGTTAGAGTCTGAATGCTTATAGATACCTATTTTGACTGAATCACTTTGTAATTTCCAGTAAACCAAAAGTGGCTCGAAAACTCTAAATGATTTGTCTTCACCATCAATCACATCGGTCAACAGGCCTCAATTCATCAATATTTAAATCACTATTCATTTCCCTTTCTCTACATAGAAGAAGATGAAAGAAGTAGTTCTGGAGAAAATCTGCATAAACACAGATCAACTTTTTTTTTCAATAATCACCTGATCAGCTATTGATTAGATAAGCTCTGTGCCTGAGTCAACAGAATCCTCACTGAATCACACAGAGTTCTTAGTGGCAAGCAATAGAACTAAATCTGGATGCTTTAAACAGTTACCAGAAAAGTGGAAGAACCAGGCTCAGAAGACAACATTGATGATGGTGGATAATAACATAGGCTTTGGCACCAGCTTCATCTAGGTGTGCATTTTGACTCCCCTGCTTCCTAAATACCTAACCTCCAACACAATTCCTATCCTTTTGAGCATCTGGTACTTTGTCATTTCCTTGAGTGTAAGAATTGCATCTGCCTTCCTCACTGTGGTATTTCAAGCAGCTAGAACAATGTCTGGCAGTGAGAAAAAGCTCTGAAGTAGTTACTGACTGAATGACAAGGCCAAATCTCACTACTGCCTGTGGTGACAGCAGCATGTAACATGCTTTCTAAATAAACAATTTATTTGTTTTGTGATTATTCAACTGGTATATTTTCCCAGCAACAGTCTAGGCTCCATGGGATCAGAGACAATGAGTTATTTTTAAATATTTTTTGAGTTTCTTAAGATACGTTTATCTGTGGCAGTTAATAATTTGAGAAGATCTACATTTGTCATTGTTGATGAATGAGAAATAATACTCAAAAGGAAATACTCCAAAATATGAAATACTTTCCTTTATATACTTATTATAAAAATTAATGCTTCCAATAATGGTAATGTTTTAAATTTAGTGTTTATAAATATATGATCAATCCATTTTAAAAATCTTTCCTAAGAAAATAATATCATTCACATAGTAACTTTTTTTTGTTATTGAAGATCAAACATGTGATTGAAAAAGTGCGGATTTAAACAGCTCTGTGAATATCTTCTCCACTTAGCACACTAAGTCTGTCCCACATTTCCTCTTTAGACAAAGCCCATTGTGTCTGTCAACCTTTTTCATATCTATTCATTCCTGAGGCATTACATTTTTGGCCTCTCATTGGATAAACGTTCTATATGGCTATTGCTCCAAATCTTCTGGGATATAATTTGTTCCCAATATAGATGAGAAAGTTTTACAAGGAGTTATTATTACTACTATTATTAGTACTAACATTTATTAAATGTCAGACTCTTTGCTAAGTAATTCAATGTGCAATTACTCTTTTAATCCACTCCTAGACACAACGCATTAGGGCCTTTCATTATCCCCATGCTACATATAAGAAATAGATCTTTGATAGGTCACACAGCTGGTAAGTCATAGAGTTGGGATTCAAATTGATCCCAGAATACTGTATGAAACTGTATGTAGCAGGATCTGACCAATGGTTTCTCTTTCTTCTATTTTTGCAGATGGAAATATTTTCATTTCCTTGAGAAAGAGAACATATTTTGTATTAGAGAGAACCTAGAATAAGTGCCAGTGAGTATTGTACTAGAGATTTTGTAAGTGGCATTGCTGAACACACTTTCAGTTCATAGATCTTCCCATTCACACAAAGGCAGATGCAGAAACATGGCAAAGATTCAGAGTTTTAAGGTGGCATCATTGTGGACATCTCTGTTCCTCTGTGATGAGGAAGAACAGAGAATAAGAGTAAGTTATCTCTGGAACATAAATGCTTGAACTTTGCTAGCTTTTCTAAAAAATAATATAAAAAAATCTTTGTAATAACAATAGAACAGCAGCCAAAAGTAATTTTGACATAGTTTTTCAATTTTAACAAAGACATCAAGTGTTAGAAACACATTCACACTTGTGATGGTATTCAATTTATACTTTTGTTTATGGGAATGATGAGGTAGATTCAATCAAATTCTACATATAATGGAAATGTTGGATTTGCATGGAGAAAATGAAAGTGACACAATGAAGGATTTTTATACTATTACCTTTAATTTTTAGTATATTATAAATTGACAAATTATAGTTATATATATGAGGATAGTTTAAAAGTTTTTTCTAAATTTTTAATTAAAATATGTGTTTATTTTTGCGCAAAAATTAAATCCATGCAGAGTTGTGTGTCATAAAATACATTTTTCATTTATTATAAAAATTTTTACTCCAGAAAACTCATATTTTAATTCCATTTTACCATGGACTTTTTGAAATACCCTCATATTACAGGTTATGATAGGATGTTCTAATATATTTAAGTGATATGTAATTAATAAATAAAGCTAAATAGGATAGTCATCACCTCAAATAATTATCTTTTTGATGACAATATTTGAAATTTACTTTTAGTAATTTTGAAATATACAATATTGTATTACTAACCTTAGTGATCATTCTGCGTAGTATGTCTCAATACTTATTTTTCCTAACAAAAACTTTGTACCTCTTGACCGACAGCTTTCCATGTGTCCCATCCCACAACCTCTGACAACCAACATTTTACTTTCTGCTTCTCTGACTGTAATTGTTTTAGATTTCACCTGTAAGTGATATCATGTGACTTTTGTCCTGCTGTGACTAGCTGATTTCTCTTATTGTGGTTCATCCATGTTGTCAAAAATGACAACATTTGCTTATTCTTAAAGCTAAATATCATTACATTATTTTATATACTGCATATTTTAATCCATTCATTCAACATGGGTGCTTTAGTTATTCCGTAACATGGCTTTTGTGAATAATGCTGGAGTACTCATGGGAGTACAGACATCTCTTTGACTTACTTAATAGAATACCATTTGATTTAGGAAGGCTATTTGTGACTATTTATACAAAAGGAATAATTTTTTAAAGGGAAAGTATTTCACCATTCTATGCTTATATGTATGTATGCTTTTAATGAGAATGTTAATTAAAACCAGGATCTCCCATTGTCAAATCATAGATTATGACAGAAATTAGCAAACTATTTCTATAAAGAGTGAGAGTAAATATTTAGTACTTGCAAGCCAGTTGGCCTCCATCAAAATGAGTTCAGTGACACTGCAACAAACAGGCAGCTACGGACAGTATGTAACAAATGATGATGACTGTTCCAAACAAAAAATAAAAGCAATAAGCCTGTAGGCTATACTTTGCCAATCGCTGGTGTAGAAGAGAGAGACTGATTACACAAATCCTCCTGATAAAAATAACAGACTATACTACACTGGGTAGTTTATCAAAATGACTGCTAAGGAAGTATATACTGACACTCTTGATATTATTTATCGGTATAAACACTGAGAAATAAATACACATTTCACAGCCTGAGAATGAAATACAAGTAAGAATAGATTTTTCTAAACAATGTATTCATTTATTTATCTGAAATACAGGGCGCTGGCACTGTGGTGTAGCAGGTAAAGCTGCTGCCTGCAGTGCTGGCATGCCATATGAGTGCTGGTTTGAGACCTGGCTGCTCCATTTCCAATCCGGCTCTCTGCTAAAGCCTGAGAAAGCAGTAGAAGATGGCTCATGTCTTTGGGCCTCTGCACCCTCATGAGAGACCTGGAAGAAGCTCTTGGTCCTGGCTTCGGATCGGCGCAGCTCCAACCATCGTGGACAACTGGTGAGTGAACCAGCAGATGGAAGACCCCTCTCTCTGCCTCTCCTTCTTTCTCTGTGTAACTCTTTCAAATAAATAAATAAATCTTTTTTTTTAAAAAAAGGCAGAAAGAGTGAAAGAGAAAGGGAGGGAGGGAGGGGAGTGGAAATCTCCTATCCATTGATTCACTCCCCAAAATGTCATAAAGAGCCTGATTCATTGCCCTAACACCTGGAAAAACCAGGGCTGGCCAGACCAAAGCAAAGACCTACGTAGTCCACCCAGGTTCCCCACATAGTTGGCAGGGATCCACGAACTTGAGCTGCCACCTACTGTTTCCAGGATGTGCATCAGCAGAAAGCCAAAACCAGGAAAGGAGCGAGATTTGAATCCAGGCCCTTCTATATGGGATGCAGGCATCTCAAGCAGTTTCTTAACTGCTGTGCCAAATACTCATCCCAATAATGAGAAATTTTTAATAAAGATGATGTCATCACATTGCTGGTGAATCTGAGCAACTATTACAGATTCTGTGACTGTATGAGTAGAACTTCATGAGAAAATGTATTTACATCGAACTATATTAATTGAATTTAAGATCATTTCAGAATCTCAGAAATCTGTTCAAGCGTAATTTCTAAGTTATTTGAGGGCCATACAGACACATTTCCCTTTATATCCTTGTTTCCATTTTTATAAACATTTGCAGAAGATTTTAAAAATAATGTGTAATGATTTGGCATGCAAACACACCCATGTATATACTATGTATGTGGCTATTTCCAAATTTATTGTTTATCAGTGAAATAGACATTTTTCATTCCATTATTGCTTATAGCCCTTGTCTATATTCCTCCTGAGCTTTTTTTTTTTTACTTTTTATTTGTTGAACTCTTTATTAAGTGGAGCACTGAGCCTTTGACTATAATGTAAATCAAAAATATGTTATTTCAAAAAATTTTAAGAAGTGCAGTATCCCAAACTAGCACCTCAGTTACCAAAGGTGCCATATAGAATAGAGATTTGAGGTTCAATGAGAATAGGGAGAAGAGTTAAATAGAAGTTAAATAGAAGATAGATTCCAAATCCCTTAGCATGGCATATTGAGTTCTCTGTGATTGAACACTGGTCTGGGTGGCAAAAAGTGCACCCCTTCTCTTTCCTCTGGCAAATAACCCTGCCTCCTTGGCTACAACCTGGGCTATCATAAACCTCAGCACGCTATTCGTGTTGCTTGGCCAATGAGTTGGAAAATGACCCAAAATGGGTCTGTAAAAGTCTTCTAAAAGTTTCAAATTTCAGCTGGAAAAAAAGAGATATTCTCATCGCTAGTCATATAGAGAACTTGAATATAAAACTGAGACCCATTTTCAATGATACATCCTCCATATCACTCTATATCACTATAGTAAAGAAAGAAGAAACTCTCCAACGAGGAGTAAAAATGAGAAGAGGATACCATCCTGACAGCTCAAGACCTTGGCTACAACTGTCCTTAAGATCAGCTTCCATCTCTCCTGTCCTAATCTGGTCCTCCATCTTTTGATCATGATCCAATGAATTTCCTGTTTGAACTTAAGCTGCTTTATTGAAGTATTGTCACTTGTGACTAAGGACTAATGCAAACTGATGTTTCTCAGTTTTGCTTTATTCCTTTCCATTACCTCTATAAACACATGATTCACATCTATAGCTACAACTTTATCCCTGGACTCTTTCTTAAAATCTTCCTGAAGTCAGAGGCAAAGGTATGGCTTATTGTTTCCCTTCCTTAATTTCATTCTTACATTAAATAAGGCTTTGCTTCTTGATTTTTCAGAATCCCTAAAAGAGGACTGACAAAATTTTGGAGTTAAACAACGGGATCTTCAAAAGGTTCTGAGAGATTATTTTAGCCCTGATAGAAATCAAACTCACTGGGCAAAGCCAGACCTGATGGAGGGACAACTATGAGACAAGATAAGAGATTCTCTGACAAAAGATTGTAGGAAGGGAAAAAGAGTTTAGATAATGAAAATTGACCACAATAGGCTCAGTGAAAGATAGTAAATTAACAAGTCAGAAGGTCTGAGTGTTGTGAGTTCTTAGAGAAATTATTTAACCTTGTTGAGATTCATTGTCCTTACCTATAATTGGCTATTAATAACTTCTCTGTCTATAACTTAGTCATGATGTGAAGATGAAATAAAGAATGGGTAAACTAAAACATTCGATATAACTTTTACAATGAGGAAATATCATAAATGCAATATCTGAAACCAAAAGGGTAAGTCACAGAAGAGGGATATCAAATGCTGACACAGAAAAAAAAGTCTCTTAACCTCCATCCTCAATCATTCTGAATAGAGATTTTTATTTTCAATTTACTTACATACTAGCACTCCAATAGTTAGAGCAATATAACTTACCAGGTGATTTAACTTATTGAACATAGCAGGAAAAAAAGATCATTTCTGGTTTTCAAGGCCCAGACTCAATAAGTAATATAAATTCATATTACTTGGTGAACACCTGGCAATGTCCCAGATACTACTAAAAATTAAATAAGAAAAAATGCTATTTTGGACCTCCTTTAAGAGAATTTTTTGCTGAAATTGCAAGTATTCAAGATAATTAGATTTATGAAACAACATACCAAGAGCTCCCAATTTCAGCACTGTGACAGGTCTATTGATAAAACCTGCTCAGGCAGAAACCAAGTTGGAGAGAATGACAATTTCTTATTCTAGTTCTCATGAAGTAAAGAAATAGCCTTAGAAACTTGAATTCATCCATTCTCTTTTAAGTAGAGAGGTCATTAGTCTTTTTCCTTATTAAAATGAACACAAGCTCAAAAACATGAATTGAATCTTTCCCTTCAGTCACAGTTTGAAACTAAGCTTCCTACACATTTTGACTGACGTTTTCTAAGAATCTGCTGACAAGAGCTTCAGAATGTAGCTCTGACCTTATGACAGAAGGAAGCAGTTTTCAACCTGGTAAAAATATAAAGAAAATGTACAGTCTACTTAAAAACACAAGGGAACAGGAATAATAACTATTATTTTAACCACTAAATCCCAAGACTTGCAGATTTAGCCTAACAGCCAGTAACCCTTTGAAGTACCTCAAACCCAGACAATCCATTGCTTTATTTATTTGCTATTTTTTGCTTCCTTGTACTAGCCACTGAGCACCTAGTATGTGCACGGTACTGAGGTAGGTACAGGCATCAGAACACAGCATGGCCTACATGTAAAGAACACCAAATACAGGAAAGGCAAAGGTGACAAGTTATTAATACTGAGTTTGATTTTAGTTTTGTGACTTTGGGCAATTCATTTCTTTGTGTCATTCATAAATTTAATACTTTTTAGAGTGTTACCCAAGGGCAAAAAAAGATTGAGTGACATCAAATATACCTGGACCCTTCCATCATGGATTTGATGTTATAATGGAAAACACAGATAGTAAATATCAAAACACATAATAATATCGCTTAAATTAGGAAAGAGAAAAAAGGCATGTGATATGAAAGAATACCTAAAATTTGAGCTTCTGATTTATTTGGCATGTTAGGGAATTGCTCAAGGAAGGAAATTTATGCTCATATCTGATAGAAGAAAGAACATGTGCAAAAAACAAAAGGGGAAACATAGCAGGTCTCAGGAACTGAAAGCCAGTGTGGTCTGAGCATTAGGATCAAAGACTTGGGCAAAACTCAGAACTTGCTATCTAGACATTGCCCAGGTCTTGCAAAGCCTTACAGACATGTTAAGAATATTGGAAATTATCCCAAGTGAAATGCAAACCACCAAAGGATATTCAGCAGTTCAATGACATGATCAGACTTGTATTTTTAAAATTTAGCCAGGCTGTAGGGTAAACAGTTGATTGGTGGAATAATATGCAGTGGTTAGAAGCGGCAGCTACATGTACACACTGAAATGTGGCTACATCTCCAAAAGCAATACGATTTCATGAAAAAAGAACAAACAGAATGTGCATTATAGCACAATTCCCCTTTATATAATGATTGCTTGAGTACAACCCACACAAATTCAAGAGGCCATGTTAGGGCACTTCATAGTTGCTTGTAAAAGGAAGTATGGGGGATGGGGTTTAAAGTAAGTGAATAACAGAATAAAACAAGAAAGGGATTTATACACTTCAGAAATGAGAGGTTTTGAATTGAGGAGCATGGTTAACGTGAAACCCAGTACCTGAGTTCTTCCTCTGTGACACACACAGGGTGCAGCATTACATTCAAATCTTGGTGGTGACATACAGTTGAGATAGGAAGGGATGGAGAGTGTTATTTCAGGATCAAGAATAAAGAAAATATTTGCAAAAAAAATAGAGAATCTGTGGGTGGCATGAGGTTTGGTTTAGTTTTGTTAAAATATAATAATAAAATGATGGGGAGAAAAAGTATTATAAATAAGTTGAATCTAGATTATTGACAAATTCATGTGCTCTACACAAAGGAGCTGAAATTCTGTTTAGTAACATGTTGAGAGTAATTGATTTGTAAGCAGAAATGTTATTGAAATTATTGGAGTATGGTATATTTAAAATGTGTGTAGGACAGATTGAATGGGAAAAGTGTGGTTGACAACTGATAGCAGATAGTTAGAGTAAGAGATTTGTAAAGTAGTTCAGGAGAACTAAGCCAGGCAGAAAACTAGTAGTAATCCAGGATAAAAGATGATGTGGAAATATAGGGGTAGTAAACTGGAAATATCAACAGCTTGACTAAAAATAGGAAGTGTCCTAGTGAGAAAAAAAAGGATCAAGACAAAGAAGTCATGGGATTACGGATCATCAAGTGAAGTGAAGTCTCTTTACCAAAAAGGAAAATCAGTTATATATGGGGCCAGCATTGTGGCATAGCAGGGAAAGCTGCCACCTACAATGATGGCACCCTATATGAGACTGTTTTGGTTCTTGCCCAGACAATAATGAATATAAACATATAAGTGAAATATTTTCACTTAGATTCAGACTGTTTACTATCGACATATTCTTTATTTTTTGAATAAAAAACTAACAGCCAATTTTTAAAATGTTCTCTATTACTCCCAACTTAAGTGCTTTATCTTGCATTAACATGTATTGTGTTCCTAAGAGATCTTCTATTTTCTATTTAATTAGCCTTTCATTTCTGTCAATCAGTGTCAGCAGCTTATCAAAGATAAATCAAGGACACCTTGCTTTAGTATGTATGCAAACAGGATTAAATTATCCCTAATGAGTGTGCAAAACTTGCATAAGTCATTAATTTTGAAAAGTTGAAGATTAACTCAGGGGAATTCGAAACCAATATCGTATTTTATAATTTCTCTCATTTAAACTTTGATTCTCAGTACTCAGAAAATGCTTAGCACAGCTAATTTTCATTATTAAAAACCATAACTTACACAATAAAAATACAGCTGGTCAGCTTCATTATTATTTCTTTCTAGTGTAATGTATTTAAAAATTAACATCTCCTGTCTAAAATTTAATGGTGGAACTCAAGAAACAGCACCACAACGTACGACACTTTGGTGTTAGTATTTGAGCTAAAGGAGACTGGAAACCTTCAGAAGCAAAGTCTCTCTCCTGCCCTCATATCTTTCATCTCTTTTTCTTCCCTGCAATTAGTCATAGCAACTAGACCCTACTTCATCATGGCAGGTTATCCAAACCAGCATCCCTCTTCAACAAAGCAAGTTATGAAACCGAGGAAAGTCACTGTCCCCTGCTCCCTGGATGGCCCTCATCCCAGAGAGTTACTGCTCCACATCTGCAACCATGGAGGCTACTGAGAACGTTCTAAGGCAATCTGCATGATTCCTTTCCTCCCTCATCGTGAGGGGCGTGGTCAGCATTTCTACAAAGGAGCAAAGTAAGAGAAAAGCATAACAAATCTATCTAACCAAATATTTTTTGACTTGAGAGCCTTCGGGAAAAGGTAAAAATATCTTTTTTATTCTTAGATTCAATGAAAAATGGACAGCAGCATATAAATGCAATTAAACAAGACGGTATGATCTAATAATGGTAACAGACTGACAGGGGGAATACCAGAAAGGACTGGGTGTTTAGATTCACATATCTGTATATATATATGGGGCAATTTCATCCATTTACTGGTAAAAGTGTTAGCTCTATCTGTCCTGGCACTTACACCATGATTTATCTTACACCTTCACTATTATAAAATCATTCATTCATCAAATGCTAGTTAGCCATCCATTGAATATAAGTAACTTCCAGTTGTCTCTCATGCACAGGAAATGATTTCATTGAAATCATCCTTGACTTTGAAATTCTCTTAAACTGCATCTAATCTATGAACAATATTTGCCTTCAAAAATATATGCAAAACCTAAGTTATCCTTACTTCCTCTACTTCTATACAAAATTGAGGCATCTCTTTTCAGAATTGTTGCTATTTTTTGTCCTACTTCCATCCTTATCCTCACCACATTCTAATCGCAAATAAGTTTCTAAGTTAGGAGTCTCCTTTCAAAATTTGGTCAGAC
This sequence comes from Lepus europaeus, assembly GCF_033115175.1. NCBI lineage: Eukaryota > Metazoa > Chordata > Mammalia > Lagomorpha > Leporidae > Lepus > Lepus europaeus. The sequence continues at coordinate 93,123,145 of NC_084833.1, read as the reverse complement.
AGTGTCTCTGTTCTATTTCGCAAATACCAAATGACTGCAAAGTCTTTCTTCTCTGGCTTCACACAAGACACATTCTTTATCTGCTCTCTCCCTTCTGAAAGTCTGGGATGCTTTTCCCCAGGTATCAACATGCTCTAACCCTTACCAGTGCTAGGATGAACCAGTGCTGTCTTTAGTCTAGGAATGACTATTACCCACTGCTAGGATAATGCATTAAATACTCATTGTACTACATCTGGGAACTCTCAAAGAAGCACAATCAACATGACTCTTATTTTGTAACTTTTATCTACTCATTGATACTCTATTTTTAATTTTTGAAAAAAAATTAATATAAAGAGAACAAATTTTATGTACTTCAAAGATAACCATATTTCCCTGTCTTCCTCTCTCTGTCCCTCAATTTCCCTTCTTTTTTCCCTTTAATTTTTATAATTTCCATTTAATTATTTAGACAGTATTTTTCAGTTTTGATTCTATGTATAGCATCCACTTTAGAGTCTTTTCTGTTAAGTTGTTTAACAAAAGCAATTTGATTTTTCTTTTGTGTATGGGTCACAATTTCCTTTTCATATGAATTTTCATTGTTGAAACTGGACTTTCAAAAAATATTCTAACAACTCTGGATTCTGATTCCCACGATGCATTCTGATTATTGTAATTTCATTTTTGTTTTTTCAATTTATTGAGAATGTTGGCTGAATTAACTTTGTAAAATCTGTTTCTCCCATTGTATTCATCTTCCATTATCCTTTGTGTGTGTTTGCGTGTGTGTGTGCGCGTGCGTGCACCGGGGTGTTCCTTTTACCTGTTTAACTGCCTCTCAGTTCATAAATGTCACTGACTAATCAAAAGCTTTTTGTTACCTCATGATAAAGTCAGATGTTTACTCTTTGGTGTTAGGCATATGTGAAACTTGAAGCTAGTATCACTCACTGTTGAAGGATTTTATATTTCTCTCCCCTACATGCAGCAGGGAACTGCTAGCTTGGGTTTTCTCTTTCTAATCACTTCTGAGGAAGTACAGGCTTTCATATGTTTACAGTCTGTGGGGATGAATATTATTGTTTTAGGTTGGATTTTCTAGGAATTATTCCTGGGTCTACTTATTATTGTAGCTTATTGTTCAACTATAAGCAGGAGATTATACTTAGGACTTTCATGCCTTTTGAGGCTTCTGCCCTTTCTTGATTGGCTATATCTGGCTGGATGAGTGTTTTCAGTTTTCCCTGGGTCCTGCCTTGATCGCTCTTGAGTGGAAATAGCCCAGCTCTTGTACACAGGGTTGCTATGTTCCACATGATATCAATTCCTTCCAATCTTTTAAATTCTGTCAGAGAATTTGGACCTTCCATTGCTACCAGGCAATTTCTCTGTGCCACTGCATAAGAGATGAACAACAGCAACTCTCGTCTCCTCTAATAACACCCCTCTGGGAGCATTCAGTGAGAGTTGGACTAGGGTAAGAAGAAGAAAGATGGACTCTGCTCAGCTTGCTCCTGCCAGTGCAGTTTCTTTTAAAAGTGGGTAATCTATGGCAGGGACAAACAGGGAGAATATTCTTGTCTTTCTGTGCTGTGTATAGATATAATAAAGAGAGGCTGGAAGCAGAAGGGAAGATTTATTCTATCACATGTCTAGAATAGGACTTCCAAACACAGGTCAGGAGGAGATGAAAAATGCTAGTTTTTTCAGGTTAAACTGTAACCCTAAACTAAAAGTAGAGTGAGAGTGAACCCCTATCTTAAGTAATCTACCCAGAGCAGTTATATTAACTGCAAGATGAGTTGAGCACTTGGTGCTTTGGTTAAAATGTGGCTGGAGGGACTGGCATTGTGGTGTAGTGGGTTGGTTCAACTCCCATAGCATGGGCATTGGTTCAAATCTCAGCTCCTCCACTTCCAATTCAGTTCCTTACTGATGTGCCTGGGAAAGCAGCAGAATATGGCCCAAGTCCTGGCTTTGGATTGGCCCAGCTCTGGCCATGTGATCAAGTGTGAAGTGACCCAGTGGATAACAAATCTCTCTGTGTCTCTCATTCTCTCTCTGCTACTCTGGCTTTCAAATAAAATAAAATAAATCCCAAAAACAAAAGAAAACTTGTGTGTTCTGAAAAAATTATACACACATACACATACACATACACAGAGAGAGAGAGAGAGAGAGAGAGAGGGAAAGAGAGAGAGGGAAAGAGAGAGAAATCTGCTTAGGGTGCTCAAATCCCATATTGCAGATCCTAGATTTAAGTTCTAACTCCACTTCTGATTCCCAGCTTCTTCCTAATGTACACCCTGAGAGGCAGCAGGTGTTGGCCCAAATTATTGAATTCATGTCACCCAAGATTGGTCCCTGGTTTCAACCTGGCCCAGGTCCAGCTCTTAAGGGTATTTGCAGAGGAAACCAGTCTGCAGAAGATCCCTCCCCTCTCCCCTCTCCTCCCCTTTTTTTCTCTCTCACCCTTCCCTCCCTCCTTCCCTCTCCTTTCTTTCTCCACTGCCCTATTTCTCCTTCTCCCTCGCTCCTTCCCTCTCAGCTTTTCAAACAAAATTTTCACAAGAGTAAAATTTAAAAATTTTTAGAAGTTAAATTTGATCTTTTATCATGGTTTTTATATTACACTCTCTTGTGATGCTGGGCAGCAGCAGAGCTGTATATCTCAAGCAGCCACAGGCTCACAAGAGGAAACAACCCAAATTTTACAGAATACTGTTATCGTAAGCCATAATGTTTGGAGGGTTAGGTATATTCAATGAATTTTCAATGTACGATATTTTCAGATTATAACGAGTTTATCAATACATAACCCCATTGTAAGCTGAGAAGATTTCTTACTTTAAAGGAATTTGATTTTAGACATATTATTATTCACTTTGAACGCTCAAGGTTTTCTCACTATGGACAACAAGTTATATAACAACCCAACATATTGATGCTGTAACTTAGGCAATGTAAAGACTTTATTAGGCAGTTTACTTTACAGGGCTATTTTTGAATACTGAATATTTTTGAAAGAAATATTATTTACTTCCTACTTAGCAAATGTTTTTGTGAGCATATTTCTATCATGTCATCAGTGTTTTAATGTCTTTTATCTGAGCTACATTATGAGTATTGAACAATAAACAAGTCATAAGTGTTTGCTTTCATGGAACATTTTTTCTATTGGAAACATTCAAATGATCGCATCAATGATTTATTAACAGATGTGATACAGACTTTCAAGGAAACTATAGGAAATATATAACAAGACTATAGAAGTGTCTAACAATAATTTGAAATATATTAAGCTTCTTATACCACATGTGGTATTGGTATTATGTACATATTATGGTACTATTAGTACCATAGTATTAATATTATGGTATATATAATAATACATATTATGGTACTATTATTCCTGCTGTTGTTGTATTTTGCCAATTTAGATACCCATGAGCAAATAATCACCAACTTCTCTTGACAAAATTCAGAGGAACACTCACAAGAACAGATGAAATACAAATAATTGATTGTCATTATTTGCACTGTGTTCTATAGAGTTGTCATGAATATTGAGTTAGTAAATACTAAACCACTAAATTAGTAAATACTAAAGTTAAACAAATGATTAAATTCTGAAAAACCTATTATCATAACATTTCCATCAATCAATACAGACACTTGCTTTTGTGTGTGTGTGCATATTCATATACAAGTATCTAATTTATGTATATTATTCATGAACACTGAATTCACAGCCAACAGTACTAAACTGCATGCCAAACTGAAGCTTATCTAACACACGTACTTCTGCAAAACACATCACCACCTTCCTTACATTTCAGCACTGTAATTGGGAACCATTTCAAACAGTGAAATCACTAGCAAAAACATCACAATGTGAAAACTATAGAACTGCACAAACAGGAAGAAGGAACTTTGCTGGCAGTGTGAAAGTTGGAACAAGAAGGCAGAACTACACTTTGTGAGACACCAGCTGGGAACATGCTTACCTGATGACACAGATTTTGCACAGATCACTGCTCTGTGCAAGTGACCACAGAGATATTTTGCATGTTTATTTTGTGTTTACAAATAAGTTTTGGCAAGTGGGTAAGTTAAAAAATAATCTATGAATACTGACAATCGATTATGTGCATTTGAAATAGACGGATTTGGGGTCTGTGATATAGCAGGTAAAGCCATCATCTGCAGAGCCAACATCCCATATGGGTACTAGTTTGAATCCCAGGTGTTCCACTTCCAGTACAGCTCCCTGCTAACATGTCTGGGAAAGAAGTGGAGGACAGCTCAAATGCTTGATCCTCTGCACCCAAGTGAGAGAGTCAGAAGAAGCTCTTGGCTTCTGGCTTCGTACCGGCCCAGCTCCAGCCACTGTGGCCATTTATGGAGTGGGCCAGAGGATGGAAGACCTCTCTCTCTCTAACTCTGCCTTTCAACTAAATAAATAAATCTTTAAAAAAAATACACTAATTGAATCTGCAAGTTTATGTAAGAAGACAGTGGGAGCTACGTGCTGGGCTATAAGTTCCCTAAACTTACAGTACAGGTATCCACTTTTTTTTAGATTTCAGGAAAACATAAAAAGATATTTCCAGTATGTGCCTGGTAATAATTATTGTGTTATTAGCATCACAACTTTATCAAGTTGTTAACAAATTCTTCCATTTTCCTTGAGGCATTTTATTTGCTTTGCTTCACACTTGTAAAATATGCATGCTGTTCATAAAATAGATAAAAACACAAATGTTTGACTCTATAAAGACTTGAAGAGCTCAGAAATGAGTCATTCACACAAGTGTTATATTTTCTCAGTGCTGGGCTTCCACATTAAAGCTGAGGCAGCTTCAATGCAGCTATTGAGTACAGAGTATGTGCAAATTTCAAATCTGTGTCAAGTCAGTGATCAGACTTCAGCAGATAATTTGAAACAACTTTCCAGCATAATTTTCTGGAATTCAATATATTATAAATTTGATATTTTTGTTTCTAATTGTCATAAATTAAAACACACCAATTGAAATGCACACACATAGGTATGCATACATATAAACATGTATACACACTTAAATATTTTACATATATTTATAAATATGCACATGGGATATTTTAACAGGAAATATAATGAGAAAATAAATAATAGAGCAGAGATGCTACATGTTGCAATATTCTATTGGTACTAAAGTAATAATTACTTAGTCTATTAGCATTTTTGTCGATTTCATAGATGCTTAGATGTCTCTTGTCTCTCTGAAATTTAAGAAGATCCTTCAAAAGATTGATAGAAAGTGTAATTTAAATATAAGTTTATTAAGGACTCAAAGGTTTTTGAAATCCATGTATAGTTTTTCTTTTTTTTCTTTTTTGACAGGCAGAGTTAGTGAGAAAGAAATAGAGACAGAGAGAAAGGTCTTCCTTTTCCATTGGTTCACCCCCCAGTGGCCGCTATGGCTGGCGTGCTGTGGCCAGTGCACTGTGATCTGAAGCCAGGAGCCAGGTGCTTCTCCTGGTCTCCCATGCGAGTGCAGGGCCCAAGGACCTGGGCCATCCTCCACTGCCTTCCCGGGCCACAGCAGAGAGCTGGACTGGAAGAGGAGCAACCGGGACAGAATCCAGCACCCCGACCAGGACTAGAACCTGGGGTGCCGGTGCCACAGGCTGAGGATTAGCCTAGTGAGCCGCGGCGCCGGCCCATGTTTACTTTTCCATCATTTTCATGAATATTTTGAAGGTTGCATTATGCATAAGTTCCAAAATAAACTTATCTTTTAATTTTATTTTCCATGAACTTTTTGAAGCTCACTAGTATGTAAAAGTGGAAGGTAATAATCTCCAAGCAAACAATATACATTTTTGACATTTAACTGCTAAATCTGGTCATAAATATCAGACCATTATTTGGTGGTAGCATGGGTATTTCATTATTGTTTATGCATTTTAAATATAAAACTGCACTGCTTTTCGCTGAAAAGTATAGTTTCTTAAGATCTTCATAGCATGGAATATTTCAAAGAAGTTACAGCAAGTTTATAAAATAGTGGTCCTATGTATGTGTTTGTATTATCTAATATTTATATGAATGAAAGTTATTATGCAAAAGTCTATATTTCCCATTATAAATTCGATTTCAAATACCTTTTATTTTACAAAAATGATTTGTTTTTTATATATAGAAAGAAAGAAAAACAGAGAGTGAGGAAGAAAGAGAAACAGAGATCCACCTGCTAGTTTAACCCCAAAATTGCTGCAAGACCCAAGACTGGGCTAGGATAAGTCAGGAGCCTGGAACTCCATCCAAGTTTCCCAAGTGGGTGGCAGGGGCACAGTATTTAGGTCATCCTCCGTGGCTTTTATTACCATGGAATATTAGCATGGATTGGAATGGAAATGGAGTTCCCAGAATAAGAACCAGTGTTCATATGGATTGCTGGTGTCATAGCTGGGGCTTAACCCACTGCACCACAATGTCAGTCCCTCAAATACTTGTTAATAATTTTGGGGAAAACAATAATTTAACACCATTTTGTTGGGATTAAAATTTTCTACCAATCTAAAGGTGAAGAATTTCTAAAGTTGAAGAAATATCTTCAAATTATTATGTGTTATGGGTACTATTTTTCCTAGATGAAATTAAATATATTTACTGCAGATTACAGACACATACACACACATTTCACACACATATATATTTATGACATAATTACTGTGAACACTGATTAACTACTTTGCATAATCAAATATGAGAAGTAATAATGTTATCCATTTTAAAATTATACATTGTATTGTTTAAAGAGCATATATAGGCATTACTTTCAACAAAATACAATATGTTCAATAATGTAAATTGTCATTAACAGCGGAATCAAATGAATCTAAAGGCATGTGTTTCAACATTCCTTATATATTCACTAAGAGTCTACTATTTACCAAACACTGGTAGAGGATTCTGCAGAGTGTTTACTACTTAAAGGCATAAAAACTGCTCCCTGGTCATCATGCACATTCTAAAATGGAAGATTGATAAAAATAAATAATTGTGGCAAATTATTGTAATTTCAAATTTAAAGTTAAATACAAAATACAATAATAGCCCAATGGAAACAGAAACCATATTCATCTGAGGTGGAAAAATAAGGAATCTTTTATATATATTACACTTGAAGGTCTTTTTTTTTTAAAGATTAATTTATTTAGTATTTGAAAGGCAGAGTTACAGAAAGGCAGAAGCATATACAGAGACAGGTCTTCCATCTGCTTGTTCACTCCCCAGTTGGCCACATGGTCAGAGCTAAGTACAAAGCCAAGAGCCAGGAGCTTCTTCTGGGTCTCCCATGTGGGTGCAGGGGCCCAGGCTATCTTCCACTGCTTTCCCAGGCCATAGGAGAGAGCTGGATGGGAAGCCTAGCAGCCAGGACTTGAAACAGTGCCCGCATGAGATGCCTTGCACTGCAGGTGACCGCCTTACCCACTATGCCACAGTGCACACCCCACACTTAAGGGTCTTAATGAACAAGTAGGAGGTCATTAGGCCAAAAACGCAGATCATTCAGTATAGAAGTTCTACTTACATATACAATATGTCTGAAACATTATACTTGGTTGGCAGTAACAATATTAATAAGATTAGATTTCAATATGTAAGTATTATGAGGCAGAAGTATCAAATAGTATCAGTAGGCAATTGCATAGATCCTTTTTCTATTCAGAAAGATGAACAAATGAAGAGTATTAAGAGGTGAAAAATATTAGAAAGGAGACCTCTTAAGAGTCAAGAACAGTATTTCAAGGAAAAGATAAGAAAAAGTGAACCAGAATAATGACAATGGAAAACAACAGCTCAAGATACACATGAAAGCTCATTAACAGGGAATATAGTCGGGATTCAGTACTTGATTAATTAGCTATGTGAGACTTAAAAAAAACTCAGATAATACCTATATTTGTTCCATTTTGGATGATTTTTAAATTTCTTTTTTTTTTAACATTTATTTAATGAACATACATTTCCAAAGTACAGCATACGAATTACAATGGCTTCCCCCCCCCATAACTTCCCTCCCACCCACAACCCTCCCCTTTCCCGCTCCCTCTCCCCTTCCATTCACATCAAGATTCATTTTCAATTCTCTTTATATACAGAAGATCAGTTTAGTATATATTGAGTAAAGATTTCAACAGTTTGCACCCACATAGAAACACAAAGTGAAAAATACTGTTTGAGTACTAGTTATAGCATTATTAGATCTAATGACTAAGAGGTATCAATGGGAGAGGAAAATGGGAGAACAAACATAACAGGAACAAGAATATACTAGGTTTTTGATATGAGAAACACTCAGTTGATATGAGTTTGGAATGCTGTTTGTGAATCTGAAGAGCAGATGCGAACTCCGGATTAGAAGTGTAGTGCTGAAATATTGGAAGACAGCTATTTCAATCTTTGTTGTGATCTTATCTCCTTTTTTTTTTTTTAAATTTTTTTGACAGGCAAAGCTAGACAGTGAGTGAGACAGAGAGAGAGAGAGAGAGACAGAGAGAAAGGTCTTCCTTCCGCTGGTTTACCCCCCAAATGGCTGCTATGGCTGGCGCTATGCTGATCCGAAGCCAGGAGCCAGGTGCTTCCTCCTGGTCTCCCATGTGGGTGCAGGGCCCAAGCACTTGGGCCATCCTCCACTGCACTCCCGGGCCACAGCAGAGAGCTGGACTGGAAGAGGAGCAACCGGGACAGAATCCAGCGCCTCGACCAGGACTAGAACCCAGGGTGCCAGCGCCGCAGGAGGAGGATTAGCCAGCCGATCTTCTCTCTTTCTTATGTCAGTTTATCATACCTATGCAGAGGTGAGGATATATTGTCTGGCTTTAGCCCCCATGTTGCTGAATGACTGGAGCAGGAAGAAACAGATGACTCATTAGAAAGAGTTCTTCAAAGAACTTTGCTTTCAAAGTTGTAGAAGGGGAAACATCACTAGCCTCTCTTTTCATCTATTTCTAATTTCATCCATCAGTGATTGCTGTAGCTCTGAACAACGAAAGTGCCAGGATTTATTAATCATAAGAAAACATAATCCTACGGCAACTGTGTGTCAACTTTCAGAAGGTAAATTGCTACCCTGTAAGCTGGAGATAAAAAACATTTGGTCCTTTTCCCGGTGAAAAGTACTTAATTTCAGATATCCTTTTTACATGATGACTACTGATTATTATGACCCAAGTTACTTGTCATTTTCCTTTTGCAGCAAATCTGAATTCTTGACCTTCTTGCTGTTTCCTGATCTGTCAGATTCCGTGACTCTCCAATGCTTTGATTCTCTGGGTTTGTGCACTATATATTCCAGCTATATATTCATAAGTGTATGTAAAAAAACAAAAAACAAAAAACAAACAAACAAAAAACCTCTTTCCATGAATACTTGAACTTTACCTTAATTAACAGACACTGCCCAGGCAAACAAGTACCCAAAGAAGACCGTTCCCCATTTGGGCCCCACTACTAACTTTTCTCTATGAAGTCAGATCTAATAGAAGCTGCAATTAGATGGGAGTGAAGAATGGTAATATGGATATAAGAATGTTACTTGATGGAGCCATAGTTTCTTCTAGATGGATTTTAACTTCACTTTTCACATTGCCCATGGCAATACTCAATTCTACTTTGCTATTTTTAACATATAATTTTAAAGAAAAAGAAATTATTCCCTCAGAAAGAAATTATTTGCAGAGGTCATGGGATGAGTAGAGAGAGGTCTGACCCCTAGAGGCATACTTTGGAAGTTACACTAATAAAAATCCAACTATAAAATAAACCAAAACTTACAAGTTTGATTTGATAGCATGACATTATTGGAGCCACCTGCTGAATATTTTATTCTGCATTACTAGTCAAATTATAAAATGTTGTTGAACATATAAATGGTTTTTATAATGTTCATGGAAAAATGTATATTATGTAAAATAAGTAAATAAATAAAAGTAAAGACCCTTCACGGATTTCAAGATTTTGCACCAAAATATCTTTTAATATCATTTTTCTTTCTATGAACACTCTGAAGTCCTCTCCTATGAGCAATGAATGATATTATAACTCAAAACACCACTCTTATATAACTTTCCTCTAGGGCCATAATATTTTTGCTTTTTCTGTCTGTGACTTTCCTTGGTCCTTCTGAAACTTTTTGCTCTAAACTAAATGTGAAATGCACAGCTTATTCTCCATTTGATATGATATATTTTAATCATATAACTTACAGTGCACTAACATCTATTACTCTAATTCTCATATAAGATTATCAGTATATCACTATTGTCAAATTTTGAATGGACAGACTGAGGTTCATAAATATTTGATTGAAAGTATTTCTTAGTTCATCTCCTGTACATACTCTGGCACTTTCTATTCCTTTGTCCTGCTTTGTTATTTTCCTTATTATTTATATCACATATACTATAATTATGCTTATATATCCTATTTTTATATATCTCCTCCTACATACTAGTGCTGTAGCACTACAGAGTGAGGAATTTACTTTTATTTTTTTTTTATTCACTACTTTTCAGAACCAAGAACAAAGCTGGGCACATAACAGGTACTTAAACTATATTTATTGAATGAACAGAAGATTGAAAGAGGAGTTCATGTTAGGGATAATAAAAGCCTGAAAACAATGAACAAACTTTTCAAAGAATTAAAGCTAGCATTTAACACTTGCCAAATATCAAACATTGTTCATATACTTGTGATATCATGATAGTTTATCATGGTGGGTAAGAAAAACCCTTCTCCAGGCTGAGACTTCCTGAATTTAAATCACGGTTCAAACTTACAACTTCTGTAGCCTTAGAAAGGTTATAGAATCTTCTAAGATTCAAATGTTAGTTTCTATTATAAGAAAGATAAAGATGCTAATTAATAAATGATTTGCAAGGATCACACGTGTGATGTATGGTAATTTCTCAAATGAAGCTAACTTAATAATAATTCTTACAATAACTCAATTTGCTATGAGAATTTGTAATCCCCACTTAACAAATGGTGAATAAGAAGCCTAATAAGAGATTTGTTAAAGATTGCCCTGCAAATTATAATCTCAGATCACCCTGACCCCAAAGTCCATATTCTCAGCCTCACCAATAAGTAGTCATTTGGAAAAGAACTTTAAGATCAAGAGAAAATATCTTCTGAAATAGCAATATTGTATCACACCAACATCTTAACTAAAGGTTATGTATTTTTCTACCTTTAAACATTGTGTGATGAAAATTGTCCGAGTTTGTTTAGCCGAGAAGTAAACATAATATATTCAAGGACATGACTAAATTCTCTCATTGTACTTAGCCTGTGTTGCAGCAATTATTTATTGAAATACGTTAGCCTCCTACTAGGACTTATAATCAGTTTTATTAAATGGGAATTTGCATTTGCTTGTTAGAGTTTCCCCAATAAATGATATAATCCCCCAGCCAAGCATTTAGATATTAAGGAAGTTTAAAAAGGACATACTAGATATACAGAATTTACAACAATAAACCAAAAAAGTGCCTATTGATGATGTTTTGGATTCGTTCTCTCTCTTCATCCTTTTCTCCTCTCTTCTCTCATTCTTCAGTAGGTGAATATGCAGAAACCAATATTTCAGAATCATACTCTATGTGAATGATTTGTCCTGGGAGTTTCTTTAAATAAATGACTGATGAAGAATCTTTGTCAGAGTTAGAAATTCAAAGGCTATTATGGCTGAAAAAACATCTGTTATGTATCTTTGCTGGAAGTCTACGGCCTAGTTGTTAGAATCAATACACTAAGCTTTTCTCCGCTCCTTTCTCCCAGATAGGGTCAGCCGGGTGAGCTCTTATATAGAGTAAAATGGTTTCAGGAAATTGTCTAGGTGGTCACAGTGGAATCTTATTGTAACCTTAGCCAAAATTTTCACACTTCATTCTGAGAGATACAGATTGCTTGTATTAACTATTTATTTTGACTTCCTATTTAGCAAACTTCTGACTTTAATTTCCCCTTACTACATTTTCACATTTGAATCAAATATTGATTATTATTTTCTTTTAATTAATTTCAATTACCTTTCAGATGTACTTTTAAAAGATATATTTGTGTATTCCATTGATTTTTATGTTCTATCAATTGTCAGGATGAATAATGTCAAAAATACTCACACATAGTACATCTTAGGCAGGCAAGAATATTTAACTGAAATCAAATATACACCATCAGTGAGGGGCAGGTGTTGGGAACAGTGGTTAAGATCCTGTTTGAGATACCAGCAATCCATATTGAAGTTCCTAGGTTGTAGACCTGGCTCCAGTTCAGATTCTAGCTTTCTGCTAATACACATCCTGAGAGGCAATACATGATGGATCAAGTAGTTGGATCCCTGCCACCCATATAGGAGACCTAGATTGAATTCTTGGCTACTGGATGGAGCTTGGACCAGCCCTGGCCCTGTTACACACAACTGGGGAATAAACCAGTAGATGGAAATCTTCCCTCCCTTCCCTCCTTCCCCCTTCCCCCATTCCCCATTCCCCATTTCCCTTTCCCCCTTCCTTCCTTCCTTCCTTCCTCCCTCCTTCCCTCCCTCCCTCTCTTCCTTCCTTCCATCTTTCCATCCTCCCTCTTCTCCCTCTCCTTCCCTCTCTCCCTCTCTCCTTTTATCTGTCCTTCCCTTCCTTCCTTCCTCTCAATCTCTTGCTCTCCTTTTTGGGCCTTTCAAATGTAATTAAAGCTGGAAAATAAGTGGCATTTAAACATTTAATGAATTATTTGTGATACTGGAATGAAGACTATATGTGTGTACATATATGCACAGAGGCATATGCATATATATACACATGCGTGCACACTGAAGTCCTATAATATAATTCTGTTTTGTCTCTTGACTGGTTAAATTCATTACACTTTTTTTTTAACCTTTACACCTAAAATCAACATCAGTGGCAAATCAATAAGCAAGTAGATATTCATAAACTCAGCACTCAGGAGCTGCGTAGCATAGGGTACTTTAGAGTGTTATTCTACCAATATCTACCAATATTCTACCAATATCTGGAAACTTCTTACTCCTTAACATGGGTTACAAGTGGAGATTGCAACATATAGAGATTCAATCCCCAAAGGCGCAGGACGCTTAAAACAAAGAAGATATAGAAATGATCTAGTTACAGCTGGTATCTTTGTGACACTCTCTTTATATGCAGATGTGAATTATGAAACATATCACATGTCCCTCACACACACTTGACAGTAAATTCTACTTAGGGAGGAGAATTAGCAGATAGAAGAGCAGGGTGGCGAGTCACACTGTGGTTATATCTTAGTTCCAATACTTCTTAGTTATGTAAATGTGGATAGTTTACTTAATATACGTAATCTTCCGTTTTCTATTCTGGAAAATGGTAGTAAAACTGCCATCCTAACAGTTATTACAAAATTAAATATTGTACATAATTCACTATTGTCTGTGGGCCATAAAATATATCTCCCATCATAATTATCCTCATCACCATCAATATTTATCATTATATTTTACTTTTTTAAAGAAGAAAAGATTATACTCAAAAATCAGATAAAGACATGAAACACCAAAATTGAGCAATCTAACAGTGATATTACCAGGAATCAGGATCAAACTGCTCTACCAAAGCCAGAAACATGGGAATAGTAGGATATAATTAAACCAAGGAAATTTTTCAAAAAGGAAAAACTAGAAATATAGTTGAATAGAGTTATAGATGGAAAAGAGAAAGTAGAGTTGGAATTTCATACATACTAGGCAGAGGGCCATTGGGAGGTAGAAAGACTTACAAGTCTGAAGTATCCTCAATGACTGGTAATTCTCTTTTCCTTTATCCAGGTACATAATTTCAAGTTCTTCACCTGCATTGCTAAATTTCTAAGCAGTTTTTGGAACTGCAGTTTTGGAACTGCAGTTTTGGAACTCACAATAATAGATGAAAAAATTATTTTCCAGGAAATAGCAGGGAAGCCAGAATGTAATCTACTGAATGAACACGGCTTGGTAGTAGTTATACTACATTGTAATAGTTACATTACAATAGAAATATTTACAATATGGTTTCTTGTTCTCCAGTTTGATGTTTACAGGGAAATGTTCATTTTATTAATTTATGAAATATTCATACATCTTTCATATAAATATGAAAATAACCCAGTCTATTTATGTGTATATTTAAAATATAAAACATACATACTTTTATATGCATGACATATTGCATAAAAAAAAACTCTTATCAGTTTTCCTTCCCGTTGACACTACAGTATGAGTAAGATAATGCATTAAGTAGACTGTTTTTAGTGAACAAAAAATACTAGTGGGGTAACTACATTAAAATTTGCACTTTGGCTTACAATTTATATGGTTCTATACCAACAAAAATATGGCTGTAGTTCTAATAATCCAAGAACAGGGTCCCAAAAATAAAACACTGGGATCTGACTTCTATCAAGGCTTCACAGGGCCAATATTGTAGCACAGTGAGTAAAGCCACTGCCTGAGACACCAGCATCCCATATCACTGGCTCAAGTCCAGGATGTTCCACTTCTGAGCCAGCTCCCTGCTAACGTACCTGGGAAAGTAGCAGCAGATGGCCCAGGTGCTGGGGGCCCTGCACCCACATAAGAGACCAGGAAGAGGCTCTTGGCTCCTTGCTTTGGACCTGCCCAGCTCCAACCATTTGCAGAGTATACAAGTGGATGGAAGATCTCTCTCTTATTCTGTCTCCACCTCTCATTCTCTCTCTGTAAACTCTGCCTTTCAAATAAATATTTTTAAAAAACAATAAAAAATATTGGGAACAAATTAAAAAGCATTGGGCAAGATGAAGAAAAGGACCAGTAAAATAGAGGAAAGATATAATTCAGTGAAGGTAAGATTTTTCTTTAGTGCTGTACCTCTCTCCTCTCAAAGTCTAAGCTGTGTGAAGATGTCTTTATCTGCCACTAAGTACTTTAACTCTGATGCATATATAAAGGAAGGTGAGAATTGAATGGAAAGCCCAATCTACTCAACACTGTTCCACACTGATTAGGATGTCTAATTAGCACCTTCCTTCTCATAGAGAGTTCTGAGTTCCATAGAAAACAACTTACTCATTATTTTTATGAAATATAGGTGATTATGCCTTGAAACAGGTTTTCTCTCCATTAATAAAATAGTGTCACAATTACAATAATTCAAATCCATTGCTTTTAACATATACAACTGACTGTAGTGAGATTGATAAATTTATCAGTATTTACAAATTGTTTATAAGCTTCATTCAAAGAATAAAAAGCACAAAATAAATCATCAAGATTTACTTTTACAAGTTGGGAATAATAAACATAACAAAGACTTTAGAATGTTTGGAATGGAAATAACAACTAAATAAGGCTAAATTCCTTGGCTTTTCCAAATTAGAAACAGGAAATATTGAGTAATAGCATTCGAACACCAAATTCCTTTCTCAATGAAATACTATAAAAAGTCAGATTGTTGTTATTGTAAAGAATGATGCACTAACATAAGAAACGGGTGATCTCAATGAAAGAAAATCAATACTTAGTTATTTTTCTGTTGTGAGTTTACAATTTCATTCATAGTATTTAAGATATTATTCATTTGAAAGGCAGAGTTACGGGGGGGGGGGGGGAATCGATCCATCTCCATCTACTGGTTCACCCTCCAAAACAATGGCCAGGGGTGGGACAGGCATGGGCCAGGCATAAGCTAGGAGCTAGGAGCCAGGATATTCATCTGGGTCTCCCATGTGGGTAGGGAGGCCCAAGCACATGGGCCATACTCTGCTGCTTGCCCAGGCTCATAAGGGAGCTGGATCAGAAGTGGTGCAACTGGTACTCAAACTGGCGCCTATACGGGATGCCAACATTGTAGCTGGCAGCTTAAAACAGTAAGCCAGAAACCACCCCCATTCACAGTATTTGAGTATCATAAATAGGAAAATAATGGCTTTGAATTATAGCATTCCTTTTGTGAAAATATGAAGCAATTGATACAATTATGTTTTCTAAATCTTTGCTTTGAAATTTGCAAATCCCCACTCATAAATGGCTTGAAATCATTGATCCAGAAATCAGTTCAGCTCCCACAGCATAAACAAAAGAAATGCACCTCATTTGGAAAGCAAAATATTTTCTTAAATTCCAAAAAATGCTAAACCTTTAAGCAGTATAATGGATCACTGTGGGAAGCTTTATTCAGAGAGACATAAAATGAATGCATTTTTATCAAAATGGTGTTTATGAGATCTCATTCAGCTTGAGTGTACATCTGTGGAGGTTATTAAAAAGTCAACGTATCTAATGAGCCACTGACATGCAGTTAAGTTTTAGTCAGCGTTTTCTGTTCTATGCTCCACAAATCACAGTAAGTCCAGAAAGAAGTCAATTGTTAACACCTCTAAATTCTACCATTGCTCAGTCGGATCAGAGAAATGCAATAACTAAAGAGTCTCACATTTAGGTGAGTGAATTAAAAAGGGTTTCGTTTAGATAGGATTTAGATTTCACAGCTCTTTCCACACAAGCTGAAACATATCAGGCCATCTCAGACTTCATTCTGCAGCCTTAAAAACTTCATTTCAGTAGTTTTAGCAGTGGGCTCTTTTCAGATTACAAAGATGTGTTATAGCCAAGTTGCCTAGCAGCAAGAAACAGGGAGAGTGGAACTTAAATGTTCTGTGATAGTATTTTGATTAAGGCTACAAATATTTAGCTATCGTTCGTGTAGACATTTGCAGCGTTCCCAATTATTTATTTTGGGGAATGATAAGCTGAACAATGTATTAGCCAAAGATTTTCTTTCTGTGGACTGTTGGAAAATGTATAATCTAAATACACAAGGGGAATTTGGATGGGGTCAAAAGATACTTAACCTGAAGTGTCCCCCCCCCATTGATGAATTTAAATCTTTAAGATGGGCAAGATTTCAAGGGGTGCCAGTAGTGGAAGCGCCCCAGCTTATCCTCAGGCATTTCTTTTGAGGAAAGAACAGCTGTAAACTATTACCAGGGTTTTCTTCTGAGGAAAGAAAGCAGGGAAGCTAAGCAATGTTGGCAGTTCCCACCCCCAACCTTCACCTACTTTGTGAATATTGCTCACTCAATGGTAGTTGACACCCTACAAAAAAAGAAAAAAAAAAAAAGAAACTGTGTGCTCCTTGTGATGGCTTTTAAAAAGCAATGATATTAATGATGCAGAAGCAGCACAAAACTCAATTCAAAGTTACTTAAAATTATATCACCTAAAACCAGATATAACCGGCTGAATCACCAAGGATCCTTCCAGCAACAGTCAAACCCCGACACCAAATTAGGATCCCCTGAGACACTTAACTAAATTGGCAATGCTCCATGCCCTTTTAAAAGTTAATCTCAAATTGTTTTTTTGCCGAAATCCCCACCTTCACCACCACCTCCCCACCAGCTACAGTGCATTTTAAATTCGCCTCGAAGAAAAGAGTTTTCTTGGGAATAAACAGGGTTATGGACCATAGAGAGACTGCACCTGATTTCTTCAGCCTTCCTTCTGCTTTTATTTTTTTCCCTGTGCTTGCTCTTTGCTTAGAAAATAAATGCTTGAGAAAATCATGTTGATGTTCCTGCAATTTTGAAGTTCCCTCATGATAATTATATATTTTTATGTATTTGAATATTCTTTCTTGACAGACGGCAAACATTTTTCTCACCATACTCTGCACTACCTGAGTCTAAATATGGACCAGAAAATTTACAACAGTAACTGATAACAGCCACAAAATGTGCTTCACTTGGATGCACCATCCTAGCACAGAAATGCATCTGTGTTAAAGACTGTGCCGGCGTCAGGAGGTTCATATTTTTTTTTTCCTCAGGTTTCACAACTTAATAGAATATTCTAACTATTCTGTACAAATTGAAAACACCATATTCAGTTACCAATGTGTTACAAGCTAAGGCTGAGCACACTTTACACGCCTGGTCAGGCACAAACACGGCCGTCCACAGCTGCCAGAAACCTCTGTCACACACTCATAACCCCCACGCCAGCTGCCTGCCGACAAGTCACTCCATACCCAGCGTTTTTAAGACAGAATTAATGCGGGGCAGGGGTGAGCAGGGGTCACTGAGAAAGCAACATGGCCGTTCACCTGCAGAGTTGAAAGCCAGCCCCCTCACCAAGAAGACCATGGTACCTGGCTCTGTGGCCACAACTCCACACCGTTCAGGAGCAGCGTGTGGTGGTCTCCCATTAGGACAACAGGGTCCTGTGCGACGGCACATCTTCCAGGCCGAGTCACTGCCATGGTTCTGGAAAAGGTCAGGGCGCGAGCGCCAATGCAGTAATAAATAGGAGGAACCCAGAAGCCTTTGCGGCAGAGACAGTGTGAGCCCTGCCCCCTAGGCCCTAGAAAATAGAGCTTGGGGAGCAGATTCTGAGGGAAGGACCTTACTCCACGTGAACAGGACGAGGTCCCAGCCGCCAGTGCATGCTCCCACGGTCAGTGCCTCTGACAGGGTGTGGGGTTTTCAAATGAAAGGGAAGACTCTGCCACTACTGAGGAGGGTCCAAGTGTCCTGCGACACCACCAGGCTTCTGCCCTTTTCACTAAGCGATCCTGCCCATACTTCCACCTGGCAGGGCAGGGCGTGTCAAGTCCAGAGCTACAGATACCAAAGCTGTAGAGAGGGTACTGTAACTCAACTGCCTACTTCTGAAATGCATTTCACTTGCCACTGTAGAAGTTAAGCAAAATAAGATAAAGGAAGTCAATGTGGAAATCATGCACTTGAAAACAAGTTAGACCTCATAAATACTTCTAATACAGTTGTGCTGTGGCAAGGGTGAGGCCCCTGCCCACAGGCCAGCGTCGTCCTGACCGTGTCCTTATTAGGCTCTTTTTTGTGAATGAAGAGCTGGCATGGTGGCATCCACTTCTTTTTTGTTTTTTTGACAGGCAGAGTGGACAGTGAGAGAGAGACAGAGAGAAAGGTCTTCCTTTGCCGTTGGTTCACCCTCCAATGGCCGCCCCAGCCAGTGCGCTGCGGCCGGAGCATCGTGATGATCCGCAGCCAGGAGTCAGGTGCTTCTCCTGGTCTCCCATGGGGTGCAGGGCCCAAGCACTTGGGCCATCCTCCACTTCACTCCCAGGCCATAGCAGAGAGCTGGCCTGGAAGAGGGGCAACCGGAACAGAATCTGGCGCCCCGACTGGGACTAGAACCCAGTGTGCTGACGCTGCTAGGTGGAGGATTAGCCTATTGAGCCACGGCACCGGCTCGGCATCCACTTCTGATCCAGCTCCCTGCTAATGTGCCTGGGAAAGCAGTGAAAGTAGCCCGAGTGCCCTAGGCTTCTGAACATATGTGGGACACCTGGAAGAAGCTCCTGGCTTCTGGCTTCAGATCAGCTCAGCTCTGGCCATTGTGTCAATTTGAAGAGTGAACCAGTAGTTGGAAGACCTTGCTCTCTCTGTAAATCTTGAAAAATAAAAAGAAATACATGAATGATGAACAGACAAAAATTACACCTTAGGGTTGATGTCAGTATTGTGCTCATCTTCTCCCTTCCTGTCACTTTCTAATTCCTCCTCTTCTCCTTCCTCACCTTCTTCAATATTGTCATCAACCTCTGTGGCCTCCCCAGTGAAGTAGAGCACAGCTCATGGTGATGTCTGCTTGCCAAAGAAGTACACAATCTCAAAATCAGAAGCTAATGTGAATTCAGTCTTCAACCAGTGATTCTCCGTCCCCTGATGCTTGAAGAAATTGAAAAACAACTTGTTGGGCTTTAGTGGTTGTCCTGACAGTTCTCAGCACTAGTACTTCTGTTTTTTCTTGATAGTTTTGACCGTCACAATTATTCCTTTCTTCCAGTCAACTGTACACTCAACACAGTCAACGATTTCAAGAACTTCAAAGGAAAAGGGATCACCCTTATCTGGCTCTGACTTCATCTTGTAGGTTTTTGTCAAGACTGAGTTGGTAAAGTAGTCATTGGGTTCAAATTAGAACTCCAAAACAAAAGACAGAGGCTGTCTTGGGTCTGAAAACTTCACTTTAATGTCCTGCAGGTGTTTCAAGTTTGGTTTATCATAGCCCCAGATGAGCTCCCTCAGCATGTTCACATTTCTGAAGATGGTGAACCAGAACTCCAGGATCCCTCTGGGGTTTGACTCCTCTGCTGCTGCTTCTTCCTTCTCTTCTATGACTAACTTGTTTTTCATGTCTTGCAACCAACTTATCCTCCTCTTCGTTGTCACTATGCCATTCCAGCTCCACATCTGTTGGCTTAACATCACCAGTGATGAATTCTCTTGTCAAACAGAGGTTGGTACCATGCCGGGTACTTTCTTTCCAAGTGATGAACATGGCTTCTATATGAGCACACATGCTTTTTCATGAAAGTTTTGAAGACCCTTATCATGCATGGATTTCAGAATTTTTAGTGTTAACATAGATTATTTTTAACCCCACTTTATTTTGCAGTCATACACACACTATATTTTTTCTCTTAAAATCTAATACAAACTATTACAATTTTTCCTTTGTACATCATAGAGATAAAGAAAGTAAAGGAAGGAAATTAGTCTTTTATACAGAACTAGATAATCACTAGTTTCCATGATTTCTTTACTTGTGAATATCTACTTTCCATCTGGCTTCATTTCTCTTTAGCCTGAGGAAACTTTTATAGGGCATGCTTTTATTTTATTTATTTAAAGTCTAATGTAAGATTCTGGAGGGAAGGGTTTTGCTCTTATTTAATGGCTCCACTGTCTTTAGGCCCTCATACTTTCTTTTAACAAGTCCACAGTCATTCAAATTGTCAATCTGTTGTAAGCAATGTGACATTTTCCCCTGGTTCCTTTCAAGATTTCTTCCTTATCATTAACAGTAGTTTTATTGTGATGTGCCTATATGTGACATTCTTTTTATTAATTCTGCCTAGTTTTCACTGAGTTTCATGGATCTGAAAAGTGACATTTTTACAGTGTTTGAGGATTTAAAATATTTGTTTATTTGAGAGACAAAAAGACAGGAAAATACAGATACAGAGAGGCAGCTCTTACCTGCTGGCTCACTCCAAAAATGCCTCAATGACCTAGGGATGGAAGCCAGAAGTTTGGAAGTTGATCCAGGTTGCCCAGTGGGTAGTAGAAACCCACCCGGTTCAGTTATCACCTCTTCTTTCCAGGGTCTGCATTAACAAGAAAATGGAATAAAGAGTCACAGCCTAGAATTAATCCCAGCTTCTCCAATGTGGCATGTAGGTATTTTAACCAACATCTGCTAAGCTAAACAACAACCCTTGGGAATTTTTCGTCTTTATTTCTTAAAAAAATTATATTATTTCTTTTTGGATTTACTTTTAGAACTCTGCTAACAGATATGCTACACTTAATGCCCAAACCCACAGATACTTAAGTGCCTGCTTTAATCAATATTTTAATCAAGTTTTGCCTTCTGAACTTGAGACTGAATAATTTGCTTTGATGTACTTTTAAAGTACTTAAATATCATTATTAAAATGTTGGTTATATATATCTTGTAATTTTTAAAATTTCAGATATTTCTTTTATCAAATCAAAATTTGATTAAATAATTTTTCTTTTTCTCTGCTGAGGTTTTACTTTTATTCACTATGAGCATATTTCCTATACTTCCTCTAGAATAAATATAAAAGGTGTTTTAAAATCCATGATTCCTAATTCCAACATCTAGGCTGCCTCCAGATTTATGTCTATTGATTATATTTTCTCTTGAAATTTTCTCTTTTTTATTTGCTGAGATATTGTATTATTTTAATTGTATGTTGTAAAACCTTTACTAGGCTATATTTCTTTAAGTGATACTATGTATTTTATTTTTTCTTTATGCAATCAACTTGACTGTATTAAAGTGTAAACTCTGTGTTGGTATTTTAATTTTTTTGGTTTTACCTTGTCTGCACAGAACATGCATAGTTCAAGGTATTGGGGAAATTTTTACATTGAATTTGGGATGTTCCACTCTGGAATGATCTTTTACTCTTCAAATTTCAGTGATGGTAATTGTCCAAAAACGTATTATCTTGTTCTTGAATTTCAAATATTAAATGTTCCTACAGAAATTTTAGATGGCCCTCACAGTGCTAAGTGGAATCTGTATTAGGCTAAAAGCTGTGAAAAGTATAAACTCATATATTCATCTTCTTTATTTCAAATGTCAACTTCACTTTACTATTGGACTGCATTTATTTACTTTCCTATGGCCTTAGGAGGCCTTTATTGTTGTTGTTGTTGTTTTTTTTCTCTTGTTTTTATAGTGATTTTCTGTAGATAGACTAGCTCAATTAGAACTACTTTGTTATATCTGGAAGTTTATTTTTTTTATTTTTATTTTTTTACAGGCAGAGTGGATAGTGAGAGAGAGAGAGAGACAGAGAGAAAGGTCTTCCTTTTTGCCATTGGTTCACCCTCCAATGGCCCCTGCGGCCGGTGCATCTCGCTGATCCGAAGCCAGGAGCCAGGTGCTTCTCCTGGTTTCCCCTGCGGGTGCAGGGCCCAAGCACTTGGGACATCCTCCACTGCCTTCCCGGGCCACAGCAGAGAGCTGGCCTGGAAGAGGGGCAACCGGGATAGACTCCGGCGCCCCAACCGGGACTAGAACCCAGTGTGCCAGCACTGCAAGGCGAAGGATTAGCCTGTTAAGCCACGGTGCTGGCCCATATCTGGAAGTTTATATGAAGGTCAATGTACCAGTTAATGACAGAGTGGGTGCGTAATATTAGTTGAATTGGATAGAATTGAAATAAATAAAATTTTAAGAATCACCTATCTTAGCTGAGGTACTTTCAGAAGGTTCCATGTAAGAACTATTTGGGGAATTTCAAGGTTATCAGGTTGTAGATTATGAATATAAAACCAACTATGGATTTGGGAGTTGTGTGGTATTTGTGACTTGCTTTAGAGTAAGTCTAATTGGCAAAGTAGGACACCATTAATCATCTGCGTTCTTCCTCTTGCTTATGCATGCATATACACCAGGCTCAAATAAATCCTGCAGGGGCAGGGAAGAATACCACCACCAAATCACTCTAGGTCATCATAAAATACCTTTTATATGATTTTGAATTATGTGTATTTCAAATCATATTATAAGGATTTTGAGTCATGTGTTTTTCAAATCATAACTTCACTATCAATTTTCTCCATAAAGTAACTATTTCTTGAACTAAATTTAACAATTGTGCAAATCTTATGACTTTATTCTTCAGAAAGAAAGCTAAAACATTTCAACAATGTTCTAAAAAGCAGAAATACTTATGCTATGAATGATGCCATTTTTAGAATCTTAGCTAATACATTGTTAGCATTTTTTAAAAACTCACAAGATAGTCTAGAAAACAGAATAAAAAGACCTGGAATCAACCTAAATGTCCATCAACAGTAGACTGGATAAAGAAATTATGGGACATGTACTCCATAGAATACTATACAGCAGTAAGAAACAACGAAACCCAGTCATTTGCAACAAGATGGAGCAATCTGGAAGACATCATGCTGAGTGAATTAAGCCAGTCCCAAAGAGACAAATATCATTTGTTTTCCCTGATCGGTGACAACTGAGCGCCAAAGGGGAAACCTGTTAAGTGAAATGGACACTATAAGCAACAATGAACTGATCAGCTCCTGTCCTGACTTTAGATGTACAATGTAATACTTTATCCTTTTTAGTATTTGTTGTTGTTGTTGTTGTTCTAGTACTATTGGTTGAACTCAGTAATTAACACACAATTATCCTTAGGTGTTTAAATTTTAACAGAAAAGTGATCCCTGTTAAATCTAAGAGTGGAAAAAGAGAGGGAGGAGATGAACAATTTGGAACATGCTCAATCGGACTGGCCGCAAATGGTGTAGTCAGAAATGTGCCAGGGGATTCCAACACAATCCCACCCAGGTGGCATGTACCAATGCCATCGCACTAGTCCAAGTGATCAATATCAGCTCACAATTGATAGCTCTGATAGGTCTAAGAATCAAAGAGATCACACAAACAAGACAAGTAACTGCTAATACTAACTGATAGAATCAAAAAGGGAGAGAAAGATCCAACATGGGAACCGGGATACACAGCAGACTCATAGAATGGCAGATGTCCTAAACAACACTCTGGCCTCAGAATCAGCCCTCAAGGCATTCGGATCTGGCTGAAGAGCCCAGGAGAGTATAGCAGGCATGGAAAGCCAAGATATCATGGAAAAAAAAAAAAGACCTAAATGAAAGATCTCTGTGAGTGAGATCCCAGTGGAAAGAACGGGGCCATCAAAGAAGGAGGTACCCTTCTCTGAAGGGAGGAGAGAACCTCCACTTTGACTATGACCCTATCGGAATAAGATCAAAGTCAGCGAACCCTAAAGGCTTCCATAGCCCTGGCAACTCATGACTAGAGCCTAGGGAGATTACTGACGCCATGAACAGGAGTGTCAAATTGTTAAATCAGCAACAGGAGTCACTGTGTACTTACACCCCATGTGGGATCTGTCCCTAATGTGTCGTCTAAAGCGAAGTGATGCTATAACTAGTACTGAAACAGTATTTTTATACTATGTGTTTCTGTGTGGGCACAAACTGATGAAGTCTATACTAATTATATACCGAATTGATCTTCTGTACATAAAGAGAATCGGAAATGAAAAAAAAAAAAAAACAACCTGGTGTTAAAATGGAAATGGCATAGAAAATTAATTAATTTGAAAAAAAATTATGTAGGATCTCTGTCTTTAATGTGCTGTACATTGCTATTTAATGCTATAATTAGTAATCCAATGGTAGTTTATTCACTTTACGTTGCTATGTGTGCAAAATGTTGAAATCTTTACCTAATATATACTAAACTGATCTTCTGTATATAAAGAGAATTGAAAATGAATCTTTACATGAATGGAAGGGGAGAGGGAGCAGGAAAGGGGAGGGTTGCGGGCGGGAGGGAAGTTATGGGAGGGGGGAAGCCATTGTAACCCATAAGCTATACTTTGGAAATTTATATTCATTAAATAAAAGTTTAATAAAAAAATAAATTAATTAATTAAAAGTTAAACTAATAGCAACACTCAAAATGACTTTTTGAAAATACTATGATTTTTATTAGCCTTTGGGGCTACATAACCAGCTTGACCCAAAACTGAACCATCATTTACTTTTAACTGAAAATTTTTACCATAGGGAAAATTCCTGCATAGTTAGCCTTTTGGCAAAGAACTGGTTGCCCAGACTTTCCATAAGGTCCCTGAGCATCTTTATGACTGATACTTTACCCAGGCTTGCCAAAAGACAAAATGGTAGGACCATTATTATATGAGGGAATTAGGAATTTTGGTATTTTTAGGAAATTGTAGAGGTGTTATTGAACAATATTCCTTGGAACATGACTTCTTTTGGGTCTTCGGTAAAGCTATGTATTAGATCCTGTAAGAACAATACTTTGGTCCATATGAATATGAGTTTATCTTACTCATAAGTAAAGAAACACACATTAGTGTAATAAGAGCTATGTTATCTGCATTCTGATTTATGTGAGCCTGGTGTATATGCATGTATAAGCAAAAGGAAGAACACAGATAATTAGTTGATGAGGACATGGTAATTAAATATAGATACAAAAATTAGTTTGACTGTTTTCAGTGTATTGACTCATCTCAAGACATGGTGTTGATCAAGACATATTCACTGGGAACAGGGATATTTTAAGCTAAGAACTTAAGTATTGTGAAGACTATTAGATAAAGGAGAGAGAAAATTAGATATCATTCCCTATTTGTTATTTGCTAGTTTATGGAAATAAATAAAGGCAAGGAGATAAATGATAGTCTCAAACTGTGAAAAACAGAGTAAGTACAGAGACGTCTGAATGCATGAGTATCAGGCATATGATCAAAAATATTACCCTGATGAGAAATTTCAATGCTGTAACATTTATTTCTTTCATAAAAATAAGAAGTGCAATCATGGACCTTGAGGTTAGCCTGAGTTTTGTGCTTTTTATGTTTTTGGTACTGTGTCATTCAGGATACGCTAGATTCTATCCTAGAAGATGCTAACAAATGGCACTGTTATGTCAGTGGCTGACAATGAAGGCTGATTTCTAGCATACATTACTTGTCCATACTGGGTTGACAACAACTCTATCCCAAATTATTTTTTGCTGCTGAGCCCTGATTAATGGAGCAGGCTGTGTTCTGAACATAGTTCTAATGGCAGAGCAAACTGTGGCTTGTGCTATCAGTTAAACTTCTGCTCAGAACTGATATACATTATTCCTCCTCACATTCCACTGGCAAGTCATGTGACCATACCTGAGTTCTGCAGGGTGCTATGCACATATAGTTCTCCATCACAGAGGAGTACCTCAAGGAGAGACACTGAGTATAGATGAACATGTACCACAAACATCTATTAGCTAAACTTAGGAATGCAATTTAACATTACTTATTCTGAAATGCAGTTGGTAACTTGTGAAATAAATGTAATAATAAAAATATTGACAAATGTTATACAGGTTAAAAATTTTGCTCCTCAATTATCTTGGCTCAGGAACTGTTACTCAGACTTTATAACAATTTATTATTATTCTTTCCCACTTAATTGCAAAATATTCTTACAGTGTGGTAATATATTATTTGACAGAATTTTGCTGTAAAGAGTTACATGGGGGCCAGCACTATGGTGTAGTAAGTAAGGCCTCCATCTGCGGTGCAGGCATCCCATATGGGTGCCAGTTCTAGTTCTGGCTGCTCCTCTTCCAATTCAGCTCTCTGCAAATGGCCTGGGAAAGCAGTGGAGGACGGCCCAAGTGCTTGAGTCCTTGCCCCCACAGGGGAGACCCAGAAGAAGCCCATGGTTCCTAGCTTCAGTTTGGCACAGCTCTAGCCATAGGGGCCACTTAAGGAGTGAATCAGCAGATGAAAGACCTGTCTGTCTGTCCTTCTGTCTATAACTCTGCCTCTCTAATAAAAAATAAATCTTTTTTAAAAAAGAGTTACACAGATCAGGGAGAACATATGATATTTGTCCCTTTGGGACTGGCTTATTTCACTCAGTATGATATTTTCCAGATTCCTCCATTTTGTTGCAAATGACCGGATTTCATTTTTTTTTACCACTATATAGTATTATATAGAGTACATATCCCATAATTTTTTTATCCAGTCTTCTGTTGATGGGTATTTAGGTTGATTCCATGTCTTAGTAATTGTGAATTGAGCTGCAATAAACATTGATGTGCAGATAGCTCTTTTATTTTCCAATTTAATTTTTACTTAGTATATGCTAAGTTGATCTTCTGTATATAAAGATAATTAAAAATGAATCTTAATGAAGAATACGTTGAGAGAGGGGGTAGGAGATTGATGGTTCGTGGGTGGGAGGGTGGTTATGGAGGGAAAAACCGCTACAATCCAAAAGTTTGTACTCTCAAAATTTATATTTATTAAATATTTTTTTTAAAAAAAAAGAGTTACAGGGAGGCAGCTAAAGC
Organism: Lepus europaeus; assembly: GCF_033115175.1. Classification (NCBI taxonomy): domain Eukaryota; kingdom Metazoa; phylum Chordata; class Mammalia; order Lagomorpha; family Leporidae; genus Lepus; species Lepus europaeus. The sequence continues at coordinate 93,095,621 of NC_084833.1, read as the reverse complement.
CATTACATTGTGTGACTCGTGGAAGGCATTGCAATAGAAATCAACAACAGCTCCTTTTGAAAGTGTACATTTTTGACAAGTAAGTTGTTTTTTCAAAATGTTGCTAAATTTTTGTGCCTCAAATTGAAGCTTTTTGAGAGGATGTTTATTTGTTCATTGATTCTTTTTCTTTTTTTTTTTTAAGAGAGAATTCATTCCTTGATGGAAGAATTACAGGAAAGAATTAGAAAATTTAGGGCATCAGTTAAGGGAAGTAAGCATGATCATTCCCAAGGGTTGCATTTCATTACTCTTTGTCTAGGAAAGGCTTCCAATAAAGTCTAAATCAATAGGAAGCAACTCAGTGTAGCTCATGCTCCTGAGATTTTTTCCAAACTCAACTCAGGATCCAATTACTGCACATGTTCCAGCAAATACCACAAGGAAAGCTCAGGAATTCATCCCAGGTGGCCTATGATCACTGTTTTGATCATTGAATGGGTAGTTTGGTCAGATGCGCTTGCAGCTGATATTACTAGAATAAATATTTCTAGTTCATAATGACATGAAATCCTAGTACTAACTCTTCTCCAAACTGGAATTTTCTAACAATCTCTAGCTGAATGAGAGCCTACATTTCACTTTTTAAGGAGATGTAGAGGTAGACTATAGCTCACTATCGATCAGATTTCTCTGCCTCAGTGGAAGACATTCTATGACATTTATACTACAATATCCATATATCAGTCATAAAAGATGGAAAAATCTCTTATAATAACTATTTTACATCTATAGGAAGATAGAATCTTCTGTTATTTGAACTAGTATGGGGTAAAATAATGCACCATGTATTATTAATTAGCAATAAATCATAGTACAATCCTTGGTGTATCAATTATCTGGCTATACAGTTATAACCTATTTTCCATCTTATATGGATTACTGAGTGAGAAAGATATTTCATCCCATTATATACTTCAATTTACTACTATTTTGGGCCAGTTATAGAGCATGTTGAAACTTATTATTCGGGTCTAAGTTTCAAAGCTGCTCCTTCAGGAAAAGCAGTCAATTACAAAAAAGGTCTTTTAGGAAAACTACATCTAAAAATAATAGATAGCCCTCTATAGGATTCTCCACTGTACCTCATTCTTGTAAGTGAGTGTGTGTATGTTTATTTTTGCTACCTGTGAGCTGCTGGAGGATGGGAACTGTCCGTGGTTTTAAAGGCACCAAGCTTGGCACAGAATTAGATAAACTTCAGGATTTTTGTTCTTTCTTCCCAGACACGTGTGAATGTTCCATGTTTCTTACCACTCCCCATGTCTACCTCCACTTCCCAAACTGTATGTCTTTAAATAGCATTATATTCTATAACAAATTTTAAAATTTAAGACAGGTGAGTGCTGTGGTGCCATAAGTGAAGCTGCAATTTAGAATGCCCACATCCACATCCCATATTGGAGTTCCTACTTTGAGTCATAGCTGCTCCACTTATCAGCCAGCTTCCTGCTAATGTGCATCCTGAGAGGCCACAAATGATGGCTCAATTATTTGAGTCCCTGCCACCCAGAATGGAGGTCTACTGCAAACATGAAGAGTAATCTACATCTTGACTCATTGGCAAGGTAGAGATAAATGTCTAGCATAAACTGAAACTTAAGAATTATCATGATTTCAGGAAAAGCAAATCCTCACTATAGCAAAAATTTTATTTAACATGACTGAGGACAGTTAGTCAAATAATCTATTATTATGTATATAGCTTTATTAATAAAACATATTTATATTATGCATTTATTATAGGAGTACATTCATTTGTCTTTTATGGTGCAAAGCATTTTCATAGGATTTATGTTCTTCAATTAATAGTTAGCACTCTCTTATATTAGTTCCAATTATAATGCATCTTCTATAGATGCCAGCATCTTGGAATCTGAGTAAAGAACACTACTCTTTTTTTGTTCAAATTTTAACACTTTTCTCACCCAACTGTGATTTATCAGCAATGTTATTTTCACATCTTTTCTTTGCCAATCTATTCCAAAGCATCCTCCTCGGTGTTAATATGAATAATAACTCTCTTCTTTTAGTGGTTATTGTTTGTCTTTTAAAATGTGTATTTATTTATTTTATTTGTTTGAGAGGGGGAAAGAGAGAGACATAGAGAGAAAGAGAACAATATCTCCCATCCTCTTCTTCACTGCCCAAATGTCTGTGCCAGTTGGGGCAGGGCCATGCTGAAGCCAGGGGCCCAGAACTCAATCAGTCTCCCATGTGGGTGGCAGGACCCAACTACTTGAGGTTTCACATGCTGCCTTCCACATGCACATCAGCAGAAGCTGGAGTCAGGAGGGAAACTTCGATTCTCTCAAGGACTTCACCATAGGATGCAGGCATACCAACTGGCATCTTAAATGCTGAGCCCAATGCTCACCCTTGTCTTGGTGTTTTCCATTTACTCACAAATACAAATCAATATTAATTTTAAAAGGCTGAACTGGACAGAGGAGAGGAAGCAGTGGGCATATCAGAAGATCAGTTATCAACTCTGAGCTATCAGTAATATGGGTTTTTGTATTTGTGTTTGATAAAGGAAAGGGAGATCTTTGGGTAATCCAGGTATGAGAAAATATGTCAGGCTTGGCTCACCTGCAAAGATTTGGGGAAGGCTGCCTGAAGATGTCATGGCACAGCCCATTTCCTAATGAGCACAAGGATGTTGACTGAAGGGCAGAGAGCAAGGGAAGGCATTCACAAGTTAATCTGAAAATGCTATTTTGGGGGGCAGGCATTTGATCTAGTGGTTAAGGTGCCACTTGGAATACCTGCATTCAAATCAAAGTGCCTGGGACTGAGGCCTGGCTCCATTGCTGACTCTAGCTTCCTGTTAATTCATACTCTGGGAGTGGCAGGTGATGGCTCTAGCAGTTAGGTCCCTGCTACCCACATTGGAGACTCAGCTAGACTTCCTTGCTGTCGACTTTGTCCTCACCGAGTTGTTTACTATTACATGCCCTTGGGAAGTGAAACAGCAGATGGGAGCTTTCTTTGTCTCTATGTCCTATCCTTTCAAATAAAATAAATAAATACTAAAAATTGAAAATGCTGCTATTTTCTTTTTTTTCTTTCTTTCTTTTTTTTTTTTTTTTTTTTGACGGCAGAGTGGACAGTGAGAGAGAGAGACAGAGAGAAAGGTCTTCCTTTTTGCCATTGGTTCACCCTCCAATGGCCGCCGCGGTAGGCGCGCTGCAGCCGGCGCACCGCGCTGATCCGATGACAGGAGCCAGGTGCTTCTCCTGGTCTCCCATGAGGTGCAGGGCCCACGGACTTGGGCCATCCTCCACTGCACTCCCTGGCCACAGCAGAGAGCTGGCCTGGAAGAGGGGCAACCGGGACAGGATCGGTGCCCCGGTGTGCTGGCGACGCAATGCGAAGGATTAGCCTAGTGAGCCGCGGCGCCGGCCAAAATGCTGCTATTTTCAATTTGTGCCTGCTATTAAATACTAGATGTTTCATTGTATTTTTTTTAGAATTCCAGCAAAGTTACCCCAAATCCTTATCAATGCATCCTTTATGTTTTATTTCATGAAAATGGAGAATTAAAAATCAAAGTGTAGACAGCAAGAAATTATTTTCAAAAGAAAAACAGTGAGTTAGGGTTGGAAAGCATCACATTTAGAAAATATTAATTTAACAATAATATGCTTATGTCCTTTTCATTTGATCATACTGATGTAAAAGTGATGTCTTGCTGTTTTCCATGTGACATAGGATTAAGCTTCATCACAAACAAATGTTTTTAATAATAATTACTTATTTGGCCTATTGCTAAAATTATAATCATATATCTATTGAACTTGACCAAATCAAAACAAAATTACCTTTGAGAAATTGTTAATTATTGATACTATAGATTAAAAACTTGTAAACTTGTATATATACTACTTAAAAATTGATAGCTTATATTAAGCTCAATATGCTCAATCTAATATATTTCTTTCCACTCTAGACTGCCATTTACAAAAGTCAAGACAAACACTGAGTACAGCATGAGATCAATATTTGGTATTCCCAGTCTTCTCTTCATTTTCTGAGAACTCAGTAAATATCAGAAATCTCAGAGCTCAGAAACATACGCAGTTAAATTTTGTTATTGCAACTTCCCTGTTATAGTAAATGTTCCTCTCTTTCAATCTTGGGCTTAAGTGATAGGTATACCAGGAAGGTAACTGTGAATCAGATTTTTGGCTAGCAATTATATAGTACAGTGACCTGTTCTTACTTGCTTTAATTATCATCACTCATCACCAATACACTGAAATGAACATAAGCTATAACATCTGTAACATAAAAGTAAAAAAAAAATCAACACTAAAAATAATCACAATAGCACATCCATTCAATTTGGGCTACTGTTGTTTTGATATTTTCCTCTCCCACTTCATAAAATATATTTATTTATGTTATTTAACCACTATTTGTTGAACTCCTACTGAGAGTTACCTATTCCTACTTTACCTTTGAGGAAAATAAACAACTCATTACCATGTAGAGTGCTAAAATATCAACAAGTATGACATCCAACATAGCACTGAGGATAGTGATTCATGGAATATGTATGCCAGGGCTTGGGGTCCATGACAAGCTGATCCAGTTTTTAACAGGTCAGAGCACAACTCAGAGACTTTTGTGAATTCATATCTCTTACAGTGCAGTGAGAAACACACAAGGAAGAACCACTAGCCTCCAATGGCAGTGGGGCCACAAGAGATATTTGTCTTTGTGTCTGTGGCAGAGGTTGAACACACACACACATACACAAAGACACAGTGACATTTACATACATCCATACATACCCACAAATAGCCACACAGCCACCAAAAGACACATATGTGTCTATATACAATCCCTATGAAGCTGCATGCACCAACAGCTACCCAGTTACTTATATGGGTTTGCAGACAATAGAGGCCTGGAGCCAAACCATTACATAACAGGGTTGTGAGCAACTAGCCAACCAAATGAGTCTGTTGGTTGCCATGACATTGGTAACAACAGACAGAGGTGTAGGAGCACAGAGATAAGGGGGCAAGGCAAAAGGTAAAGGAACGTAGTAACTTCACCTTCCCAAGTTTATCTTTCCAACCTAATACATTTGCTTGTTTGGGGTGTGCATTCCTATGCCAAAATATGATCCTTAAAGAGTCATTCGAGTATGAGACGTGAGTCTTAAAACATCAGAAGAATAAATGGAGGGGCCTGCACTGTGGCACAATGGGTTAAGCCACCGCCTACCATGCCCACATTCCATATGGGCACCAGTTCAAGTCCTGACTGCTCCACTTCCAATCCAGCTCCCTACTAATGCACCTGGGAATGCAACAGAGGATGGCCCAAGTGCTTGGATCCTGACCCATGTGGGAGACCTGGAAGAAGCTCCTGGTTCCTGGCTTTGGAGAGATTAATCTTTAGCCATTGCAGCCATTTGTAGAGTGAACCAACAGATGGAAGACCTCTATCTCTCTCTCTCTTTTCCTCTTGCTCTTGTTCTGTAACTCTGTGTTTCAAATAAAGTAAATCTTAAAAGATTTTCTAAAAAAATAATGAAAAACATTCTTACAAAAATCACTTAAGTAATGTGAAGAAGTGGCAGAAGGTGATTCAGGAGAGCAAGGACAGGAAGGGTCTTACAGGATAAATGAAATAATTTTGGATTTCATCGTTTAAAAATATATGTAAATATATATAAATAATATATTTAAAAGGCAGAGTGGCAAGGCAAGAGAGGGAGAGAGATCCTCCATTACTCCCCAAATGGCTACAGATGCCAAGGCTGGACCAGGTCGAATCCAAGAGCTCTAACTGGCGTCCCACATGGGTGGCAGGGATCTAAGTGCTTGAGTCATCTTCCAAAGCCTTCCCAGGAACATTAGCAGAGTTAGATTCAAGGTAGAGCAAGCAGGACTTGAATCAGCACTCCAGTATGGGATGCTTGTGGCACAAGTGCTGGCTCAACCCTCTGTGCTTCAATGTCAGCTCCTTGTACTTCATCTCAAGGGCAATGAGGAATGGTATTAGTTTTGTTTTATTTACTTATTTAATTAACTGTAAAAACTGGTGTTTGTTTTCCATCAAATTCATTTCTGTTTTTGCTTCAGAGACAGTCAAGAGCAGATCAAACCCACTCAGTTCCTTCCCCTTTGTGGCCTGAGCTGTGGCAGCTGCAGCCCAGTCTTCAGTGGTGGACTGAACACTCCAGTCATCAGTAGGGAACTGCTGAATAGGCACGGAGGGCACTTGCACGTCTTCTGACCAGTCTGCAACTTCAGATGAGCAGTAGAAAACTCAGGAGCTGGGGCAGTCCATTTGCCCTGAAATTCCTCATTGCCACAGCTTTTTCAGCAGTGGCATACTTCTCCTTTTCAATCTCTTGAGGATTTCTGTAGAAATAGAGATTGGGCATGACTTCCCAGGGGTATTCACAGGAGGTGGTACCATGTATTCACAGAATTTCTCAGGCCAGCATCTCTCATTGAGGGAACTTACTCCCATTGAGGGAACTCCGGTTTTAGAATTTTTTATCAGGATTCATCAAGCTTGTCAGAAAACTGAAAAGCTAAGTAATAGCAGGAAGGTCTGAATAGAGCAAAGAATATTTTAAAAGGCATAACCTATTATGCATTAAAATTTTATGTATTTATTTATTTTTTATTTATTTATTTATGAGGTAGAGTTACAGACAGGGAGAGAGACAGAGAGAAAGGCCTTCCATCTGCTAGTTCATTCCCTAAATGGCTGCAATGGCCATTCTTTGAGCCAATCTGAAGCCAGGATGCAGTAGCTTTCTCTGGGTCTCCCACGTGGGTGCAGGGGTCCAAGGACCTGGGCCATCCTCCACTGCTAACCCAGGCCATAGCAGAGAGCTGGATCAGAAGAGGAGCAGCTGGGACTAGAACTGGTGCTCACATGGGATGCCAGCTCTTCAGGCCAAGGCTTTAACCTGCTGCACCACAGTGCCTGCCTCAATCTCTTTTATTTTACCATAATGCCATCTGCATAGTTTAAAGCCTAATTTATTAATTAACCACTAATGTAAATTCTGTAAGTAGTAATAAAGAGGAAAGTAATGAATCCAAAATGAAAGTGAGATGGTTAATGGAGTGAATGTATAGGTTGTGGCCTATGACAATTCCAGATAATTCAGGCCAATGTTAACTATATAGAGTTTTATGGATTAGAAATCTATAAATAGGAAATCTATAAATAGGAAATCTATATAGAGGAAAACTATATATATTTATACATATTCATTCATTGATTCAAATAGTTTCTCAGCTTCTCAGTCTTATTTTCCACTCTCAAACTCCAGGGAGGTCTGAGTCCTCTGTGACAGAATTAGAATTCTCAGAAAACCGAAATGAATAGGAAATATAACTCTAAATCCTTATATAACCTACGTGTGTATGAGAGGCTTTGTTATGAGAAATGTTTCATGCAATTATGGGGGCAGAGAGGCCCCATCATATGCTATCAGCAAGGCAGATAACCAGAAAAGTTGGTGGTGTAACCCAGTCTTAAGTCTGAAGGCCAGAGAACCAAAAGGCCTAGGACTAGTAGGGGAGAAGGGAGGTAAGTCCTGAAATTTGCTGATGTACATCCCAATGTCCACAGTGCACAAGTGCCTGGAGCTCTGATGTTCAAGGACAGGAGGGGATGGGAACTCCAACTTCAGAAGAGAGAGAAAACGTGCCCTCCACTCACTGGCTTTTTGTTCTATCTGAGCCCTCTAAGGACAGGGTAATGCCAACTCACATTAGTGAGGGTAGATCACTTTACTCAATCCTCTGATTCTAGTGCTAGTTTCTTCTGGAAACATCTTCACAAAACTAATGTTTTACCAGCCATTTAGGAATCTCTTGGCCAGTAGAGTTGACACAAAATCATCACAGGGCTGTGGTGTTTCTTTAGACTGCTGTGCTTTCCAATTATTTTTACTACTGCAAGTGTGTTCCTCAGTTGAAGCTATATTCTGAATAATAGCATGATGGCAAGTAAGACATGTGTGACAGCACAGATGTCAATGCTGGTAGAATTTCCATCAGGAAAAGACATTAAAAATGCAGAATTACATGTTTTCTCCAATGATGGTAGATTGCTACTTTTTCTATGAAGGAAGGGGTATAATACTAATTTTCCTGCTACTAAGTGTCTGCTTGATGAGAAAGTGATACCACTATGGGATTCAACTCATTGGCTTAGATCATGTATTTGACAGTAGCAGTGGTCATATAAGCCCTAGTGAGAGAAATTCACATTGAAACTATGCACAGTGCTCATGTTCTGGCACATAATAGCTGGGAAAGAGACTAAAATCTGTGTACACTTCATGTTGTTCACTGACTTTAGAGAGACTATCCTGTATATAATTTTTCTCCATTTGGCTGCTTCATATGGATCAAGAGTAATTTCACTGTGTTGTTTTTTCTTGTTACACTATGGCTCTATATTAAGTGGACTGTCTGCTTTCGGTGGAGCCTTAGAGGCTTGAAATGAGTGTGGCCTGAGAGCTGTGTTTGGTTCCTCAGGGTTGAGGGTGTGTCAAAGATGACACTCCCAGGTTAGGTGTGGTAAATCTCTCTTTCTTTCTTTCTTTCTTTTTTTGATTCAAAAGGGAAGTAATTCTGCACAGCTGAATGGAATTTGAGGTAGTTAGCAGGCGAATGATATACCCACAGGAGCCAGAGATCGGAAGCTCTTTCCCAAGGACCACACAGGGAATCTCTGCTGCCCTCAGTGTGGGCTCCAATTATCCTGCAGTCTCCCACTGGGTTGCCAAGTTAGATCCTAATCTCCTGTTATTTCACACACCCCCCCCTCCCAGAGTCAGATTTTTCTGCTATGCTCAGGGCTGGTGCAGACCTGAGGTCGCCCTGCTTATGACGTATGGTAGAAAGAAACTAAAACCATTTTATATGGTTGTGCTTAAGTTTACTGGTTAAACAAACACCATGTTAGATATTTAAGAGGTGTTTCCAAATACATGATTCTTAAAATTTATAGAAGGCATTGGACCTTCTGGTAAATGTTTTCTTAAGTTGTTATCTAATGGTTGAAATGGTTTGCTAAGTATTCATGTGATATTGCTATTGTCAGCAAGCGATCTAGGACTTGCTCCCTCATTTCTCTATTCTAAGCCCAACTTGTTCTTTCATTTCTCTATTCTCTTCAAGGTAGGAAACTAATTCTATTATGAAGGAATCTGTAGGACGCACAATTTAATCTTTAGACCTTATAAAAGAGATGGCTAACAATTTTCTGTAATAGCATAGCCAAAATAAGAACTTAAATAATAATCTCATAGCTAGATTTACTTCGCCATCAGCGAAGTATACAGTAAGTAGAAAAAAAACCTCCCTTTCAGACCAAAGGGAAAGAAAGTTTTAAAGTGAGAATATAATTTTCCTCATGGGCATTGTCTACCTTAGAAAAACTACTACAGAACATGCCTGTGACTATAGACTTGTAGTTCAAGCCACCGAAGATTAGAGATGGGATACGGGCACTCCCTTGACTTGCATCCTCTGGTCTGCTTTAACACAAACCAGGAGGAAAAGAAAGCTAGGCATCAGAAGCAATGGGTGGCAGGCCTATAAATGGCTGATCTGTACAGTGATCTGCCCTCAAGGAGACCCAACAGGCCAGTCCACTGCAGTGGCTTTCAATGTGGTAAGCCTGGGCTTCAGCAGAAATCAGCTTGTGAAGAGCCCTGGCAGCTCTGCCAAGAGTTGGATCACTGGAAATGGACCTGCCCTGGAGTCGAAGGATGCCCAGGTCAGAGCCACAGGTCTTATTGGCTCTAAGCTGAAAAGCCTTCACTCAGCCCAACTTCCAAAGTGACCAGTGCAGTTGAGGGGATGGTCAAGTAGGGTCAGCAACATTGAAGGCAGAACTGTAAATTTCCTGTTAGAGATGCCACCTGCCTTTACCTGGCCAGCTCTCCTCCCAGGCCAGCCAAGTAATGAAAGTCAACAGAGTGCCTTCCCCTAGGAGGTTCACACCTCCCTTAGGATATACCCCATGTGAAGAGATAGATAGGTCTGGGCCTCTTAACTTACAAGGCCTAAAGCCCACCAGATTATTATCAAGCCCCTTCTATCAGGTTCTACTTGCCTCTAAATCAGAAAACTTAATTGTAGCTTAGACAGCACCTTTCTTAGCTCCTCTAATAATGACTCTGTCCTTTGTTCTAGACCCTGTCTAGTGCACTTGGGCCTCATTTCTTTGTAATCATAACCTCTACTCTACCACCAATGGCTCTACTCCCAACCTGTGTGTACTGATGGTCCTCTTCCCCACTTAATGCTGTATAATTGTTCAAACCTGGTAAATGCCACTCTTAGGATCATTGATTACTATCCTCTCTCTGTCTTTTATGACCTTGTCTAAATATGATCAGAGTCGGAGAACTCGGAAGGCTTCCATAGCCTTGGCAACTCATGACGACAGCCTAGGGTGGTTGCTGGCACCATAAACTAGAGTGTCAATTTGTTGGGTCAACAACAGGAGCCACTGTGCACTTGCTCCTAATGTGGGATCTCTGTCCTTAATGTACTGTACATTTTGATTTAATGCTATAACTAGTACTCAAACAGTATGTTTCACTTTGTGTTTCTATGTGGGTGCAAACTGTTGAAATCTTTATACTAAATTGATCTTCTGTATTTAAAGAGAATTGAAAATGAATCTTGATGCAAATGGAAGGGGAGAGGGAGCGGGAGAGGGGAGGGTTGCGGGTGGGAGGGAAGTTATGGGAGGGGGAAGCCATTGTAATCCATAAGCTGTACACTGGAAATTTATATTCATTAAATAAAAGTTAAAAAAAAAGAGTAATTTCATTCTTTGTGTTCATTCCAAGAAGTCTTCCCCAGACTTCCTTATAGTCAACCTTCCTATCTGATGTTTCCAAATTCCTGACCATCTAGGGAAACCGTTAGTCACTGAATTCACACTAATGTGGATTTATGTATTGAAATATCTCTCAGTATAGACCAGGAAGACAACACATGTACCTTTAGAAGTTGTGCCCCTAAGAGAATTTCTTTTCATCACAATCTATTAGAAACTCTCATGACTAAGCTATTAAAGCTTCAGCTATCTACTTCTAGCTGGTACCAAGAATCTGGCTAGTCAGATTTATGGTTTATGAACATAAATCATGTAGAGTGAAGAATGGTTGGAGCAGACTATTTTCACTTTTAACATATAGGTGATGTTGTGAACAAAGATAGTAGCAGTGACCATTTTAAACAGCAAAATCAGCTGATTTTTTAAAAATAATGAGTGATGTTGTGTACATTTGATCCTATTCATCTGACTATTGGTTTTTTTTATTTTTTAATTTTAAAGATTTATTTATTTGAAAGTCAGAGTTACACAGAGAGAGAAGGAGAGGTAGAGACAGAGAGAGAGAGAGAGAGAGAGAGAGACATCTTCCATACGTTGGTTCAGTCCCCAATTGGCCACAACAGCAGGAGCTACACCTATCCGAAATCAGGAGCCAGGAGCTTCCTCTGGGTCTCCCTCATGGGTGCAGGGGTCCAAGGCCATCTTGCTTTCCCAGGCCATAGCAGAAAGCTGGATCAGAAGTGGAGCATCTGGGACTCGAACTGGCACCCATATGGGATGCTGGCACTGCAGGTGGCAGTTTTACCCACTATGCCACAGGGCCAGCCCCTGAGTATTTGTTCTTAAGGGGTGGGGGCTATCTATAATTCACCTCTAAACTTTTTCCACCATTATGTCAATCACTTTCCATATTGATAATTCAGGAAAATTCATATTTTGGTTGACATCTCCTTTAGATTAATCCTAAGTCTTGAAGCAAAATTAGTCATTATAAATGTTAACCACTAGACAAAGAAGTTTTCACTTTCTATTTGTTATTATTCAATATATACAGTATTTCTTGCCTTTACATCCCACAAAAAAGCCAGTTACCCAATATACACATTTTATTATCATGTAAGTCAAAATAACCATTCTTGTCTAATTTGAAACCTATATAAAGTAAAAGAGAAACAACTGAGCTTTGTCTCAACACAATAATGCTGTGCAATCATGAAAGCTCAGTTGGAACACACATTAGCTTTTACGGCACACATCTAAGCTGATCAAGCAGGAAGCTCTGCTGATCTTCGAGGAACTCACCCAAATATCTGAAGGTTGGCCAGAGCAAATAGGATAAATTAGATTTGCTGCATATTTCATTTATTTTCCAGAAGGATAACCCAAACAAGTTCTCATGGAAATGGAAGGAGGTAAAAGAGAGAGCAAGCTCAATTTCACACAACTGTCTTCTGTTTGCATCTTGCTTGCTGACATCCTAAAGGCCAAAGCAAGCGTAAGAACGGAGTTGAAGCTGCTTCATAGTTATCCAATTTTTAAAAGACTTATTTATTTGCTTTTTAAATTTTTTCTATTAAAAATCAGTCAACTTTGCTTCTTAATGTAAATGAAGCTATTTGTTTACATGTAAATTGGATAATTAAGAAAGATTGTGGCAGCCAATAGTTAGCTAGTAATCCAGCAAATTCTAGGAGATTCAGGGTAATGAGGAATGGCTTAGGGGAGAGGTTCATATGTGATTTGTTTTTCAATATTTTTTCTTTTCTTTTTTTTTTAGAAAACTTTTATTTAATAAATATAAATTTCAAAAGTACTACTTTTGGATTATAGCGGTTTTTCCCCCCATAACCTCCCTCCCACCCACAAACCATCCCATTTCCTACTCGCTCTCCCATCCCATTCTTCATTAAGATTCATTTTCAATTATCTTTATATACAGATCAACTTAGTATATACTAAGTAAAGATTTCAACAGATTGCACACACAGACACACAAAGTATAAAGTACTGTTTGAATAGTGGTTTTACCGTTAATTCTCGCATTCTATTAAAAGCAATTCATTGATTAAATTAAATTCTTTTGTAGTTTGTAATGATATAAAGTAGTCACACTTGGCCCTGGGCTGTGGCGCAGCAGTTTGAGTCACCTCTTGCAGTGCCAGCATCCCATATGGATTACAATTTGAGTCTCCACTGTTCCATTTCTGATCCAGCTTCCTGCTTTAGCTCCTGAGATGCAGAAGAAAATAGCCCAAGTCCTTGGGATCCTGACCTATGGGAGACCTAAATGAAGCTCCTGGCTCCTGGCTTTGTCCTTGCCCAGCCCTGGCCATTGCAGCCATTCAGGGAGTGAACCAGCAGATGGAAGATTCTCTCTCTCTCTCTCTCTCTCTCTCTCTCTCTCTCTCTCTTTCTCTGTCATCCTCTCTTTGTAACTCTACCTCTCAAATAAACAAGTAAATACTTTTTTAAATATGTAACCATACAAATAGCTTTTCATCAAAATGAAAAGTAAATAGACTATTTTGAGGGAGATAGTGCAACAAGGTTTATTTGTAAAATTTAACACCTGAAATCTTTTTTTTTTTTTTTTGGACAGGCAGAGTTAGACAGTGAGAGAGACAGAGAGAAAGGTCTTCCTTCCATTGGTTCACCCCCTAAATGGCCGCTACGGCCATCGCGCTGCGCCAATCTGGAAAGCCAGGAGCCAGGTGCTTCCTCCTGGTCTCCCATGCGGGTGCAGGGCCCAAGCACTTGGTCATCCTCCACTGCCTTCCAGGGCCACAGCAGAAAGCTGGACTAGAAGAGGAGCAACTGGGACAGAATCCAGTGCCCTGACCAGGACTAGAACCCGGGGTGCCAGCTCTGCAGGCTGAGGATTAGCCTAGTGAGCCATGGCACTGGCTGATTGATGTTTATTATATTTTTATACAATACTGTGTCAGCTCTTGGAAGGCAATATCATTCAGATAGAAAAGAGTTAGGAAGATAAAACTTTTAAATAGTAATACAGGAAGAAAATACGGGGAACCAGTGTAGTTGCAATTTTTTTTCCCATCTATTTAAGGGGGGCGGGAGACAGAGAGACAGAGACAGAGAGAGACAGAGAGAGAGAGAGAGAGAGAGAGAGAGAGAGAGAGAGAGAATGAGCGAGCTTCTATCCACTGGTTCATGCCCCAAATGCCTACAGCATCCAGGGCTGGGCCAGGCCAATAGCAGGGTCCCAGAACTAGCTAACAGAGAAGGATGGACAGATGTGAAGACACTGCAAAATCAGAATCAATACTAGATATTAGAGTAATATTTCACAGTCAAAGCTGAATGTGCAAATTGTAACTCACAGTTGGTAGAAGAGTTCTTCAAGGGCTTTGAACAATAATATTTATTAAAGATTTGAAGGAAAAATAATATCTCAGCACTGGCTTATGAGTTCATTTTTTTTCCTATTAAATTTGCATTGAGTTCACTTGTCTATATTTGATTTCTTTTCTTAATAAAAATGGAAATAATTTAAATAGGTAATATACAATTACAGGATATAAGTATTAGGTAACACTTAAACACTCCAGATTATTTATACATTCCAATAATCCTATCCTTGTTTAGACCACTGACAAATGATCATTCCCTTTCAGTACAAGAGAAAACAACAAAGGCATAAATGTTATAACTGTACATTATCAGAAGCTCGATATGCTGGTTGCAAGTACAATCCACTTGCCCTTCCTGGTGAGAATTTAACACTTTTTATCTGAACTCAAGGTTTGACTTTCCTGAACATACAGCAGAGTAACACCTTTTCTATGATCTAGGACAAATATTGTAGAAGGAGTATCAGATCTTAATGAACTGTTAGCAATATTTGTAGTCAGTTCCCTAAAAAATGACTGCAATTGCTTGTTCATGCCTACCCTTTAGCTTTGCTGTCACAATTGCCAGAAATATTCATACTATCAATGAAATATAACTGGATAATTATGTTTTGCAGATTTATAAAACTCTCACCAGTTTTCCCCAGAGATCAATGTGGTCTGAAAAATACAAGTTTCAAGCCATCATTTTAAATGTCAAGCTGCTAGCTTTCTCAAGGGAGTTCAATGATTAGTTATACTGGATGCCAGATAGAAGGTTTTTCTTTCTAGAAACCACGTCAAGAGCTTACTTTGTAGGATGGAGTAATGCTCTCTCCTGGGAGCACACCACAAAATCTAAAGGTGAAGACGGAAACCGTTCTTCCTGAAGAATATGTTTAAAAGTCAAAGCTTTTTCCCCCAAAACCCTTTCCAAGTTCTGAGGCACAAAATAGAAAAATAAAATCACAAAGGGGAAAAGTTATTATGCTTGTCATGTTTCCATGAGTCTGCAGTCTCTAGAGTCTTCTCTAATGTGGTCATCACATCAAACACACTTTCAGGAAAAAATTACATCTGAAGAGGAAATTTTCCTGAGAAATTTGTAATGCAACTGGCCAGGAACAATTGCCTCCCCCCCCCCATGGGATCTGCATCCACAAATAGCAAGTATTTGGAAAAAAATCAAATCTATACTGAACATGAACAGACTTCATTTCCTTGTCCTTATTCCCTATCTATCTATCTATCTATAGTTTTACATATATATATGTCAATATATATAATATATATCAAACACAACTATTTGTACCATGTTTATATTTTACTATGTATGTTTTAAAGAATACAGGAGGATGTATGTAGGTTATATAAGATGCCACTACATTTTACAAAAAGGGGCTCTACAGAAGCACCCATGGATTTTGGTGTCCTTGTGGGGAGGGGCTCCCTACACCAAGGGATAGTTTTGTAAGAATTTTTCATGTTAATATCCATACCCAAATGTTCATGCCTGCTTTTTGACTATTCTTAAACTCAATTCGGTTGTCCTGGGCCAAAAGAAAGAAATGGGAGGACATATGGAATTTTGTTCAGATGCTTGCTTAGGCATAGGGTAAAAGGAGGGCAGTTTCCTCCATGAAAAAATTCATTCATGAATTACCATAGAACTAAATATGCCATGTACTGTTCTGGGTTATGAAGTGTCTTCCCTAGTAATCTAGGATAGCTCTAACAATGTTTCACATCCTGGATAGCTTAAACAACAGAAATGCATTTAGTGACACTGTAGGAGGCTGGAAGGCCAAGATTAAGGGGTCAGCAGGGTATTTGGGAAGGATTTGCTGCTGCCACTGTGCTTGGCTTGTGGATGGCTTCCTTCTTGCCACCTCCTCACATTATCCTTGCTCTGTGCACTTGCATACCTGGGGTCTTGGTTCTGTTCAGTTACCTCCCATCACACAGGCTCACCCTCATAGCCTCATTTTAATTTAATAGTCATTTAAAGGCTTTGTCACCAAGCATAGTTGCATTCTGAGGTCCTGGGTGTAGGGCGTCCATATGTGAATGGAAGGGAGCATATTTCAACCTCAGGTTATGTTAACATAACATAACATAACATAACATAACATAACATAACATAACATAACATAGATAGCTTAACATAAGCCCTGTGTCTACCCTCAAAGTCACAGAGACACAAGCTTCAGTGGCATGATCCTTATATTCCAACCAAAAGATTAAAGAATATTATTACTCACTGGAGTATTTCAGTACAGAGCTCTACTATCACTACAAGAGACAAGTATAAGAATATTTGTTCAATGAAAATGAGTTGCAGTTAAATTGAATTACTCTGAGGCAGATAATCTGGTTTAATGACATTTAACTTCCTCGCCATTATAGGCATCAAAATTGGTTGACCCATAATTGAACACAAGCTGAAATGCCTTAGCAAATCCACTGTGGCAATAGTGTGTAAAACCCCACAATAGTCCGAGCTGGCATTGTGGCATAATGGGTTAAACTATTGACTGTGACACCCGCATCCCATATGGTCACGGGTTTGTATCCTGTCTCCTCTACTTCTTTTTTTTTTTTATTAAACTTTTATTTAATGAATATAAATTTCCAAAGTATAGCTTATGGGTTACAATGGCTTCCCCCCTCCCATAACTTCCCTCCCGCCCGCAACCCTCCCCTTTCCCGCTCCCTTTCCCCTTCCATTCATGTAAAGATTCATTTTCAATTCTCTTTGTATACAGAAAATCAGTTTAGTATATATTAGGTAAAGATTTCAACATTTTGCCCATATAGCAACATAAAGTGAATAAACTACCATTGGATTACTAATTATAGCATTAAATAGCAATGTACAGCACATTAAAGACAGAGATCCTACATAATTTTTTTTTCAAATTAATTAATTTTCTATGCCATTTCCATTTTAACACCAGGTTGTTTTTTTTTTTTCATTTCCAATTCTCTTTATATACAGAAGATCACTTCAGTATATAATTAGTAAAGACCTCATCAGTTTGTGCCCACACAGAAATGCAAAGTATAAAAATACTGTTTCAGTACTAGTTATAGCATCACTTGGCTTTAGACAACACATTAGGGACAGATCCCACATGGGGTGTAAGTACACAGTGACTCCTGTTGCTGATTTAACAATTTGACACTCCTGTTCATGGCGTCAGTAATCTCCCTAGGCTCTAGTCATGAGTTGCCAGGGCTATGGAAGCCTTTAGGGTTCGCTGACTTTGATCTTATTCCGATAGGGTCATAGTCAAAGTGGAAGTTCTCTCCTCCCTTCGGAGAAGGGTACCTCCTTCTTTGATGGCCCCGTTCTTTCCACTGGGATCTCACTCACAGAGATCATTCATTTAGGTCTTTTTTTTTTTTTCCATGATATCTTGGCTTTCCATGCCTGCTATACTCTCACTGTCTCCTCTACTTCTAATCCAACTCCATGCTAGTGGCCTACGGACAGCAGAGGAAAATAGCCCAAGTGTTTGGAACCTTACCACCTATGCTGGAGACCTGGATGAAGCTCCTGGCTCCCGGCTTCAGCCTGGCCCAGTGTTGGACATTGTGGCCACCTAGGGAGTGAACCAGTGCATGAAGCTTGCTTGCTCTCTTTCTCTCTCTCTGTATGTATGTATGCATGTCTTCTCTCTCTCTCTCTCTGTAATTCTATCAAAATAAATAAATAAATAAATAAATAAATAAAGTTTAAAGATCCAAATTGGGGCATTTGCACATGATCCTACAAGAAAACACATCAGATTTCTCATGAGCAGTTTAGTGATTTATTACCCTTTTACATGGAAGCCACATGTACAAACATCTAAGAACTCTGAGATTAGGATCCAAACAAATTGTCATCGCATTGTCTTTTGAAAATGTTTTTTTCTTTAGGATGTTTTTCACAGTGATCATACCAAATCACATGTGATTAAGTGACTTTAAACTGGGAAATTCCTCAGAAGTTCAATCCTCCAAATAAAAATAACTACATACCTACAAATATAACAATCTTGGGTATTAGTATAATTAAAATAATTATCATTTCTTCATTTATATGGACATTGTTATATTATTAATTATTATTCTGGTGTTTTCATTCAAGCAAATTCAGATCTTTTGCTCTTGTGCTATTAATGATTTATTTTCTTCTAGTAGTTATATATTTCTATATTTCCCATTCAAATTGTCCTATTATAGCATTCAGCAATTAATTCCATCTTCCATGATCACACTTCCTCTGCTCACATCCTCCCTAGAGGAGAACAATGGGCAGGGTAAGAGGCTACCAGGATCTGGTGGCTGCTGCTTTCCTAATTTGGTTTACCAGCTTCCCCTCTAATGACCTTTCTGAGTCTCAGTTGGCATTTGTGCACTTTGGCATACAGTTATATTAGAGATATTATGAAAGCAAAAACAGATTGTGCTTTGGAAAGTGCAATGTAAAAACCCATGAAAATAAAAGGCAAGGTTAAGGCTGTTCATGCCAATGCCAATCAAATGACTGTATCTGAGACCTCGTCATTGGTGATACTGTCTTAATACTGAGAGTGAATTATTAATTTAGTGTAAGAAAGAAATTTCATAAAATCTAGATATGGAAGAAGACATTAGGTCTGGTGGTCAAGATGTTGCTTGGGACAGCTACACCCAATAACAGTGTTAATGGGAACAATGCCCAGCTCTTCTGCCAACTTTAACTTACTGTTAATGCACATGCTGGGGGGAAGCAGGTGATGACTCACGTTATTTGGGTCCTTATTAACCATGTGGGAAACCCAAATCAAGTTCCCAGGTCTCAGCTTTGGCCCTGTGGGCATCTGAGTAGTAAACCAGTGAATGGGCTCTCTTTCCCTCTTCTTCCTCTCAAATAAATATATTTTTTAAACATAGGTATTGGTTTCATTTGCTGAAAAGTTTAAAAATTGTCATTGCTTAGTCTCTACTTCTAAATATAGACCAGTCAAATTATAATTTTTTTTGTTTCAGGACTTTTTGAAGCATCATTATTAGGAACAATGATTCTTCCAATAGGAAATTAAACCAGGGATAGTGTTGTGGTGTAGTGGGTCTAAAGCCACCACCTGCGATGTCTTGGCTGCTTCACTTCCTACCAGCTCCCTGCTAATGACCTGGGAAAAGCTGTATAAGATAGCCAAAGTGTCTGGGTCACTGCCAACCACATGGAAGACCTGTAAGAAGCTCCTGGCCCCTGGATTCATACTGGCCCTGCACTGGCTGTTGCAGCCATCTGAGGAGTGAATCAGCAGATGGAAGATGGATATCGCTTGCTCGCTCGCTCGCTCGTTCTCTCTCTCTCTCACTCATCCACCCCACCCCCATCTCTGTAACTCTTTTAAATAAATAAATAAATATATCTTTAAAAAAGAGAAAGAAATCCTGCATTTATTTTCAAGAATGGAGTGGTACATGCGCATGCGCACAAATACTACTCATGTGATTCCCTTTGGTCTAAGGATTTGTCTGGTGACAGATAGTTGGGCAAATACTTTAGCTTTGGATGAAGGGTCCACCTGGTGCACAATGAATTGTAGGATTTGAGTGACATCTCTTCCGTATCAGTTATATATCACCTTTAAATGGAAATTTATAATCTGTAAAAATATTCTGTGAAGAACTGTATGTGCCTCTTGATCATTTCATGTTTATTTTCTATGTTGTGTTAAAAAAAAAAAAAAGGAAGGCAAATGCTGCCACCACTGACAGTTGTGTTTGACTGTGGAAGGCTTCCCTAATGCCAGCTGCTGTCCAACTGGTACTCTGCCAAATGTGTCATATTGTATCTATGCCACAGGACCAAGGTCAGCAGCATACAACAGATGACTTCCCAAATATGTGAATGTTTATCAACTGACTTTGGGAAGCAAAGCTAAACTATCTTCCATTGTGTTCGGTCCTTAAGAAATACCTCATAAAATAAGTTAGGCCGGCGCTGCGGCTCAATAGGCTAATCCTCTGCCTTGTGGCGCTGGCATACCAGGTTCTAGTCCCAGTTGGGGCTTCAGATTCTGTCCCGGTTGCAACTCTTCCATGCCAGCTCTCTGCTATGGCCTGGGAGTGCAGTGGAGGATGGCCCAAGTCCTTGGGCCCTGCACCCACATGGGAGACCAGGATAAGCACCTGGCTCCTGCCTTTGGATCAGCGCGGTGTGCCAGCCGCAGCGCGCTGGCTGCGGCGGCCATTGGAGGATGAACCAATGGCAAAGGAAGACCTTTCTCTCTCTCTCTCTCTCACTGTCCACTCTGCCTGTCCAATAATAATAATAATAATAATGTTAGATAGAACTAAACTTCTTATATAACCTACTTCTTCTCATTAAAGGCTGGCAAGAGATCAGTGAAGGCATCCAGCAGTTCCTCAAGTGGTCCAACATGTTCACTAACAGCCTGTTACAATACAATGTTATTTGGTTATGCCAACTCCTAAAGCAGATACCTATATACATGTATTTAAATCCAGTATAAAATATCAAATAGTCTACCTATTGAAATCTTTGAATATTTACATAACATGATTAACATGAATATTCATGTTGAATTTCTATATTGGGTTTCTCTAAGTTTGAGTCATCCATGTAGTAGTTTGCCCTAGTTTCCTGATGTTAATTTGCTGATTTGAGCCTATAAAATCATATACTATATGATACTGTATCAACTTGTATGCTCAATTTATTGTTTTACAATAACTCTCATAATAACTGATACTCTTAGTATCTTTCCACAAAATATGGATGACCCTGAGTACAAAGTACACAGCTGAAGAGCAAGTGCCCCATAAGTATCAATCAGTTGCTTAGCTGCTGAAAATTGCCTGCAATCAGTTGCCTTTTGCAGGCAGGGCTAAGGAGAAAAACCCAGGCCTCATTCCCTAACATGATATAATCAAGTGTTTATTTAGGAAGAATCTCTTAAATGTATATAAACTTCCTCATAGAACTTTCCCTTACTGGGAAGCCTATTTGAGTACTGAAATATCGTTGGATATTAAGAAACTCATTGCTTTTTGAGGTGATCAAAGCCTGGAGACCATACTATCATAAATAAAGTGTAAATAATCCAGAGGCATATTAATTCCAAATGTTCATGTGAACACCACTACTCACAAACACTATGATGATAATCATGATAATATTCCTTGATATTTACTCAAAGTTCTGGACTTTACATGTTAAACAAACCAAATTCTGGCTAAGAAAATAGAAACTATTATTTGCATGAATTTGAGTTTTTTAAAATGTTTCAATTTGTTACACTCATAAGTATTCCTGGAAATATACAATTATATAAAAAATATTTTCACAGTTTTTGATATTTTACTTTTCCCATGCAGATTTCTTCACACATTTTTGCAGGTAAAAGGATATAAATATTATCAGAATTAAAATAACCACTCAACTCAATTTTTATCAATCAATTCTTTTGTGCCATGTACTAATGACTTTGCTTATTATTTTAATGCACTTAAATATATAAAAATATTTAATTTAAACTTTCTATAACATCTAAATTATATGCAAAATAAAGGAACTGCTCAACCTTTTGTTGTTTCCTTTGTCCAAAATTCTAATATTTTAAATAATTTTTATTATTTTATTTGACAGGTAGGGTTATAGGCAGTCAGAGAGAGAGAGACAGAGAGAAAGGTCTTCCATCCACTGGTTCACTCCCAAAATGGCCACCACAGCTGGCACTGCACTGATCCAAAGCCAGGAGCCAGGAGTTTCTTCCTGGTCTCCTATGTGGGTGCAGGGGCCCAAGCACTTGGGCCATTCTCCACTGCCTTCCTGGGCCACAGCAGAGAGCCGGACTGGTAGAGGAGCAACCGGTACTAGAACCCAGCACCCATATGGGATGCTGGTGCCGCAGGTGAAGGATTAACCAACTGAGCCAAGGCGCCGGCCCAATAATTTCTATTTGTGTATGCATATATATATGCATGTGATTATATTTACACATCACATTAAATAAGTGATTGGTTTAGTTACAGTTTTCAAGTTACAGTTTCAAATTTAAGAAACTTACACTTAGAAATATGTGTGACAAAAATAAACGTAGTACCTTCCTCAAAGATACAGAATGAAGTTCCTTTTCAAAAGCAGGTTATAGTCTAGATAGTAAGAAAAAACACATGTGCCACGTTAGCCATTTAAAAGAGAACATTGTCATAATATTGTATGGTATATGATAATTAACTTTTTTTTCTTGACAGGCAGAGTGGACAGTGAGAGAGAGAGACAGAGAGAAAGGTCTTCCTTTTCTGTTGGTTCAGCACCCCAATGGCCGCCGTGGCCGGTGCACTGTGACTGGCGCACGGCGCTGATCCGAAGACAGGAGCCAGGTGCTTCTCCTGGTCTCCCATGGGGTGCAGGGCCCAAGGACTTGGGCCATCCTCCACTGCACTCCCTGGCCACAGCAGAGAACTGGACTGGAAGAGGAGTGACCGGGATACAATCCAGTGCCCCGACTAGGACTAGAACCCTGTGTGCTGGAGCCGCAGGCGGAGGATTAGCCTATTGAGCTGCAGCACCAGCCGATAATTATCTATTATTATTTATGTTAGACCAGGTGAGAACTCAGAGTAAAAATGACCATTGATCTATAACACATTTATAAATCATTAATAGAAAATGGTATGAGTTGGGATTTTCTTGTTTAACACATTGCTGTTTTATTCACTTGTTATCAGGACCCACCTTCATTTTCTAAGCTACATTTAGGACTTGGCACTAAAATTTTCAATTATTGTCTTCATAATCTCAGTGTTCGATGAGTGACCATTTTGAACTTTTAAGTTTCCTTCAACTCACTAGTCATCATGTGTCTTATCTGTACGATTACATCCAGGACCTTGTTGTCATAGTATGCTACTTCTATGGACTTAAATTGTCAATTTCTTATACCACAACTCTCTCAAAACCCATCACTTCCATAACCTCTTACTCAACTACTATATCATTCTTTTTAAAGTTAATTTGAGAGACAGAGAGAGGGAGAAAGAGAAAGCCAGAGGTAGAGACAGAGATACAGAGAGAGCTCCTATTGGCTGTTTCATTCCCCAAATGCCCACAATGACCAGAGCTAAGACAGGTTGAAGCTGGAGCCAAGAATTCAATCCATGTGTCTCATGTGGGTGGCAGGAACACAAATACTTGAGCCTTCATCTGCTGGTTCCTAGGGCATACATAAATAGAAAGCTGGAATCAGGAACAGAACCAGGACTTGAACCAGGTACCCCTGTATGTGATAAGGATGTGCTAATCAGCATCTTACCACTGGGCCAAATACCCAACTCCTATTCTTAAAATATGGGCCGCTTCATTTATATTCATGCTTCAGCTCTACTTTCCCTCTAAAGCCTCATTTCTATTTTCTAACTCTATCTGAATATTTACATGCAGATAATCTGTGGCTTTTCCATGTGTCTAACACTGAATCCAATCCCTTCCTCCAAAAATTCTAAAGTTAACTAATCAAGAGTTTTTAGTCTCTGTGTTAGTCATCTTACAATATTCTGATAGTTCTTGAGAGATCCTCATATCAAGAAAAAAATGCTATCTCAGAACTGCCTTCATAACTCTTGTACATTTACCATCTTCTTACTTTGAATACTAGCATCTGAGTTCAATATCACTCTGTCTGGCTTACTGCATTAATATTCTTCTTGGTCTCTGGGATCTCTCTCTGCAGTCTATTTGGCATTTTGCTGCCAGTTTAATCTTCTTTATGGAGTTTTCTGAAGCAGAGTACCTTCAGTGACCTTCTACTCTAGCCAGACTTTCATTCACTGTGTCTTCATCATCACCATGCATTTTGTCCCTATGCACGTCATTGGTTACATCATTTCACTCTCCTGAGATGCCCTTGCTTTTCCTATTCAGCTATTTGCATTTTATTTATCTTTTGGTTATCAGTGGCAATTCATTTCCTCCACAAGATTTCCATGTCACATATTTCACTGAACTGTCTCTTCTTTAAATAATGTGTTTTCCAGGCTGTTACCATGTAAGTATTCTATGCATCTTACACTCACTAGGACAGAGGAGTTTAAGGGATTTCGTTTTGGTTGAGCATCTGTTAGTGACTGGTAGAGCTGTGATTCAAACCAAAAAAAAAAATGTTTTTTTCATGTTTCTGTAGAAGATGCTTGTTAAATGTATTTAAGAAATTGATATGCAGTTGATATGCATAAAATATACATTATATTTTCTTAAAGGCGAGTTATATTTCCCCAAAATGACTGGATAAAAAAATTATGGTGTTATATCTTATGAAGTACTACTCAGCTATAAAGAAAAAAAGAAATCTTTATCTTCTTCTTTTTTTTTTTTTTTTTTTTTTTTCATCTCCTGGAAGTGTGGGTCCCGCACATCCAGTTGAGTTTCCTTTTTTCAGACAGGCAGAGTTAGACAGTGAGAAAGGGAGACAGAGAGACAGAGAGAAAGGTCTTCCTTCCGTTGGTTCACCCCTCAAATAGCTGCTAGATTGGCGCGCTGCACCAATCTGAAGCCAGGAGCCAGGTGCTTCCTCCTGGTCTCCCAGGCGTGTGCAGGGGTCCAAGCACTTGAGCCATCTTCCACTGCCCTCCCGGGCCACAGCAGAAAGCTGGACTGGAAGAGGAGCAACCGGGACTAGAATTGGTGCCCCTGTGGGATGCTGGTGCCGCAGGCGGAGGATTAACCAAGTGAGCCACAGCACCGGCCCCGAAATCCTGTCTTTCGCAACAAAATAGACACAACTGGAAACCATTACACTTAGTGAAATAAACCAGTCCCAAAAAGACAGATATAATTTGTTTTCCCTAATCCGAGGTAACTAATAGAGTACCTAAAATGTAATATATTGTAGTGAAATGGACACCTTGAGATCTGATGATTGTTTATAGTCCATGTTTCTTTTGTTGAGGAACAATTCTTTTTCATTTTTTCATACTATTTGTTGAACTCTTTACTTAATGTAGTGTTAACTAAATGATCATTAATAAACTGAAAATAGATTTTTGTAAAAATTTTGTGAATAGGAGAGGTAGGAGGAAGAAAGATTTGAATGAAGGCAGGAAAGTAGTGTGGGAAACATCTCTATGTTGCTAAACCTGTTTACAAGAAATGCATGAAACTTGCATAACTTAAAATTTTAAGAACGTATTTCATTCTAAAACAATTGATATTCTGAAATGTGAATGCCCAGTTCCTAAGAATGTGAAACAGCTTTCATAAAGGTAAATTTATGGTAAATAAAGTTGTATGGTTAGTCCTTAATCAAATATTATTGATTTATTTACAAAAGATGAGATTATTACACTGAAAAGGCACAGATCAAATAGTCATCATGTGAGGGCACAGTGAGAAAGAGGCCATAAGCAAGCCAAAGAGGGAGGGCTCAGGAGAAACCAAAGCTGCCAGCACCTTTATCTTGGGCTTCTAGATGCCAGACTATTAAATAAATTTCTGTTTAAGCCACCCAGTATGTGATTTTTTAATGATATACCTTGCCAACTAACACACCTTTGCATAATTACTTACATTTGAAATTTATTTCTTTGAAATTCCATAAAAGCTTTTCTCAGTCACTGAATGTTAAAGAAATAGAAAACAATATGACAATGCACTATAGTTGGTCAATTATTGAAAAGAAGTAAATAACATCTAATTTGAAGGTCATAAATCAGACCCTTAAAGAATATCTAGTAGTATGTATTTGGCACAGGGATTAGTTGAGGTGCTTATTGGAACACCCCCATCCCATATCACAGTGTCTGAGTTCAAGTCCCAGCTCCACTTACAGTCCAGCTCCCTACAATGTGCACCCTGAAAAACTGCAGATGATGACTCAAGTGCTTGGGTCTGTACCTCCCATACAGGAGACGCAGAATGGGCTCCAGGCTCCTGGTTTCAGCCTGTTACAGTCCTAGCTGTTGGAGCTATTTGGAGCATGAACCACCACATAGAAGATGGAAGATTTCTCTCTCTCTCTCTCTCTCTCTCTCTCTCCCCCTCTCTCTTCCTCTTTGTCTTGTCTCTCTTTCTTTCTTTCTGTTTCTCTATCTATCTCTATCCCTATCTCCATCTCTTTCTGTCTTTCAAATAGAATGAAAATACATTAGTAACAGTTTTAAATAAATAAAGTATTGTAAAGGGCTAAAAGTTGAATCCAAATGGGACCTTAATAATCATCATCTAGGCTGAAATAGAAATGTATTCACTACCTTAAATCCATATCAAGTATTACATATTATATGCAAGTCCTTTCATCTCAGAAGTGACAAATTATGACTTGTTATGTTCTTTTGATTATAAATGCTCCAAAACTACCAAAACTGCTAACAAAAATTTGATACTCCTTCCCACATTTATTCAATATCTAGACTACACAGAGTAGAAATCATTTGAATAATGGTTGATTTTCTTCATGTAAAAAGACTAATTTTCCTGGTTATTGAATAGATATCTATCAACTATAATATCTATATAATTATATAATATGTATTGTATAGATTAGATAGCTCCATATTAAATTAGATATTTATGATTCTATATGCATGGACACTTTTCTACATGCATAGATATTTTTTTCTCACCAAGGTTACAACTACTACTCTGGGGATTTGTATAAAAATACTCAAAGATTCATTTTAAGTAGAAGCAAAATACACCAGTTATGACAGTTGACTACTTCTCAGCATAAGCAACACCTGGAGACTCCAATATGCAGTAAAGTTAAATATAAAGTCTGAGGAGTGATTGAAATTTTATTTCCTGACTATAAAGGTTACTATTTTTAAGATTATAAATTTCATAAATATCTGTGATTGTAAATATAAATTTAAAATTATGAGCCTAAAATGGTTCTTGATTTGATGGAGTATAAAAGCATTAAATTTATCTCCATTATGCACTGATTTGGGGCCTGTCTTCTCACCTTCATTCTGACAAAAAAGAGACTTACAAGGATTTCAATGTGCTACCAGTTGGATTCCCTGAGAAGGAATTTCTGAGATGTAGGGAGTTTATCAGATCAACACCTGTTCAGCAATAAAGAAAGAATGATGCAGAGTCAGAGGCTGACATGAAATGTAGCTGCAACAATGGCCTTTAGTGGAACCCATCAAATCCTCTGGATCTTCAGGGTCCTTCCAAAGTGAAGAATGGAGGGTTGGTGTGGAAATTGTGCCTCCTGTGAAAGGGGAAGGAGCACTGAGTGAGGTGACTGTCTTCAGCAGGTGGCAATTCTGCAGAGAGATTCGGTTGAGCCTGTCAGCCACTAACATTTCCAGAAAATGGGGAAGTGAATGCTTTGGTCTTGGCCAATTGGTTTCAGGTAAATGCATTTTAAGCCATATGAGCCTCAATTTCCTTCTTTGTAATGTAGAATATTAACGTCTTTCCTGTCTCAACGATTTTACTAGAATCATTGGAGCCAACGTGAGTTAAAATGTTTAGGATAATAAAGGATCAAGGCTGAAATATATGTTAGAAATAATTTTGTTCATGGTTCCATTGTATAGATAAAGAAATTGAGGAATCATATATATTTAGTTGTGTGCCTGAGCCAGTTCTACATTTGATACTAATTACCTATAAAACTTTCAGCACAAACTATAAGGAAATAGACATAGAATAGTCATGTGACTTGACCAAAGTCACATAACTGGGGTAAGGGATAACACTGATGATAAGTGGCCCCACTATCTGTTCTTTCAACCATTATTTTTATGTTGCTCTGGTAAACAGAAGTTAATAGAGACTAACAGTCAGGTCTTCAATATTCTGTCATGTATTGTTTTCTTCCTACCTATTCTTGGAGGTCAAAGTAGATGGTAAAGCAGATGTAGCAAACTGGAAACCACAGGGAAAAACGTGCTGTGACATTTTTGTTTCTGCTTTTTGTTCTATTTTGTTTATTATTTGCTAGCTTTAGGCTTTCCAATGTTTAGCAATAGAGTATAACAATAGCCATTATATTTGGTGCCTAACAAATTTAGCATGTGTCACCTTATACCACTGGACTTCATGAATTCACACTAGCAGACTGGCCTGTTTAGACACTTGATTTTGCAACCCATAATTATCCATATATAGGTGATGATAATGATTGTGATTATGTGATGATAACAAGGGAGGAAGAGAAAAAGAGGAAGAACAGGAGGTAAGCACAGAAAATAATTTTTTACTTATAGTAATATGAAGAATATTAATTATCTGCTAGAATGCAGTCTTTATTATTGAATATTCTGTTTGTCTTCTCTAAGAAATTTCAACTGATGGGAAATTATACTGGCAAATTGTCATTTTTTCCAGCAAATCTAATCTACTTAAATTAGTTACTGCCCCTACATACATCTACTCATGGTGGGAGAAAGACTTTTACAACAAATAGATTTGAGGTAAATGGTGCAGAAAGAGGGAAGAGAAGGAAAATAGTTTCAGGGGCCGGTGCTGTGGCGCAGTGGGTTAACACCCTGGCCTGAAGCACTGGCATCCCATATGGGCGCCGGTAGGAGACCTGGCTGCTCCATTTCCGATTCAGCTCTCTGCTATGGCCTGAGATAGCAGCAGAAGATGGCACAAGTGCTTGGGTCCCTGCACCTGAGTGGGAGGCCAGAGAGAAGCTCTTGGCTCCTGGCTTTGGATTGGCGAAGCTCTGGCCTTCGCGGCCAATTAAGGAGTGAAGGATGGGATGGAAGAACTCTCTCTCTCTCTCTCTCTCTCTCTCTCTCTCTCTGCCTCTCTGTCTGTGCAACTATTTTTCAAATAAATAAATAAATCTTTTTTTAAAAAACAGTTTCAATAATTATTAAAAAATAAATATCTTAATTTCTTATTTAGTCAGGAAAGTAATGCCTGTGAACATCAGAGAAAAATTTTTAAAGACAATTTTTAATAGGAAAAGCTATTTTTCATTAAGACAGGAATTGACATATTTTGAAATAATTTACTTTTCAGTATGCATTATATTTCATGCTGAGGCTATGAGAATGAAATCCAGACTTTTTCAATCATGAAATAAATGCAAGAAAAGGCAGAAAAAAAGTATCCTTAGAACATAATTAAAAACTGTCAGTCTCCCATGACCCAAGAAGTTTTCTAGGAGGTAAAATATGAATTAATTTTAAGTGATTATTAACAGCTGATTAGTTTAAGAAAAGGAAAGCATATACTGAGAACTAGAAAGCGCTTACAGAGACAAAAGTGATGATGAGAAATACAAATACCATATGCAAATATTGTTGGAATTGGTATCAAACAGGTGGTATTGGCTGAGAGCTGTCAGGAGAGATTGCGTCCATGGAATATCCATGGGGATATAGCTTACATGAAGGAGAGCAGAGAGACCAATTTCCTTTAGTCCTATTGTTGACTTTCTAACTAGCTGTGCCTGAGCCAGGCACTTGTCATTTTTTCACTCTTCATTTACAGGATCTATAAATTCCCTGTTTTGCTTAAGCTAATGAGAAGCAAGAATCATAAGCAACAGAGAACATGACCTAATAAAAGTTATTTTTTCCATTAGCATTGGATTTGAAGGAATTTCAGAGACCCTTGTCTTACTCTTACATGTAGACTTTATGCCTCCTGGAACAGACACTTGTACCCATAATGTGTTCATGCACACACACACATGCACTCACCTGTACACCCACATCACAGAGAGGGAAAGAGAAGTTATCATCAAAGCTGAAGTTAAAAGAATGCAATGGAAAAGTGAGGAAAGGAAAACTTGGAAGAGAAACGACAGTGGAACACTTCTGTGAATATTGAACCCATGTATGTTGTTAATGAACCCTTGTCTATGACCAGGAATATTTGTAAAAAAGGCTTTGAAAATGTAGTTCTTTAAACTAATATAGTCCTCATTTCTAAAGATTATTACACAATTTTTGATATTTCATTCTCTGGGGAATCTCTCTTGTATTTTTCCAAATGATAGTCTATTTGACAACAGGTAAATTTATTCTTGTGTGGGATCAGAAAGAATTTTGACAACAGTTTCAATAATCCATTTGGGCCGGCGCCGTGGCTTAACAGGCTAATCCTCTGCCTTGTGGCACCAGCACACCGGGTTCTAGTCCCGGCTGGGGTGCAGGATTCTATCCCGGTTGCCCCTCTTCCAGGCCAGCTCTCTGCTATGGCCCAGGAAGGCAGTGGAGGATGGCCCAGGTCCTTGGGCCCTGCACCCGCATGGGAGACCGGGAGAAGCACCTGGCTCCTGGCTTCAGATTAGCGAGATGCACTGGCCGCAGTGGCCATTGGAGAATGAACCAACGGCAAAAAGGAAGACCTTTCTCTCTGTCTCTCTCTCTCACACTGTCCACTCTGCCTGTCAAAAATAATAATAATAATAATAATAATAATCCATTTGTCCAGTGAAATATGTGACCAGGTATTTATGTGAATAAAGAACAGGGAACAAATAAACTTTGCATTTTTAATGAATCCATGTAATATTCCACTTTGTTGATTCAAAAATTGGATATTCTAGACAAATATAATTTATTATATTTTTTCTAGATGAATATGATAATAGGAAGTTTTCAATTACTCCAACCTCATGTTTTATTTTTATTCAAAACACTATTGATTATGTAATTTTACCAAAATAAAGGCAACTATGCCCTAGAAATCATATAATATCAAAATAGGTTAGAATATTTTCGTGTGTTGTATTAGAATAACAAGTCAGCTGAAAAGAGTGTTCATATGATATTTCCTCCTTTAGATTAACTAAAAAAAAAATAAGCAATAGAAAAGTTTAGATTTTGGGAGTAACATTAAACTAAAAAGTTGTTCTCCTTTTGTCTTCTAATTTTCATGAAAATGTCCAACAGAAAAACATTGTCATCATTGCTGTAATCATTGGCTCCTCTCCTTTCGCACAAGGCATAGCTCTAAATGACTTCACATGCATTATGGTAAAACAGCCAGCGTTGATATTATCACCTTTGTTCCTTATATCACAAGCTCAAACTTGAGGAAGGATAATAATTTACTTTTTTTTTTTTTACTTTTTTTATTTTTATTTTTTGACAGGCAGAGTGGACAGTTAGAGAGAGAGACAGAGAGAAAGGTCTTCCTTTTCTGTGGGTTCACCCCCACAATGGCCACCGCGGCCAGCGCACCACGCTGATCCGAAGGCAGGAGCCAGGTGCTTCTCCTGGTCTCCCATGCAGGTGCAGGGCCCAAGGACTTGGGCCATCCTCCACTGCCCTCCCTGGCCATAGCAGAGAGCTGGCCTGGAAGAGGGGCAACCGGGACAGAATCCAGCGCCCTGACCGGGACTAGAACCCGGTGTGCCGGCACCGCTAGATGGAGGATTATCCTAGTGAGCTGCGGCGCCAGCCAGGATAATAATTTACAACAGAGGCTACATAGCTTGTAAGGAGAACAGTCAATGTCCAAATTCAATCATCTTTTCCTCAGAAAAATCTTTTAGCCATTGCATTGCAGTTTCAAATGTGTACTTAACACATGGAATGAAAATTACATACAATAGGTACATTATACTTATAGGTAATGCACATCAAGTTCGTTTGAAGGCATAAAGAACTGATTGAACTTTCACTAGCTTATTAATAGACTGTAACTCAATGGTACTAGGGGTGACCATGGATGCCACAGAAGGTAGGAAGACCACACAGGAAATTCCTTTCTTTTCCCAGGACATTCAGTAGAAATTGGCAGAATGGTGAATGAAAAGCTAGTATGTCTAGATATTTTCTTCAAGAAGCCTAACATATGTTGTCTCATTTACCAATACACTTAAATAGAAGTATGAAGATATTATGGATACTTTTCTTAAACTACTTGACTTAAAATCAATTTATTCATCTATCTCTGTTTTGAAAAACTTAGAATATTAACTATGTTTCCCATTGTATTAGTTAGGGACACAATAATCATATGTAACAACAGAACCACCACAAAATGCAGTAGAATGGGGCCAGTGCCATGGTGCAGATTAATTCTCCGCCTGTGGCACCGGCATCCCATATTGGTGCCGGTTCTAGTCCTGGCTGCTCCTCTTCCCATCCAGCTCTCTGCTGTGGTCTGGGAAAGCAGTAGAAGATGGCCCAATATAATAAGTATCTATTATACTATTTCTAGATTTTGAGGTTTTCTGTGGCTCTGCTATTTGTCTGGGTGGTTTTGCTTCAAGTATTTCATTCAAAAGCCAGGTTGGAAGGACAGAAGCCACCTGGGCATCACTTTTTCGCGTATGAGGTCAGATGTGCCAGGATGCAAACATAAACAAAGACACCTCTTAAAACAAAAGTTCAGAATTTGCTCCCTGTTGATTTTACCTGCATTTCCAAAGCCAGAAAATTCACATGACCAAGCTTAAAAACAAATCAATGAGGCAAAAATGTACATTTTCCTCATAGCTAAAGAAAAGAGTGCATATTTGTTGATTATTAATCCAAGCTGGCATTTACAGTGATTTTTAAAACAAAGAATCTCTCATTTCTTAATTGGCATCTTTTTTGTTAGCTCCACAACTTCAGTCATGCTAATCTGCCTGGAATCTCTTCACTCTCTCTGCTTGGCAAGTTCCTACCCCTTTTCTCCAAGACCATGTTCAAATGTTACCTCATCTGCAAAGCTTTTCCTAATATACCTTATGAATTGACGTGTAAACAGAAGTTTGAGTGAGTTGCTATTAAAGGTGAAATGTAGACTTGAATGTGAACATTTTGAGTTTTTAAGCCAAGTTATCCTCTCCTGATCCCACTCCTCCTCCTTCTCCCTCCCTTCCTTACCTCCCTTCCCATTTGTATCCTACCCTTTTCTTCCTCGAGTCTTTTTTCTTTCTTTCTCTGCCATTATTATCTCTTTAAACAATATTATGGGAAGCATACTGCTCACCATAGTCCTAGTTCTCTTCATCCTGGGCACATGGAAGAACCACAATTAATTCTGTCTCCAGAATTTAGGCATAGTCAGGTGTCATGTAGGCACAAAGAACTGTGTGCAGCAGGTGAGTACATCTTTCAGGCAAATGCCTTCAAGCCCTGCTGCACAATTATACACTCTACCATGCAGCAATAACAAACAATTCAAATGAGGAGGTTGCTCTCGCTGGAGGACCCCATATGAAGACAACATGGAACAGAGTCTCAGTTGACTTATGGCACATATTAGCATAAGTAAAGAATACACTTTTATTTTAAGGCACTGAGATATAACTTTGGGCCGGCGCCATGGCTCAATAGGCTAATCCTCTGCCTGCGGCTCCGGCTCCCTGGGTTCTAGTCCCGGTCGGGGAGCCAGATTCTGTCCCGGTTGCTCCTCTTCCAGGCCAGTTCTCTGCTGTGGCTTGGGAGGGCAGTGGAGGATGGCCCAAGTGCTTGGGCTCTGCACCCGCACGGGAGACCAGGATAAGCACCTGGCTCCTGGTTTCTGATCAGCTCGGTGCGCCAGCCACAGCTTGCTGGCTGCAGCGGCCATTGAGGGGTGAACCAATGGAAAAGGAAGACCTTTCTCTCTCTCTCTCTCTCTCTCGATCTCTCTCTCACTGTCCACTCTCCCTGCCAAAAAAAAAAAAAAAAAAAGAGTTTAGCTTTGAATGTCCTGAGCTATTCAATTCTTTAAAATCACATTCCTATCAAAAGTTCTTATAATATGGTAGGGAGTCCATTTACATAAGTGCACTGTCAAGGACATTATAAGCCTAGTGTTCATATGACACTGTGATTATAGGAAATGCAGTTTGAAATTACATATGATGTAAGGCCCTTGAGGAAAAAAAATGTCAGTTTTAAATCAGTGAATTTTTGTACCCAGTAATGTAAAAAATGTCAATACAGTATAAACCCACTCAAAATTAGATGAAATTAAAAGAGTTATCAATCAGAAAAATTCAGTATCATGTAGACATTTTAAAAAGTTCTCATCTGATCAGTTTTAGATAAGATACATATTAAGTCAACTGAGTTTAGGTGAAGTGCCCTGTTATTTCTTATTAAATCTTTACACTCTGTATGGGAAGCACACAGCCCATTTAACCAATAGCTAATTGACTTCACTTCAGAAATTCCTCTATTCCAAAATA
Source organism: Lepus europaeus (assembly GCF_033115175.1). Lineage (NCBI taxonomy): Eukaryota > Metazoa > Chordata > Mammalia > Lagomorpha > Leporidae > Lepus > Lepus europaeus. The sequence goes on along the minus strand of NC_084833.1, from coordinate 93,061,291 downwards.
GTGAATAAATCCAGTATCAGATCCACTTTGAAATGGTTTGGAGCTGATGATCTGCAGTTTATTATAAAACATACCAAATAGTACACTAATGCAGAGTCTAGTTTGATAAATGTTTGAACATATATTAGCATCTAGATTATTAAGAATTAATTAGAATGTTTATAGGTGGTAAGCTTTCATATGCACACGTGATTTCTTATTATTGAGTATCAGAAGGAGTAACACAAGACAATATGTGTTGAACTAAATGCATGGACAAGGGTAAATAAGATGTGAAGGACAAAACGCAGTATCTGGAGAATGGATGCAGAGTCATATAGACCGAGAAGACTTCAAAAGCCAAAATACTAAAATGTAGCTGCAAGGTTATGGGGGTTAATTGGTAGGACAGGGCATACTGCCCTGATGTGCAGTGATTTCAGTAGCTTTCCTTCAGAAAACAAAACCACCTGCAGAGGTTAGCCTGAAGACAGATTTCATGTCAAAGCACAATGCCTCTTCTCTGTTCCTAGGTATTTGCTGTATGGAAGAAGTACTTTGCCTGGAAGGTAGAAAATGGCAAATCAAGGCATACTCCTCAGAATCCCTAATTTCTATGTTTGCTTTTATTTCTTAAAAAAAGATAATGTGGTGGCCAGCATTGTGGTACAGCAGGTAGAGCCACTGCCTGCAACTCCATCATCTCATTTGGGCACTGGTTCAAGTCCTAGCTGCTCCACTTCTGATCCAGCTCCCTGCTAATGACATAGGAGTAGCAACAGAAGATGGTCTAAATACATGGGCCCCTGCAATGCATGTAGGAGACTGGAAAGATGCTCTTGGCTCCTGGTCTTGATCTGACCCAGCCCCAGCAATTGCAGCCATCTGGGTTGTGAACCAGCAGATGGAAGATACCTCTCTCTCTCTCTCTCTCTCTCTCACTCACTCTTGCCCACTCTTCCCCTTTCAAAGAAGTAAACAAATATTTTTTAAAAAGAAATATAATGTGAATCAGGTCATTGTCTCTGATTGTATGACCTGAGATGACAAAACTATCAAGTTTTCTGTTTGACACATAATAGATCTTTCCACTAGCTTGTGCAGAACTTTGTTAAGCACTATTTGTTTGTATGCAGGTGTTTATTTTTATCCCCCTGATTTAGATCTTTTAGAGTGAAAGTAGCATTCTTTCCTGTTATTTCTGGAAGTGAGGTGATATAGTAACTATGTAATGAATGTTTTGGGAAGAGCATATGAATGGATGAATAAACAAATCCATGAGTTCATTTTATAAATCAAACACTGTTCATCAGATAGGCAAAATAATGAAGACTGAAAGAAAGACTCAATCATCTCACAAACGGTTCAAGTTCTTGGGAATAATTTTATAAAATCAGATTTGGAAGAACTTAACTGGCCATTTGCCAAATGATGAGCATTATTGCTCTTAGTTGGTGAACATGGGTTGAATGATAGATGATAGTCATAATAGATTGTATTAAATATAATAGATATTTAAAGAAGTATTATTTCATCTGAATACAGCTGCAAGGCCATTTGAAAATTGTGAAACACACTTATGGGGACTTCAAAGATTTGTCAAAGTATGTGCTTTTGAGAAAATACTTTCATAATACGTTTCACGTCTGTAATTATTTCCTTCTGGTGCTTCCTCTCCTCAGAGAGTAAATTCTGAACATTTTAACAACGTACATGACTCCACATTGTTGGCAAAATTCATCTCCTCTCCCACGTACTTTATTAACTTTATTTCCTGCTCCTTTCTACTTGGCATACAAGGCATAGCCTCTGTGTATTTGTCCTTCTCTACAACGTGACTCCTCTTTGCCAAATGCCCATCACTACCCTAAGTTGAAGTCCAGGAGCTGTCACTCCAGAGTATGGCATTTTGTGATACTGATTATTTTAAATTAAACTTAGAGAACATCAGATATTGGAAGAGGCATGCCCTGAGAGCTCCTTGACTTCTTAAAGGTATGGATGCCCAATGAAGAAAACAGTTACCTCTGGTCATTACCTCAGGTTTCTGTTAACTAAATTCATGTCTCAGGAAGAAAGACTGAAGTCCATAAACTCACCTGAACAAAATTTTATCATAGAGAATCATGTACAAATTGTTGTAAATTCTTCAGGCCAAACAGACTTTGTCACAGTCTACTACTATGTGTTCTTCAAGCCTACTTAATGTCCCTAACATCATTTATAATGCCTCAAAATTGCCTACCTTCTCCATTCTCTCCTTCCTCCTTATAAATGAGGACTATCAGAGCCAGTTTTGCAACACAACAGGTTAAGACACATGCCTGCAACACTGGCATCCCACATTGGATTGAGAGTTTGGGGCCTGGCTGCCCTGCTTTCCATCCAACACCTATCTAGAAGATGGCCCAACTACTTGGTCCCCTGAAGATCTTGTGAGAGATCCAGATGGTGTCCTAGTCTCCTGACTCCAAACTGGTCCATCCCAGGCACTGTGCCATCTGGGGAGTAAAACAGTGGGATAGAAGATCTCTCTCACTGCCTCTCCCTTTCTCCATCTGTCACTCTGCCTTTCAAATAAATAAAATAAACTTTTTGTAAAGTGGGGTATATAACATTTTGTGGGTAATCACACTCTTGTGACTTACCTCCATGCTGCAATTTTACCCCTTTGCATATTAATAACTATGTATGTATGCCCTTTATCCTATTTAATCATTGTCAATGTCAGTTTATCTTAAGGAACCTTCAGAGAGCATGGGAAAAACTCCCTTCACCACTCCAAATCCTACATCCAAATGTCATCTCCTCTGTAATATTGAAGCCCTATGTAATATTTCAAATTCCACTGTATCTTTATTTCCATTTCTAATATGCTATACATATTATATATTCCTCTGTTTGGGTCACTTTATCCATAAGACATGGAAAACTACTGGCTCATAAGTATTTTAAAATGAGGATCACTTTGGTAAGTAATCTGTAAATGCTCTGACCTTAAACTTTTTTATCACATTCTAATCAACAATTTAATGTTGAACATAAAAAGCTAATAATTTCATAATCATATTGAGTGAATGATCACAAATATCCACAAAATTAATTTATTTTTATGCTTACTAGTTTCTAAAACAATGATATTAACCAGTTGCATTCCCACCAACAGTGGGTTAGTGTCCCTTTTTCCCCACATCCTCTCCAGCATCTATTGTTGGTAGATTTCTGAATGTGAGCCATTCTCACCAGGGTGAGGTGAAACCTCATTGTGGTTTTGATTTGCATTTCTCTGATTGCTAGTGATCTTGAACATTTTTTCATATGTCTGTTGTGCCCAATAGGGCAGGCCAACTTCTGTTCAGTTCGTGAGGATGAGGGGTTAAAGATTATGTGTTGCCCAATTCTAAAATTGCAAGTAGAAAGTAATTAAGATATTTAAATTGTTGTAAGATTGTCTTTCAACAGGAGAAGGATGATTATTAGATAGAGTAATACCTTGAGATTTAAAATTTATAAACTGAATCAGAGTAAATATTAATGCATTATCGAAGACATCAGAACACAGGCCTGTGATCTGCTGGGTTGCACCTAGGTTCTTCTATCAACTTAAATATTAGCATAGAGTAGAGTTTTATGAAATGATAGAGATGCTCCATGTGCTGCTAGTAAGATAATCTCTAGCCATATGTGACTTTTTTTTGAAGATTTATTCATTTAATTGATAGGCAGTATTACAGAAAGAAGGGGAGAGCCAAAGAGAGAAAGATAGAGAGTTCTTCCATCTGCTGCTCTACTCTCTAAATGGCTGCAATGGCCAGGGCTGGGCCTGGCTGAAGCCAGGAGTCAGGAGCTTCATTTGGGGCTCCAAGGTGGGTACGAGGGGCCCAAGCATCCGGGCCATCCTCTGCTGTTCTTCCCATGTCATTAGTAGGGAGCTGGATTAGAAGTGAAACAGCCTGGCCAGGAACCAGCCCTGATAAGGGATTCCAGCACCACAGACAATGGCTTTACCCACAATGTCACAATGCTGGTTCCGAACTTTGTTTTTAATTCATTTATTCTCATTTTACTTGAAAGACAGAGAGAGATACTCCATCTGCTGGATCACTCCCCAAAAGCCTGCAATAGCCATCTCTGGGCCTGGTCAAAACCAGGAGGTTGGAGATCCATCTGGGTCTTCCATGTAGGTGTGAAGGACCCAAGTACTTGAGCCATTACCTGTTGCTTCCCAAGATGCACATTAACAAGAAGGTAGATTGTAAGCATAGTTCGAACTTCAACCATGCACTAAGATATAGGATAGAGATGTCCCAAATGTGGTGCCTTAACTACTGAGTAAAATGCCATCCCTTCCATAAACTCTTTGAAATACACTGTGTGTGTGTGTGTGTGTATAAATGTATAAACACGTGTATCTGTATAAACACACACACACACACACACACATATATATATATATATATTAGTGGGAAGTTTTGATAATCACTTAGCTATCATCACAAATATATATTTGTACATATATAAGTATTTTTCATTTCATATTTCACATTTTTTTATTGGAAACAGTATTATGGCATGCCATCACACAAGTTCCATTTTGGTAGCATAAAGTCACAACAGAAACTGAATTAATTTAACAGAAATACAGAAATATAAGACATTCTCTTTTGCCAAACTTGTTTAACAAGATGTTGATCTAAAATCTACCCAATTTCTACTTGCCCGTTTTACAATGAGAAATCCAGGTAAAGATTATTTTTAAAGTTGAATTTTAATATAGGAGTTATTTTTGCAGATTCCTAAATAGTGGCCACCCAATTAAACATATACATATATACACAATGTACATTTAATAAGGCAACTATAAGTTTTATCTTTTGGGATGTCTGCTCAACTCACATCCTCCTTTGATTAACAAACATATACACACAAGTACTTACATTGATCCCTACAGCTATTTTTATATTGTACCCAGAAATAATTCCTACTACATAGTATTCACTCACTACAACTTTACTGAATGAATCAATAATCTGATTCTAATCTTCAGGCCACAGCCGACTGGACCAACATATTTAGCTAAATTTTGTCACTGAATTGCAAAGATTGCTATTTCACACACTGACTTGGATACAGTGCAGTAAGGTCTTGTTTTGAGTTTCAGTGCTGAGGCAATTCTTTGGAACCATATACACTGAAAAGCAAAATCAATGTAGGAGCAGAGAGTAAGAACGAAGAGGATTTAAAAAGTGATAATAGTTCTATGAACTTTTTCAGTATACCTCAAATCCATTTCACTTTGCTTTGTGCTAGTTTACAAAGAACTCTGTACTTGCAAAACAAATGACCCATGAAAAAGATGCTATCTCAGTCAGTTGGGAACCAGGGGCCTTCTGTGAGTTCTATATCCATGGAATGGTGCTGGTAACTCAGTGGTCCTTCCCTTAGTGTTCCTCCCCCTCCTCACTCCTCCATGTCCTGACTTACTAAGCTTATGATGTTTGTGCTTTATTTCAACCTTGAATTCAAATAAAACTTGCAGATGCAAAACACTTGGAACATTTGCAATCATTAACATGGCACAGTAAAAGCCATATTAAGTAAACCAAAAGGTTAACTTACTAAAAAATATTCTTAATATATTAATCTTTTTTCAAATATTTATTTATTTATTTATTGAAAGGCAGAGTTACAGAGAGGCAGAGGCAGTGAAAGAGGATCTTCCATTCACCGGTTCACTCCCCAAATGGACCCAAGGCTGGAGCTGGGCCAATGTGAAGCCAGGAGCCAGGAGCTTCTTCCAGATCTCCCATGTAGGTGCAGGGCCCAAGTACTTGGGACATCTTCCATTGCTTTCCCAGATCGTAGATGAGAGCTGGATGGGAGGGGAGCAGCTGGGACTCAAACTAGTGCCCATATGAGATTCTGGCTCAGCAAGTGGCAGCTTTACCCGCTATGCCACAGTACCAAGCAATAAATTAATGTCTTAATAAAACTTTCACATAATAAACCAGAGACTGGATACCTTCTTCCTCTTAATTGGGGTCATTTTGCTACACTCCATTTATCAATACCCCATATATGTAATGGGACTCATATGACTGAATTCCAGCCAATGAAGTGCAAGCAGAATTCATGTGCATCACTCGTAGGTTTGACCCATGAAAACCTCCCAGTCTACATCCTCATGCTCTTTCCATTTTGGTCAATTAAGGTGTAGACAACTGCAGAAATCTTGGAAACAAACTATGGAAACCATATATTGAATCTGACAGAATTGTAAGAGGAAGACCTTGGATCACTGCTTGAAAGACAGGTTCTGGCCGGCGTTGTGGCTCAACAGGCTAATCCTCCGCCTAGCGGCGCTGGCACACTGGGTTCTAGTCCTGGTCAGGGTGCCGGATTCTGTTCCGGTTGCCCCTCTTCCAGGCCAGCTCTCTGCTGTGGTATGGGAGTACAGTGGGGGATGGCCCAAGTCCTTGGGCCCTGCATCCCATGGGAGACCAGGATAAGCACCTGGCTCCTGGCTTCGGATCAGCGAGATGCGCCGGCCGCAGTGCACTGGCCGTGGCGGCCATTGGAGGGTGAACCAACAGCAAAGGAAGACCTTTCTCTCAGTCTCTCTCTCTTACTGTCCACTCTGCCTGTCAAAAAAAAAAAAAAAAAAAGACAGGTTCTCTTGAGCAAGGTCTCCCACTTTCAGCTGTATGCAGTCAAAGGAAAAAAAAATATACTCACATTAAGACACCAAAATTCTGGAGTTCAGCTGTTAGGTCACTAGTACTGCTCTAAAATACATATGGAAGTTGGCATGTGGCCCTACTTACTTTAGTGATTAAAATGAAGAGGAAAAAGATGACAATGTAGGAGAAAACCATAGTATAAACTGGACAGAAAAAACCCAGGTGCCTTCTTGTCCCACAGTGTATAGAATACAGATGTCTCAGCATAAATACTAGGATCAGAAGACTGAGATAATTAGCACTCACAATGGGAAGACAGGAAAGCTAAGAGGATGCACCTGACACTGAATAGAAGGAGGACTCCTCATCACAGCTGTCACTGAACTGATTATCTGAAGGCAAAGCATTGCTATTTCATGCAAACAATATATAATACTTAGGAAACAGCAATTAGAATCACAAGTCCTTGCATAAGTGAATAGGGCCTGATGGTGTTTACTCAATTTAAAATTGCTGGGATAGTGATAAAAAAATAAGCCCTGCAAAACACTTTGGAAATTTCACTCTCAGAACATTAATGACAGGCTAAGTGTAAGAAACTGGATAAAACAAGAGATAATGAAGGATGAAAATCTCACAGCTCGTATTTATGGGGGTTCTCCCCTGAGATCTCCTCCATCATCTGTTTCCATAGTAACTTCAGGTTTCCGTGAGCTTTACAGATGGCGTACATTTAATGTCAAAACACTTAATGAAAAAAAATTTACTGCATATAGATAGCACAATAGTTGCAACAGCATTTAATATTGAGTATTTACTTGATAATTTAACTACATGTTAATAACAACACTAATATGTAGCAAGTGTTTACAGGATGTTTCATGCCACAACAGTGAAACTGTTAAAAGATAGGTATCAGCAGCTCAGCTCAGTGTCCAGATCAGTTTCCAAAGCTCTTTAACATGAGAACTGGCACATGAGAAGCTACTTCTGTGGAGCACAGAAACCCTTTGTTTTCCTTTTGAATTTTCACCTATGTTCAAATTGGAAACCCAGCAATATGATGAAAATCACAGCCATTCTTGGAGTGACTTAATTTCTTTCTTTCCCTTAATCCAAAAACAGTTTCCTTTAATTTAACTATAGGACAGTTTTACTATTTATATCATCTAACATGAAATGCTTACTCTTTTTACACAAATATCGTATAGCTCAATTTTACTAATATATTTTATTGACTATGTCTAACTCCTTCTGTGGCTTAGTTCACTGGGTTACAACATTAAATTTGTGTTGTACCTACACTCAGATTTCATACTTTGATTTTTGTGTGCTTACTTGTTTGCCAAAATTGAACTCAGAAAATTTAGTGGGAGTTCTTCCAATGACCAGGCAACTGGGCATTTTTAAAATAAAGCTTTAGTGGATATAATTAATTTAAATCTCATCAAAATGTGAACAGCATTTAGTCAAATATGTAAATCTGACCATAAAACTGAGACAGCAGGTGGAAATATTGCACCTCAGGCTTCCACAAATGATCAATCCCACAGAAAGACAAATCAGTGTCTGGGATAATCAAGAGTCAAGCAGTGTAATTAAGTGGCTGGTTTTAATTCAAAATGTTACACCTCAGACTGTAGACATCAATAATGTATAATGAAAGTACTCTTAGAATCACATTGGTTTGAAAATGTGTATGTGGGGGTGTACCTAAGGAGAAAATTCAAACTGGCAAGTTAAAGGATGCCTCATAGAGCAATATTTTTAAAAGTTATTTATTTAGTTATTTGAGGTGAGGAGGGAGAGGGAGAGGGAGGGGGAAAGGGAGGGAGAGAGAGAGAAAACACACTATCACTGATTGACTCACATCTCAAAATACCTCAATGGCCCAGAACTGTGAACCAAATCCAGGATTCAGGGACTCTATCAAGATCTCCTTTGTGGGTTGGTGGGATGAAATTTCTTGAGCCATCATCTGCCACCTCTCAAGGTATGCATCAGTAGTGAGCTAGAATTGGAAGTAGAGCCAGGACACAAACTCAGGGACTCTGATATTGAACCTGCACATCTTATTCAGCATCTTAACTGCTAAGTTAAAGGCCTACCCCAGGAGCTACCTTTCACTAAAATAATATCTTCTGATGCAGATTTATAGAACTTTACAAAAGGAGTTCAGAGTGGGAGGCATTCTGGCAGGGAAGAAGAGTGATGATTGGAGGAGAAAATGCTCTTAAAGACCAGGACAGATTTCTTCTATAACTCAAAGGCATTTAGAATACAATGACTGAACACATAATATTTTGGGAGCCAGCATTTTAGCTCAGCAAATTAAGCTGCCACATGTAACACCAGCATCACGTATGAGTACCAATTTCAGCCCAGGCTACTCTATTTCTGATCTAACTCCCTGCTAATGGGCCCGAGAAGTCCATGGAAGATGGCCCAGATACTTAGGTTCCTGCCACCAATGTGGGAGACCTCGATGGAGTTCCAGGCTTCTGACTTCAGCCTGGCTCAGCTCTGGTCATGGGACCACTTGGGCAGTAAACCAGAAGATGGAAGATCTCTCTCCCTGTCTCTCCTTCTCTGTAACTCTGCCTTTCAAATAAGTAAATGGATCTTTAAAAAAAACATAATATTTTGAACTCATTTTACTCTGACAATTATTAACTGATTTTGAAAGCATATATTTGTATGGTATTGTTATTACAATTCCTTAGATAACTAGAAGGAACTTTTGTGTTTAAATGAGCACAAATCTGAATCTCAACGAGCAAAACAACCTTGACCAAATGATGACAACACTCAAAAAATTAGTTGTTCTTCAAAAGAGCACAAGATCCATCTTGTGACCTGTGCTAGCATCACCTCTCTAAGGCAAATACCTCAGAGGAACTACTTAGGAAGGAAGGTGTATTTTTGCTCACAATTTTAGATGTTCACAGTTGAAGATCAAGCAGTCTGATGAGGATAGAGGCAGGCAATGGTGGAACATGCATGGAGAAAAGATCACATGTTGAGTCAGGAAGCAGAGAGACCAGGAGTAGGCTCTTTCTGCACATGGTCTCTCCAAATAAAATCACCATGAATTAGTCACGGATCCCTCCCAAAACACTTAATACAATCTATTCACTTTCTAAGTCCTTCAGACACCTTAACTGGGTTAAGTTTCATCATCCTTAATCCATTAATGTAAGACTCCATGAAGCTTTAGGAGACAATCAAACTAATACACAAACCATGACATGGTTCAAATGGAAGTTGGAGACACTTTGAAAAAAATGTTTATTTATTGTAAAATTAAGAAGTTAATGCTTTCTATAGGATATGATGAAGACACTGCAGACCCTGAAGTAGGGCAGTGGTGTGATTGGAACTAAACTTTATGAAGGATAATTAATAGTGGTTTAGTTCAAATAGGAGGCTATAAGACTGATTGTGAATCTATATCACTGGTTCAGGGAGTGAGAGTTTACAAAAAAGTTCCATGTGTTTTTTCATGTTGTATAGTACAAAATACTAAGAAATACTCTTTCCAAAATATTCTTTGTGAATAACATCCTATAAATAATGCAAACCACAACTTCCTCAACCATATGCAATGGAATATGAAATAGGGTGGTAGTCAAGATATTTAAAGGAGAGAAAGGATATGGAAGATTTTAGTAAGATAAGCTTTGAAGGTGTCAGAAGAATTTTGGAAATAGCTATTGCAGTAATAGGAGGTAAGACAAATTACATCTAAGTTTGAAATTCAAGTAATTTGGAGAATGATAGCAACATTCCTACAAAAACAAAGATCAGAAAGATGAGCTTAGTCAGGATATGAGAGGGAAAGTTCAAAGCTAAACTGATGCTGAGAATCCCAGACAGTAAATTCCAGAGGTCTGCATAATATCCCAGTGGTGACACTCATTGGAAATTCTAGAAATGAAAGCTTCCTGAGTCAAGATAATACTTGCGGCCATGTAAATTGGTGAGATTTTTAAAAGAGAGAGTGAAGAATAGGAAAAGAGTAAAAGAGAAACAAGTTAGAGAGTGCTTATATTTAACACATCAACTATGAAGAGGAAAAAAAATATAGCAAAACAATAAGTCGAAGACTATAGAAGCAGAAGGACAAGTTCAACATGACAAATGGGAACAAAAATGTCAAATCATACGGAAAGGTCAGGAAGGGAGATGATTTAATACAGGTATTTGGATTAAATGATTGAGAAATAATAAGTTCCTAGAAGTATAGTTATCATCAAGATATTTGTGGTCAAAAGAAGGAAAGCATACATATAACTTGTAAAGATGGTTGGGAAAATACTGCTTTATCAGTTTTGGGATGTAAACAAATATGTGAAATGAGGAAAATAGAAATGAAGAATGGAAGAAAGTAGGGTGTTCCCATCAGAATCTTACATCCCATCTATTCCTCCAACTCATATATCTGGATCCAAGAATGTATATTTTATTTAATTATTTTTATTTTTTTGAGGGGGCAGAGGTGGCCTGAAGCCAGAAGTCAGGACTTCAATCTGGGTATCCCACATGGGTGGTGGGGATCCAGGTATTTGATGGAACAAAGGTTTCAGAGGAAATGAAAAGAGAGGGACCCAAAGCCAAGAAAAGGGATGGGACTTAATTTTGAAGAGATGATTTGGGTCTGCATTATGGTGTAGTGAGTTAAGCTACCATCAGCAATGTCAGCATCTCAGAGAGTCACTGGTAAGTCCTGGCTCTTCTACTTCCTTTCCAGTTCCCTGATAATGTGCCTGGGAACAGAACTGAGGATGGTCCAAGTGTTTGGCTCCTGGCTTCAGCCTGGTCCAGCCCTGGGTGTTGGGGCCATGTGTGGAGTGGACCAGTGGATGGAATATATCTTTTTCATCTCTTATCTCTCTCTTTCTCTCTGCCTTTCACATAAATAAAATGAACCTTTTAAAAAAGAAGAGAGATGATTCCATCCATGATAGAATTAATGGTAAAGGGAATCCAGAGATGTTGTGATAAACAACAAAAATGTTGATAAAGTGCACATAAAATTCCAGTATCCTTTGATCTCAGTGAAATATGCAAAGATACATACTGAAGTTAAGGAACTTACAGTAATGCTAGAAGACAATCTTGAAATTGATCAAGAAAATCACTATATTTTCTTCATTACAATGATAAGTGGGGAGTAATTACATTGAAAAAATTTCCATTACCTTACAAGACCTCAGTGTACAGAGCCTTAAATAATGAGGATAAATTTTGAATTCTTTCTTTACCTAATTGCGAAAACCACTGCTCTTCCTCTACAGTCTGTACTCCCCAGCGTCTTACATCCCATCTATTCCTTCAACTCTCAGATCCAGATTCATGAATGTATTTTTATTTAATTATTTTTATTTTTATTTTTTTGAGGGGGCAGAGGCTGGCTGAACCAGAAGACATGACTTCAATCTGGGTCTCCCACATGTGTGGCAGGGACTCAAGTATTTGAGGCAGCAGTCTCCTAGGGTGTGCATTAGCAGAAAATTGGATTGGAAGGAGAGCTACAGCTCAAAACCAGAGACCATGATAGGACATGTGGGCATCCCGAGCAGAAAGTTAACAATTGTACCAAATATTTGCCCAAATAATGAATTTGTTGCAAGTGTATCCTCCTTTATCCCTTACCAGTGCTTGTGCATATTTAAAAAATTTTTCTTTATCTTACTACTTTCTAAAGTAATAATACCAGCAATTATGCTAAATTTACAAAGTGCTAAAATGTACCAAACATATACTATATTCTAGGAATTAAGATTTGAAAAAACATACTGAGCACCTACTATGTTCCAGATGTTTAATCACGGCAGGCCATCACACATGCCACATAAAATATTATGAGCTAGATGCCATGATTTCTCTCAGATTACGTGTACAGAGGACGACATACAGAATGATTTTCCTATTTTTTTCTCACAGAAATTAGTGGTCAAAGTCTGCTCCAGAGTCCATATTCTTAAATGTTCTTAATAGTAATTTTATATATGTATATATATAAACATGTTCTCATTACCTCCAGTTACTTTTTACAAAAATGCCTTACTATTTCTAAAAGCATAGTCCTTAAACTACCTCCCTCCAAGAGAATCACCCGAGTTTTCACCTGCAAATCATTCAGAGAATTCCTAGGAATTCTATTGAGACCCATCTGAGGTCTATTACAGAGCTGTTAACCTTGTCAACCATATCAATTTGATTTGGTTGCAGGGGCACAAGGAGGTCTGTTTTCTTCTTAGCCATCTGGAACAATACTACATGATCTTTTTGTTCTTGATACATGCATCTCTTTTTGTATCTATTCTCACAAATGTTCTCCTTAAAAATTAATCACTCGGACTGGCACTGTGGAGCAGTGGACTAAGCTTCCACCTGTGGCACCAGCATCCTATATGGACAGCCACCTGAATTCCTGGCTGCTCCATTTCCAATCCAGCTCCCTACTGATGGCCTGAGAAAACAGTGGAAGATGGCCCAAGTGCTTGGGCCCCTGCACCCATGTGGGAAACCTGGAAGAAGCTCTTGGCTCCAGGCTTCTGATAGGCCCAGCCATGGCTGTTGTGACCATTTGGGGAGTAAACCAGTGGACAGAAGACCTCTCTCTCTGTGTGTCTACCCCTCTCTCAATACCTCTGCCTCTCAAATCAATATATAAATACTTAAAAATTAATCAATAACATTCTTTGTAACATATTCTGTTTCTGAAGATGTTGGTAACCAATTATACTCCTAAAAACAGTACTTTTTGAGGTTGGCTGGCATTGTGTAACAGCAGGTTAAGCCACAGCCTGCAACATCAGTATCCTCTATGGGCATCAGTTAGAGTCTCAGCCATTTGGAGAATGAACTAGTGGATGGCAGATTTCTCTCTCTCTCTCTGTTTGTCTCCCCACCTCTCTATCTCTGTAACTCAAATAAATAAATCGTTTTTTAAAAAAAGTACACTTCAATGTGTGAGAAACTTACCCTGCTTACCTAATGCTCACCTTTTCATACCAAATCAATGTATATTCACTGTATAATTATAAAGGAAAATTTATTGTCATGGAATAAAATCTGACTAAAATTTGATCATTTTAGAACAATTCCTTAGACTCCTTCAAAGTTCTTTAGCTTGTATCTCCTGAGCCTAAGTCACTCATATTCTGCCCTGAATAAGCCTCATGTTAAACTTTTCACATAGCCTGATTATTTCCATCACCATTGCTTCAGAAGCCCTAATGTTTGAGACTGTCTCACTTACATTCTTGCAATTTGATTGCTGATATCAACTCTGGTCTTCTGTAGCATCAATTTGAACAAATATATTATTCTGTTATCCTTCTGAAAAACATGTTAGAATGCCCCAAACTCCTTACCATTCCGTTCAGTTCTCCAACAGCCTGGGCTTTCCTTCCCTCCCAGCACCATCAGTCCCTGCTGCTATTCCCACAGCCCATTTCTTGTGTTCTTTTTTTTTAAAGCTTTTATTTAATGAATACAATTTTCATAGGTATAACTTTGGGAATAGAATGTTTTTTCCCCTGCTACACACCCTCATTCCCCAAGTCCTGTCCCACCTCCTACTCCCTGTCCCATCCCATTATTCTTTAAGATTCATTTTTAATTAACTTTATACACAGAAGACCAACTCTATATTTGCACACATGCATACATACAATGTAAAAAGTACTGTTAGAGAACAAGTTTTGCAGTTAATTCTCATAGTACAACTCATTAAGGACGGAGCTCCTAAATGGGGAGTAAGTGCACAGTGACTTCTGTTGCTAATTTAATAATTAACACTTTTTTTAGCTGATATTTAATAACTATAAATTTCCAAAGAAGCACATTTGGATTATAGTGGCTTTTTCTGCCCATAACCTCCCTCCCACCAACAACAATCCCATCTCCCACTCCCTCTCCCATCCCATTCTTCATCAAGATTCATTTTCAATTATCTTTATATACAGAAGATCAATTTAGTATATACTAAGTAAAGATTTCAACAGTTTGCACCCACACAGAAACACAAAGTATAAAGTAATGTTTGGGTACTAGTTATACCGTTAATTCACATAGTATAACACATTAAGGACAGAGATCCTACATGGGGAGTAAGTGCACAGTGACTCCTGTTGTTGACTTAACAATTGACACTCTTATTTATGATGTCAGTAATCACCCGAGGCTCTTGTTATGAGTTGCCAAGGCTATGGGAGCCTCTTGAGTTCCCCAATTCTGATCTTATTTAGACAAGGCCATAGTCAAAGTGGAAGTTCAGAGAAAGGTACCTCTTCTTTGATGGTCTGTTCTTTCCACTGGGATCTCACTCACAGAGATATTTCATTTAGGTCATAATTTTTCCACAGTGTCTTGGCTTTCAATGCCTGAAATACTCTCATGGACTTTTTAGCTGGATCCGAATGCTTTAAGGTCTGATTCTGAGGCCAGAGTGCTGTTTAGGACATCTGCTATTCTGTGAGTCTGCTGTGTATCTGATTCCCATGTTGGATCGTTCTCTCCTTTTTAATTCTAGTAGTTAGTATTAGCAGACACTACTCTTGTTTATGTGATCCCTTTGACACTTAATCCTATCATTATGATCAGTTATGAACTGAAACTGATCACTTTGACTAGTGAGATGGTATTGGTACATGCCACCTTGATGGGATTGAACTGGAATCCCCTGGCACGTTTCTAGCTCTACCATTAAGGGTAAGTCCAATTGAGTATGTGCCAAATTGTACATCTCCTCCCTCTCTTATTCCCACTCTTATATTTAACAGGGATCACTTTTCAGTTAAATCTAAACACCTAAGAATAATTGTGTGTTAATTCAAGAGTTCAACCAATGGTATTAAGTAGAGTAAAAAATACTAAAATGAATAAGTAAGTTGTTCCTTGACAGTCAGGACAAGGGCTGATCAAGTCATTGTTTCATATAGTGTCCATTTCACTTCAACAGGTTTCCTTCTAGGTGCTCAGTTAGTTGTCACCAATCAGGGAGAACATATGATATTTGTCCCTTTGGGACTGGCTTATTTCACTCAGCATGATGTTTTCCAGATTCCTCCATTTTGTTGCAAATGACTGGATTTCATTTTTTTTAACTGCTGTATATTATTCTATAGAGTACATATCCCATAATTTCTTTATCCAGTCTTTGGTTGGTGAGCATTTAGCTTGATTCAATGTCTTAGCTATTGTGAATTCAGCTGCAATAAACGTGGAGGGGCAGAGGACTCTTCTGTTTACTGATTTCATTCTCCTTGGGTAAATTTTCACTAGTAGGATGGCTGGGACATATGGTAGGTCTATATTCATATTTTTGAGGTACCTCAAAACTGTCTTCCTTAGTGGCTTTACCAGTTTACATTCCCACAAACAGTAGGTTAGAGTGCCCTTTCCCCACATCCTCTCCAGCATTTGTTGTCTGTTGATTTCAGTATGAGAGCCATTCTAACTGTAGTGAGGTAAAACCTCATTGTAGTTTTGATTTGCATTTCCCTGATGGCTAGCGATCCTGAACATTTTTTCATGTGTCTGCTGGCCATTTGGATTTCTTATTTTGAAAAATGTCTGTTTAAGTCCTTTGCCTATTTCTGAACAGGGTTTTTAGTTTTGTTGTTGTGGAGATTGTTAATCTCTTTGTAGATTGTGATTATTAATCCTTTATCAGTTGTGTAGTTTGCAAATAATTTCTCCCATTCTGTTGGTGGTCCTTTCAATTCCCTGTTTTTTTGTTTTTTTGTTTGTTTTTTTGTTTTTTGCCTTACAGAAGCTTCTCAATTTGAAGTAATCCCATTTGTTTATTTTGGCATTGACTGCCTGTGCCTATGGGGTCTTTTACAGGAATTCTTTGCCTATGCCAGTGTCATGCATGGTTTCCCCAATGTTCTCAATTAATTTGATGGTATCAGGTCATAGATTTAGATCTTTAATCCATGTTGAGGGGATTTTTGTGTAAGGTGCAAGGTAGGGGTGTTGCTTCATACTTCTGCATGTGGAAATCCAGTTTTCCCAGCACCATTTGTTGAAGAGACTGTCCTTTCTTCAGGAATTGGTTTTAACTCCTTGGTCAAATATAAGTTGGTTATAGATGTTTGGATTGATTTCTGGGGTTTCTATTCTGTTCCATTGGTCTATCCATCTGTTTTTGTACCAGTATCAGGCTGTTTGGCTTATAACTGTCTTGTAATATGTCTTAAAATCTGGTATTGTGATGCCTCCGGCTTTTTATTTTTTTATTGTTTTAGCTATTTATGCTCTCCTGTGGCTCCATATGAATTTCAGCATTGGTTTTTCTTTTTTTTTTTTTTGACAGGCAGAGTGGACAGTGAGAGAGAGAGACAGAGAGAAAGGTCTTCCTTTTTGCCGTTGGTTCACCCTCCAATGGCCGCCGCGGTAGCGCGCTGCGTCCAGCGCACTGTGCTGTTCCAATGGCAGGAGCCAGGTGCTTCTCCTGGTCTCCCATGGGGTGCAGGGCCCAAGGACTTGGGCCATCCTCCACTGCCTTCCCGGGCCATAGCAGAGAGCTGGCCTGGAAGAGGGGCAATCAGGACAGAATCCGGCGCCCCGACTGGGACTAGAACCCGGTGTGCCGGCGCCGCAAGGCGGAGGATTAGCCTAGTGAGCCGCCGCGCCGGCTAGCATTGGTTTTTCTAGATCTGAGGAGAATGTCTTTAAATGTCTGGTAGAATTCAGCTTGAAGCTATCCGATCCTGTGCTTTTCTTTCCTAAGAGGAACTTTATCACTGATTCTATTTCTGACTTCGTTATGGATCTGTTTAGGTTTTCTATGTCTTCATGGCTCAATTTATATAGGTTATATGTGTCCATGAATCTATCCATTTCTTCAGAGTTTCCCAGTTTTTTCACATACAGCTCTTTGTAGTGGTTTCCAATGATTCTTTTTACTTCTGTGGTGAATGTTGTTACATTTCCATCTCTAATTTTATTTTATTGATTTGGGTCTTTGCTCTCCTTTTTTCAGTTAGTTGGGCCAATGTGTTTCAACATTGTTTATTTTTTCAAAAAAACACAGCATTTCTTTTTACTGATTTTTTGTATTTTTTGTTTCAATTTTGTTGAATTCTTCTCTAATTTTAATTATTTCTTTTCTTCTACTAGTTTTGGGTTTGGTTTGCTGTTGTGTTTCTAGATCCTTGAGGTGCATGGAGAGTTCATTTATTTGATGCTGTGCTAATTTCTTGATGTAGGCACCAACTACTATAAACTTTCGTCTTAATATTGCTTTTGCTGTATCTCACAAGTTTTGGTATTTTGTATTACCTTCTTCATTTGTTTCCAGAATTTTTTTTAGTATCTTCCTCAACAGCCCTACATAAAATGCTCAAGGATGTGCTACACACAGAAATAGGGACATCACTACAATAGAAGATGAACACAGAAAAGGACTCAGCAAAAGGGCAAATGAAACACACAAACAGAACTATTTAAGGAAACATGGCAGGGCAAAGATGGTATTTAACAGCAGTCACACTGAATGTAATTGGTATCAACTCCCCAGTTAAAAGACATAGACCAGCTGAATGTATTAAAAAAGTAAACCCATCTTCCTGCCTGCAAGAAATACACCTTACCAACAAAGACACATGGACACTTAAAGTGAAAGGATGGAAAAAGGTAATCTATGCTAACAGAAACCAAAAAGAGCTGGGGTGGCCATCCTAAAGACAAAATAGACTTTAACACAAAAACTTAAAAGAGACAATGAAGGACACTATATAATGATTAAAAGATCAATTCAACAGGCATATATGACTATTATAAATGTATTAATTTCTGTATGGCTTTTTTCTGAACTACCCAGAAATGGACAGAAAAGGATAAAACAATTTCTGTCCAATGAATTGAAGAAAGATTTAAGAAAAATTATGCAGTCATTTTCCATTATGGTCAAGCATTTTAGAAAAATGACAATTTTTACTAAACCAGAAGCTGATGGATTACAGTCATAATGTGCCTAATAATTTCAGTTTAGCTTGCTAATATAACTCCTGAGTTTGAGTTGCATAAAACAAATCCTTAGAATGAATTAAGAAGCAGCAATTTGTGGTTTTTGTGTATGCAGAAAACTTATTAACTTAGTAACCAGCTTGTCATTTGCCTACCAAATCTTGTAGGGGAAAAGTGCATGCAATATACTTATCTGATCAAAGATCTTATTAAATTGTTATAAACATATAAGCAGTGCTAAATATCTTGGGCCTGGGTTTGGGATAATTGCACTTTTTAATTGTCTATGGTTCATTTTAAGTTCCATATTTATTAGCTGACTTGATATTATTATCTTGGAAAATCAAATAATACAAATCCATACTTTTATTTTTCACTTTTAGCATCCATTCCAACATTTCTCAAACCTCAAAATCAAGAGAGATGATTTCTTTCTTCTACACCACCAACATTTGCATCCTACTCATATAATTTTCATCCCAAGATTTTTGCCAATCCAGAAAAATTTGAATATTTTTTCAATACAAAAAACACACATGTAACAGGGACAGTTGAGAGTGAGCCAAAGTGAGTTTATATTATAGGTTTAACACCCCAATATGAAAATATAAAATATGTAACATTTGAGTGCTGGCATGGTAAGTAAAAAGTTTCTAATTTGGGGTTTACAGATTATGATACACAAAAAGGAAATTCTACAGCAATATTCCAATTTTGAAACCTCCAGTATCTGAAACAGTTCAAGTCCCAATTGTTGCAGACAAGACTATTCAATTGGTAATATTTCTTTGCTTTTGGTTTTGTTTCTAAATTTTAGTATTCTCTTCTTCCAATCCACTTCCTGCTATTGTACCTGGGAAGGAACAGAAGATGTTTCACGTACTTAGGTTGGTAGGGACCACCCACTTGGGAGACCTAGATCTAATGCCAGGATCCGGACTTAGGCCTGGCCCAGCACCAGCTGTTGTGGCATTTGGGGAAGTAAACCAATTGATGAGAGAGAGAGAGAGAGGTGAATCAAGATCTGTATTTCTTTGTATCCCTCTGCCTTTCAAATTAATTTTTTAAATAATTTAATTATGATAAAGAATTATGTCTTTATCCTGCTAACTCCTATCACAATTCTTACAAGTTTAGCATCCATTCACTGATGGATAGTCAGCAATTGCTTTGTTTATAATAATTCTGGGGAAATAGAGAATCGTAAGAAAAATAAATGAATAAGGATCAATTTAAAAGAAAATATAAATTTAAGATATTATATATAGTCAAATTAAAAGTGAAATAGATTCACTGAACCATTATGTAGACACACTAATTCTTTATTTGTATATTCTACTTTTTTAAAACCACCCTTAAATTTTATCTTTCTTTTCTAGGAAAAGAAAACTCTTTTAAAGTAAACCTTATTAAATATGTAGACGCAGAAGAAAAGAACTAACCCTTAAATAATGTACCCATACACCACAGGCTTTCACAGTTCTTTCTTAAAAATCTAACTTTGACTATGACCCCATCGGAATAAGATCAAAGTCAGCGAACTCTAAAGGCTTCCATAGCCCTGGCAACTCATGACTAGAGCCTAGGGAGATTACTGACGCCATGAACAGGAGTGTCAAATTGTTAAGTCAGCAACAGGAGTCACTGTGTGCTTACATCCCATATGGGATCTGTCCTTAATGTGTTGTCTAATGTGCAGTGATGCTATAACTAGTACTGAAACAGTATTTTTACACTTTGTGTTTCTGCGTGGGTACAAACTGATGAGATCTTTACTAATTATATATTGAATTGATCTTCTGTATATAAAGATAATTGGAAATAAAAAAAACCTGGTGTTAAATTGGAAATGGCATAGAAAATTAATTAATTTTAAAAAAAATATTATGTAGGATCTCTGTCTTTAATGTGCTGTACACTCTTATTTAATGCTATAACTAGTACTCCAACAGTATTTTTTTTTTTTTTACTTTGTGTTGCTATATGGGGGCAAACTGTTGAAATCATTACCTAATATATACTAAACTGATCTTCTGTGTATAAAGAGAATTGAAAATGAATCATGATGTGATTGGAAGGGGAGAGGGAGCGGGAAAGGGGAGGGTTGTGGGAATTTATATTCATTAAATAAAAGTTTAATAAAAAAATCTAACATGAATACTATGAAGTGCATTCTATGCATTCATATTTTTTGCAGCATGGGAACCTGAGGCTAAGAATTATTAACAAACTTGTAGTTCACTTGCAAAAGTCCTGAACCATTTATTATCATAATTCCTCACTCTCTTCTTGTGCTCCCTGCTTCAGCTGCTACTTAAACTACATCAGATTTATAATTCCACCCTATATCTATTCTGTAAGCTCAAGAGAAACAAATTAAACTGATAATAATGTCATTGGAATATTACACTAGCACCTCAAACTCTGCACTAAGCTTTTCTGTCCCTTTCTCTACCTCCAATTCCTATTTCAATATCTGGCAATGCTTGACTTCTTTCTTAAGTGATTGTATCCTATCACCAAATGCTATTATCTCCAAGTCCTTAACAGGGCTCCATCCATACGAGTCTTTCCATCCCTACTGCTATCACTCCAGTCTAGACCACCAAATTCTTTATTTCAAGCACTGCAATGACTTGTTTCTATGTTGTATTTTTGGTCTTGTTTCCTTAAAATGCCTTTCTACCCTGTAAACAGCAGTCTTCTCAAACTGCAAATCTTATGGTGTCATTCTCCCCTTTCAAGACATTTAGTCAAATCTCATTAATCTCCCTTAAAAGTATTTACAAAGCCTTCCATGAATTAGACTCTGCCTGAATCTACAGTTTCACATATTACCAAGATACTTCTCATACTTGGCATGCGTGCCAGATAGAATGAACTCCCACTCACTTCCAGAATTTTCTGTGCTCCTCTGTCTCCAGAATTTCACCCACGCAGTTTATCTTAGCTTAACCTACTTTCCTGCGCCTCCATCTTTCTCATCCAACAACATACACCTTCTCTCATTTTTAACAGCTTCAAAAGGCATGCAAGGCTGCTGAAGTAATTTAGACATTTTGGTATTTATTTGTCTAGCTAATTAATTCATTCATTTATGCACTTAATAAAGTTTTATATAGAGAGCCAGTATAACAAAATGGTTAAGAGCATAAAATCTGGGGAAAATGCTGGCAGTAAACCCAGGCTTATGCCCTTATCAGTTGTACAACTTCCTAGAAGTTATTTAACTTCTCTTTATCTTAGTTTGTCCAACTGCAAAACTGGAAATATAGTGGTACTACCTACAGAGATGTTTTGTGGGTAGATAAATGAGTTGGAACACACATTACATGACATATGAGCTGCTTTTTCCAAACACAATATAAGGCATTAAGATGTAATACAAAAAGAGGTAAGGTTCCTGCTCTTAATAGGATTTACAGTCTAGTGGAGAAAAAAAAAAGAGTTATAAAAATCCCACATACATGATGATATAAATATCAACATGTTAACTGCCACAAACAAACAAACAAAAAAATGTAGGTTGCACGAAGTCTGTTACAGGGCTGTCCGATGTAGGAAGAGGCTCTGCTGAGAAAATGACATTTACCTTGAGACCTGAAGGTTGAGTGGAATTCAATCAAGCAAATAGTTTTACGGAGAGAAGGTCATCCAGAAGGAGGAGTGCCTGTTCAATGTTTATCACAGAACTCATGGTGCTTTCTTTTCATTACTTAAATCATGCCTATTCCCCAGTCTTCCCCTGTCCCTAAAAAAATGAATAAATTAAATCTTAAAACTTGAATCTCACTGATTGTAGGATTCTTGCTCTGTTCTATGACAAACAAAAATAAACAGATATCCAGAAAATGAGAGGTAACTCTTGTTAAATCCATTAGATATGTGAATTAATCAAATAGTTATTGAAGCCATTAGTTCAACAGCTAATTAGATATTTATAAAGAGAAATAGCCTTGAAAGTGAGTAAGGATATATTTTTCTTGGACGTTATATATTAAAATGTGTTATGCATATTTTAATATTGGGATATTAGCAGCCCAAACTTGCAGTGATACTCCTCTAACTGGCCCATTTCTTATGAGAGAGTAGAAAGCTCTACCAATAGCTATTACACTTGCTATAGGTTCCAACACTGTGCACTTTCCGAACAGACTAGAATACAACTTTAATTATTTATGGACAACTATATCAGCCAGGAAATGTGCCAGTATTTTCATTATCTGCCAAAAAAAAAATAGCTCCAATGTTGAAATTTTAAATTGAACTAGCCAGGATAGATTCTAATCCTCTTCTTGGTCCACAGAGAAACAACTTGGTGATGAACCTGATTTAGCTGAGGTAGTGAGTAACAGGGTGGGATACAATTTACTTCCATGTGTATTAGAAAATAATGTCAGGATTCTATTTCTGTTTCTGAGACTGTGTGGGTTTATCATCACATTTGATCCAGAGTATTCAGCACCGGGGTTCCCATCCCTCACTAGCACTGTTTCCTTCCATAGTCCTATTCATGGTTTTCTGGGAGTTAGGAAACTGGCTGCTATGTAGTAGAACTGGTTGAGACATTGGGACAAAACTCTCCCTCTTTCTCAGTGTTTAGATCAGAAGAATCATTTAGTGGTGCAGCAGGTTAAGCCACTGCCTGTAGCACCAGCATTCCATCTGGGCACCAGCTCGAGCCCTGGGTGCTCCACTTCTGATCTAAGTCCTTGCTAATAATGCACATGGGATAGCAGCAGCAAATGGGCCAAGTGCTTGGGCCCCTGCACCCAAGGTGTCTCATTGGAGACCTGGAAGAAGCCCCTGGCTCCAGGCTTTGGTCTGGCCCAGCCCTGGCTGTTGAGGTCACTGGGGAATGAAGCACTGTCTGGAAGATCTGTCTGTCTCTCCCCTCTGTAACTCTGCCTTTCACATAAACTAAATAAATAAAATCTAAACAAAGGAATCATTAGGCATTGTGAGACAGTAAGGGCTTGCTTTTGTATCAGAGAAAATGAGGAGGAGGAGTAGGAGCAGATAAGAAAAAATATTGTTTTATAAAACTCATCTGTGTACATGATTGAATTCCTCAAGAAAAAAATAAGATTTTTCTGGAAGATTTTTTAAGTTTATTGTCAAGACTGATTCTCGGGTTTTGCCCTGAAGAAAAGAGGCATTAAGCAATGAAACTTCCATCTGTTTCACCTAAGTTTCAAGATGTAGTTTAAAAATAAAACAACAAGACAATGTTTATTGAAAGTATGAACTTTCTCTACTTATTACCCAAGTAAAATACAGATTAAAACAACAAACCTAGAAAGACAGGATTTTACACAATGCTAGTGACACTTATATTTTTGCTGAAATTTTTATTTGAAATGTGACTAACACATTCAAAATAAGTATGTATCTCAAAAATTATTCACAGAACTGACTCTGATCTCAGATAATAGTATGTAGAAAGATATATGAAAAGCAAATTAAACTGAGTAGACATTTTGCAGGCAAATATTGCCCCTCAACTGGTGGGGTGAACAAGATTTCGCTATGGCAAATCACAGTTTCTTCAAGAATATATGTGGCATTTGATAGAATTCAATTTTGGAAGAATATGAAAGAAATACATCTAAAGCAATTGTCAAGATACTTCAGTTATAGAAAATTATCCCTTTAAAATTCTTTGTTTCCAGATTAATTTTGCTATCATTAACAATATACATGAGTTCTCTTGCAGAAGTTGATTGTGGTTCATATATTTCTCCCATTTTTCAAGACTGTTCTGTTGTCTCTGAAACAATATTTTTTATGCTGGTTCTAATAAAAAGCAATTTACAGAATGATCCAAGCACAGGATGAATTATCTCAGGTGTGAATGTGTGCAGTGTATATGTTTGTGATATTAGAAGATGTAAACAGTTATTAAAATTATAGAAATATATGTTAGGCCAGCGCCGTAGCTCAACAGGCTAATCCTCCGCCTTGCGGCGCCGGCACACCAGGTTCTAGTCCCGGTTGGGGCGCTGGATTCTGTCCCGGTTGCCCCTCTTCCAGGCCAGCTCTCTGCTGTGGCCAGGGAGTGCAGTGGAGGATGGCCCAAGTTCTTGGGCCCTGCACCCCATGGGAGACCAGGAGAAGCACCTGGCTCCTGCCATCGGATCAGCGTGGTGTGCCGGCCGCAGCGCGCCTACCGCGGCGGCCATTGGAGGGTGAACCAACGGCAAAAGGAAGACCTTTCTCTCTGTCTCTCTCTCTCACTGTCCACTCTGCCTTTCAAAAATTTAAAAAAAAAAAGAAATATATGTTAAATACTTTATGAATAAGAAATAAAATATGGGTCAAATTAAGCTTCCTTTCCAACAGTTGCTCTTGACTCTTGATTTGTATTCCTCTTGTGTTCTTTCTATGCCTTCAGAATCACAAACTCATTCAAGAATTGCATGAATGTCATGGGCTCTCTCTATGAATGCATACAGGCAAGCAAATGATTTTATACGAAACTGAAATTGTAGTTCCACAGACTCCCTGAGCACCAGAAACTTTTCCTGATGTCTTTTCCCTATAAAACAGTTCATTTCAAATTAATATCTTGAATCACAGAAATTTCTTCTGGAAATGTCTTTAGAGATGATCTAATCCTGTTGTCTTAAAGGCCAGAGAGGTGATGTGATTTCCTCAAATATAGAAAGTTAATAAGCACCAGGGTTGGTTCTAGTGTGCAAGCCTCATGGCTATTTGTCCAATGCTCTATCAATTACAGTTGGTTTTTGGTTTCTAAGAATGTGTTGCTAACACTGAGGAAGTGAGGAAGGAAGGAAGGAAGGAAGGAAGGAAGGAAGGAAGGAAGGAAGGAAGGAAGGAAGGAAAAAAATCTAAAAGCAGAGTTGCAGAGTTGACCCTTCATATATCCCTATTGCTTTAAGAGTCATCCTGCTGAGTAATCTTTGTATCCTCTGTGATTACATAAACACCAATATAAATAAAAGACCTGTTTCTTGCTTTACCAGAGGAATCCTATAGGGCTAATCTGAGCACAGAGCTACCATTAACTTCAAAGGAACTTTAGTTATTGGTTCAGCTCTGTAGGGATGCTAAGCAAGACATAATGCAAACCAATTCGAGATGAAAACTAGAAAGGAATCACTATATGACAGTTAAATAATAAGAAAAATATCCTTATCAGTACACATTACTACATTTCTCTGACAACTTCCCTTAAGCTTGGGACACTTGGGTGCCATTCATTCACAATATTGTGTCTATCACAACACTGAAATCTTGGTTATTCCATCTTGGGGAAATTCGGATACAATTTGTTAAGTGGCAATTGTGTTACCTACACTATTGATCTGGGCATTCATCCCAGAAGGCGCTGGGCCAGTGATGCAGTTTGCTTGAACTGCATTGCCTGACATTACTCTTAGAGATCCATTGCAGTAAACAGCTTCTGCTTCTTGCAAGGAAGAAATAAGCACAAATATTTCTTATAGAGTTAATGCTGCTCAACCAGTACACTAGCTATGACCCCAAGAATTACCTCGCCCTCGCGCAAAAGATCGATTTCAAGAGTAGTCATTTTTAATAAAAAATAGCGGGTCAGTGACAAAGTTACTAATGGAAAGATTCTCTAGTTCCTTTCTTCCATTTAATCAACTTAGGTCAGATTGCAAATTTAATAAAAAAGCTTTAGATATCTTCCAAAATTCTGCAAGTGAAAATCTTGACATTTGGTTGTGAACTTTTAATGGGAGAATCACTAACGAATCTTGTTTAAAATTATATTCTGATTGGTTGGGACTGGGTTGGGCCTAAAGTTTCTGCATTACCTAGCAAGTTCTTAGGGATTACTGGATACATATTTTCATCATTTTAATTTTTTTAACTAACATACAAGTACACATTTGTATTTATGGAATATATGTGATACATGTATACAGTATAATGATAAAAATAGACAAATTAGCATATCCATCACCTTAAATATTTATAATTTGTGATGAGAAAATTAAAAGCCCTTTCCTAACTATACTATGTATACAAAATATATTCTTTTTATTTGTAAAGATTAATTAATTTATTTGAAAGGAGGAGTGATGTGGAATGCAGGTAGAGATACAGATAGATATAAAGAGAGACAGTGAGAGAGAGAGAGAGAGAGAGAGAGAGAGAGACAGAGAATATTTTCCATTAGCTGGTTCACTCCCCAAATGGCTGCAATGACCAACACTGATCCAGGCTGAAGCCAGAATCTGGAACCCTATTCTGGTCTCCTATCTACATAGCAGTTGCCCAGCACTTGGGCCACCTTTCTCAGCCTTCTTAGGAAATTAGCTGAGACTGGAATGGACATGCAGCAGCCAGGACTCACACCTGCACTCTGATGCAGGTGCCACAATATATTATCATTCCCTCTACTGTGTAACAGAACACAGAGATTGTTCCTCCTTTCTAACTGTAACATTGTACCCATTGGCCAGCATTTCCCCATTTCCCCCTTCTCCCATCCTCTGGTAACCACTGTTCTATTCCAAATTCTGCCAGATCAAACTTTTTAGTTTATATGTGAGTGAAATCATGTGGTAACTGCCTTTCTATGCCTACCTTATTTGTTCTTAAACTCACTCATGTGGCTGCAAATTTCAGGATTTCAACCTTTTATAATGACTCAATAGTCATTATGTGTATTTGTCACATTTTCTTTGTCCATTCATCAGTTGATGGACACTTAGATTGATTCCGTATCTTGGCTACTATGCATAGTGCCTCAGTAAACAAAGGAGCACACTTTTATCTTTGACAGACTGATTTCATTTCCTTTGGATGTATACCCAGTACTGGGATTGCTAAATCATAGGATATATCTATGCTTATTTTTTGAAAAGATGTTAAACAATTTTATTGACTTCTGTGAAGTACACGTATTTCTTCAAAAACTCAAACTCAGAAAATTTACATGGAAGAAAAAATGATGATATTGAATAGTTCAACATGAGTTTATTTTTTAAGAAATTAAATTCACCTTTAAAATCTTACTCCAAGGATAGCATTAGCACCCAAGTTTTAACAGGTAATAACAATGGAGGTAAAGTTCTGTTTAATTAATGATGGGCATGATATGGCCATATTACCTCTCATAATTATGCTTACTGATCTGCTTCTGTTGTTTCATAATTTGCAAAGTAGGGCAACCCTTTAGCTGTTGTACTGTAGTGTTTTGATTTGTTACTGTGGCATAAAAGAGCAGGAAAGAAAGCGAGAGAGAGCTAAAGAGAGAGCGAGTTGATGATTTTTATAGTTTTACCATTAGGTGTGTGAATCTTGTGAAATTCAGAAACTCAAAGATGTCAGGAAATACAACACACTTTTATAATCTTATAGTAATGACTGTCAGAATTCTAAATGGAACAGTACAGCCTGTTCTTTCTGGATGTCTAGGTGTAGAATCCATGTCTTTTCTAGCTCCAGAGGTCACCTGCACTGTTTCATTCCTGTCCCGTTCCTTGTATCACTCTGCCCTGTGCTTCTGTCATCACAGCTCCTTTACTGACTCGGAGGCTTCTATCCCTCTTACGAGGAGCATGCACTACACTGGACCTATGCAGATAAACCAGGAAGATACCATCTCAAAATCTTGAGTTTAATCACAACTCAGAGTAACATATACATTGTGACGTCTTCTTGATGGCGTTTCAAATGAGCCAGGACATGGGAGCCTTCATCAGAAGAGTGCCACTGGATAGTTCTAGCTGGCACTATTTATTATTTAGTCTAGGGATCAGCTGGTAACATACAATTATGAATGTGCAGCCAGGCTCATCATTGTAAAAAGAATAACAAGTAGGCACAAGCAAGGGAGGTAAGTGTCATGTGACATATTTATGGTGGGAAGCAAAATTTCAAGTTGTTACTGGCAGTCATGTTTCTCCTGGCTCATCTTCCATGTCCTTGGAGTATAAGTTTTCCTAAAAGCAGTATCTAATAATTACCCAAACCTTATGCTTGTTGCAACCTCATTTCATTTAGGAAGATAGGCCTTCACAAGGCCTGCTTAGGCAGAAGCAGGACCTCAGCCATGTCCAATATTCAAGAGGCTATGACCTCACTGTGGACACTTAGGTAGTATCTACTATGTTCCCAAATTACAGGGGTTAAGATGTGAACATTTTTGAGTAGGGGTATTTCTGCTTCCTACAATATATTAACAACAATCATTTTCCTCTACAATACAGTTCTTTTTTTTTTTTTTTTTTTGTATTTGACAGGTAGAGTTATAGACAGAGAGAGACAGAAAGAAAAGTCTTCCTTCCATTGGTTCACTCCCCAAATGGCCGCTATGAATGGCACGCTGTGCCAATCCGAAACCAGGAGCCAGGTGCTTCCTCCTGGTCTCCCATGAGGGTGCAGGGCCCAAGCACTTGGGCCATCCTCCACTGCCCTTCCAGGCCACAGCAGAGAGCTGAACTGGAAGAGGAGCAACTGGGACTAGAACCCGGTGCCTTTATGGGATGCCAGCACCACAGGCAGAGGATTAACCAAGTGCGCCACGGCGCCGGTCCCAAGTTCTTTCATCTTACACTAGGAGATGTGAAAGTATTGATGCTTCTGAACTCTGAATTCTTTTTCCATGGCTTCCTTTTCCTTGTATTGGTAATGCCTGTTCATAAATATGTCATGAAGTTTTATAATTTTCTTAAAATTTCAAGTTTTAATTTTTTAAAAAAAATTTCTCAGGAGCTTTCTTCAGCCGCTGGTACCCACCATTCTATGAGATCAGCTCTTTTAGATTCCACATGTGAATGAGATCATGTAAAACATGCATTTCTGTACCTGGCCTATTTCACATTTCATAGTGACCTGTAGTTTCATCCATGCTATTGCAAATGACAGGATCCCCTCATTTTTAATAGGTGAATAGTATTTCTTTGTGCATATGACCCATATTTCTTCATCTATTTGTCAGTTGATGGACACTTAGGATAGTTACATTTCTTGGCTACTGTGAATAGTGCTTGAACAAACATGGTGTGCAGAAGTCTCTTCAACAGAATAATTTCATTCCCTTTGGATATATAACCAGGGGTGGGATTCCTGTATTATATGATAGTTCAGTTTTTAATTCTTTGAGGATATCCACCTTTTCTCCATAATGTTTGTTCAAACAAGTTACCACCAACAGTAAGTAAAGTTCCTCTCTAGAACTTGTTTTTTTTTTTTATTTTTATTTTTTTGTGATTTTCATCATAGCTATTCAAAATGGAGAGACATGCTATCCCTTCATGGTTTAGAATTGCATTTCTCAGATGATTAGTGACATTGATTTTTTTTATGTACCTGTATATTCATGAGACAGATTGATGATTTTTTTCTTTCTTATAGTATCTGTATCAAATTTTTGTTAGGCTTAATTTGTTTTTTCTTTATTTAATGAATATAAATTTCCAAAGTACAGCTTATGGATTACAATGGCTTCCCCCCATTAACTTCCCTCCCCCCCACAACCCTCGCCCCTCCCATTCGCTCTCCCCTTCCATTCACACCAGGATTCATTTTCAATTCTCTTTATATACAGAAAAACCGTTTAGTATACATAAAGATTTCAACAGTTTGCCCTCACCTAGCAACACAAAGTGAAAAAATACTGTTGGAGTACTAGTTATAGCATTAAATAACAGTGTACAGCACATTAATGACAGAGATCCTGCATGATATTTAAAAAAAAAAAAAGATTGATTACTTTTCTATGTAATTTCCAATTTAACACCAAGGTTTTTGTTTTTTTTTTTTCATTTTCAATTATCTTTATATACAGAAGATCGATGCAGTATATACTAAGTAAAGATTTCATCAGTTTGCACCCACACAGAAACACAAAGTGTAAAAATACTGTTTCAGAACTAGCTATAGCATTACTTCACATTGGATAACCCATTAAGGACAGATCCCACATGGGACGTAAGTACACAGTGACTCTTGATGTTGATTTAACAATTTAACACTCTTGTTTATGGCGTCAGTAATCTCCCTAGGCTCTAGTCATGAGTTGCCGAGGCTATGGAAGCCTTTATGGTTCGCCAACTTCGATCTTATTCCAACAGGGTGATAGTCAAAGTGGAAGTTCTCTCCTCCCTTCAGAGAAAGGTACTTCCTACCTTGATGGCCCCATTCTTTCCACTGGGATCACACTCGCTGACATCTTTCATTTAGGTCTTCTTCTTCTTCTTCTTCTTCTTCTTTTTTTTTTCCCCAGAGTGTCTTGGCTTTCCATGCCTAAAATACTCTCATGGGCTCTTCAGCCAGATCCAAATGCCTTAAGGGCTGATTCTGAGGCCAGAGTGCTCTTTAGGACATCTGCCATTCTATGAGTCTGCTGTGTCTCCCCCTTCCCATGTTGGATCCTTCTCTCCCTTTTTTGATTTTATCAGTTAGTATTAGCAGAGACTAGTCTTGTTTGTGTGATCCCTTTGACTCTTAGACCTATCAGTGTGATCAATTGTGAACTGAAATTGATCACCTGGACTAGTGAGATGGCATTGGTACATGCCACCTTGATGGGATTGTATTGGAATCCCCTGGCATGTTTCTAACTCCACCATTTGGGGCAAGTCCGATTGAGCATGTCCCCAATTGTACTCTCCTCCCTCTCTTATTCCCACTGTTATATTTAACAGGGATCACTTTTCAATTAAAATTTAAACTCCTAAGAATAATTGTGTGCTAATTACAGAGTTCAACCAATAGTACTAGAACAAAACAGAGAAAAAATACTAAATTTGGATTTTAGGTTTTAAATTTTTTCTGAGCAATATCTATCTTTCAATAGGAATAATAGTTCTTGTATATTTAATGTAGTTACTATTTTATTTCTATTTAAATATATAATTTTCTGTTAATTTCCATTTTTCCCAACTGTTCTCATTTCCATTGTTATCCTTTCTTGCCATGTTTTGTGTTATCAAGATTATTGCTATTATTATTATTATTATTATTATTCTATTCTATTCTATTCTATTAGATTCTCAGTTATACAACTTTCATTGTAAGTATGTTTTACCTTTAAATAGTTTCCATAAAAATTTTAACATTTATCACTATCTTATTGGAGATGCTATGAATTATTATCTATACAATACAATTAGGAACCAGATGATACAATGAACTCATAATTCCTTTGTGTTATTATTTTCAGGTAAATCAATTCTACATGTACTTTAAATCAGTGTCTTAGTCTTTTGGGGCTGCTATATCATAATATCATTATCTGAGTTTATAAGTAGTAGAAATTTATTTCTTAAAGGTTTGGAGACAGAAGTCTAAAATCAAGGTTACCTGCAGCTCTAGGGTTCATAAAACATGCTTTCTGGTTCTCAGAGAACACCTTCTCATTGTCTTCTCCAGAGTTAAGGCACTAATGGGCACTCTGACGTCCCTTTATAAGAGTACTAATTCCATTCATGAAAACTCAGCACTGTGACCCAGTCACCCCTCAATCCCCGTCTTCCTAACACCATCACCTGGAGGATTAGAAATTTCGATGTATGCCTTTGGGAAGACACAGACATTCAGACCTGAATAATGTGAAAGCATTCTTATTTTTATTTTATATAACTAACTGGCAAAAATTTCTACATGCATATATATTTTCAAATCTCATTTATTTGAGAAGCAGAGAGACAGAAAACTCCCCAAATGCCCATGATAGCGAGGGCTGCGCTGCACTGAGGTCAAAGCTGAGATCAGGAACTCAATCCAGTTCTCTCAGATGAAAGGCAGAAAAGCAGTCATCAGAGCCATCACCTGTGCCTAGAGTCTTTGAATTAGCAGGAGCCTGGAGTCGAGGAGCTGAAGGCAGATACTGAAACCAGACACTCTGCTATGGGATGTAGGTGTCCCAGCCAGCATCTGAACTGCAAGGTCAGATACCCTCCCTCAACAGGAGTATTTTTAATACAATGTTCAGTTTCATTTGATTTTTCTGTTTTCCATCAGAGATGTGATCTCCGATTTGTAAGTTGGCTTCAGTATTTCTATTACTATTGGCCTGTTGCCAAGGAATAATCTAATTTTTCTAAATATTAGTTTTTATTTTATATCTTAAGATATTTTCAGAAAATACAGAATCCATGTTGGCAGTTATGTTGTGTAACAAATTTGAAGTGTCATTCAATGTGGTTTCTACCATTCTGCAATGTTATTTTTACACTTTATTTGAAGATAATCTCCTGCTATTTCTTGTTGATGTAAAGTTATTTTCGTATGTATTTGGTTTTCAGAAAATTGACTATGATGTGCATTGAATTGTTTTTTGCATGTATCTTGGTTGGAGATTATAGTTTCTTAAATCGGTAGTTCAACGCATTTCCTCAGATTAAAGAATTGTCATTTGAGATCCCTTCAAATATTGCTCTGATATGTTTTCTTTTTCCTTCCTTTCCTCTCATTTAATTGTTTTCCTGTATAAAGTATATCTCTTTTTGTGTATTTTCTGTCCTTTTCACTCTTGATATTTCAGTCTAGTAATATTTTCTTTTTTTTTTTTTTTTGACAGGCAGAGTGGACAGTGAGAGAGAGAGAGACAGAGAGAAAGGTCTTCCTTTTGCCGTTGGTTCACCCTCTAATGGCCGCCGCGGTAGCGCGCTGCGGCCGGCGCACCACGCTGTTCCGATGGCAGGAGCCAGGTGCTTCTCCTGGTCTCCCATGGGGTGCAGAGCCCAAACACTTGGGCCATCCTCCACTGCACTCCCTGGCCACAGCAGAGAGCTGGCCTGGAAGAGGGGCAACCGGGACAGGATCGGTGCCCCGACCGGGACTAGAACCCGGTGTGCCGGCGCCGCAAGGCGGAGGATTAGCCTGTTGAGCCACGGCGCCGGCCTTCAGTCTAGTAATATTTTCTTTTGGTTTAGCTACCATTAAGTAACTATTTTTTTTTAGTCTTATTTTCAGTTTTTACCTAAATTTTAATTCCAGATTCCAGCTATCTTATTTTCAGTCTAGAATTTCTATCTGGTCCCATTTTTATAGATTTTGAAAGTGACATTTTTCATCTTGTCCTCTCTTTTTTACATGTTTATCACAGTTATTTTAAGGTCTATTTTGTATTACTATACTACCAGTATCAACTGTGGATCTCATTCCAATGTATCTTTTTTCTTTTCTTTTTTAAAAAAAATTTTTGAAAGGCAGAGTTAGACAGCGAGAGAGAGGCAGAGAGAAAGGTCTTCCCTCTGTTGGTTCACTCCCTAAATGGCCGCTATGGGCTGTGAGCTGTGCTGATCCGAAGCCAGGAGCCAGGTGCTTCCTCCTGGTGTCCCATGCAGGTGCAGGGCCCAAGCACTTGGACCATCTTCCACTGCCCTCCCAGGCCACAGCAGAGAGCTGGACTGGAAGAGGAGCAGCTGGAACAGAATCTGGCGCCCCAACCAGGACTAGAACCTGGGGTGCTGGCGCCGTAGGCAGAGGATTAGCCTAGTGAGCTGCAGCGCCGGCCCTTTTTAAAAATTTTTTTTGACACAATGAAACTCCGGGTCTGGGACCCAGCAATCTGTATTTCAGCAAATCCTTCTCTGGATGGTTTTGATGCACAGGAAGTTTGGAAATCACTGCCTGATAGCATTAATGATACAAGTTGCATTTTAAGTTTTAACATGGTAGC
Source organism: Lepus europaeus (assembly GCF_033115175.1). NCBI lineage: Eukaryota > Metazoa > Chordata > Mammalia > Lagomorpha > Leporidae > Lepus > Lepus europaeus. Next base: position 93,027,019 of record NC_084833.1, on the reverse strand, counting down.
ATATCCTTTATGATGAAATCAGTCCCTATCTTTCTGATACTGGAAGAGCATCTTCTCTGAACCTCAAAGTTAGATGGAAATAATATCTGAAATGCTGAAATGACTCAATGTGAATAGAGTAAGATGTATAGTGCCTGGAACCTGGAGAGGTCTTAATGTAGAAGAGAGATTACAAAGTGCAAATGAAAAAGGACTTTCGTGCGGTATTTTTTGTTTCCAGGTTAACCTTACCGAAGTATATTCTAATTTTTTATATCAAGCCTCTTGTGTGATGTGGAGAGTGACAGTTCAAGCTCATGGGAAAGACCACAAATTCTGGGGTTTAACAGACCATGTAGAAATCTTTGTTCTTCCTATGTTCTAGATTTAGCAGGTAAAAATACATTATACATAGGTGAGTTTAGATTTTACATAGCCAGTAAATATTTTAGGTTTAATTATATCCAACTGAATTTTAAAATAAATTTATATGAAAAAAATTGTTTGAAATTTAAGCTTACCTGTATGTCCCTTATTAATAAGCAACCCTGCTACTAACATTTGTAGCTATGAGGTACTAGCAAGTAACTTAACCTTTCTGTGCCATTTTTCTTATTATTAATAAATTAATAAGTTACTATCAATATCTAGTATTGCAGTGAAAATATAAATTATGCATACTTTATATGTATATATTATTATAGATCACAAGAAGGCCTTTGGTTAGCTCTCCTGAAAACGATAACTAGAAATCTTGTTGAGATTAGGATAATGGTTAGTGCAGGAATAATGTATACTTTAATATTACAACAGATCTTTCAAAAATGTGGAATTATATTAAAGTAGAATTCATTAGCATATAAATGTTTATTTCACGAAGGGAAACAAGAACTGACTTCATAACTGCTGCATATAAAAACTTTTTTTTTTTTTGACAGGCAGAGTGGACAGTGAGAGAGAGAGACAGAGAGAAAGGTCTTCCTTTTGCCGTTGGTTCACCCTCCAATGGCCGCCGCGGTAGCGCACTGCGGCCGGCGCACCACGCTGTTCCGATGGCAGGAGCCAGGTGCTTCTCCTGGTCTCCCATGGGGTGCAGGGCCCAAGCACTTGGGCCATCCTCCACTGCACTCCCTGGCCACAGCAGAGAGCTGGCCTGGAAGAGGGGCAACCGGGACAGGATCGGTGCCCCGACCGGGACTAGAACCCGGTGTGCCGGCGCCGCAAGGCGGAGGATTAGCCTGTTGAGCCACGGCGCCGGCCTGCATATAAAAACTTTTTCAGATTTATTTCTATAGCTTGACATTCTTTATGCCAAATAACCAAAGCTTTTACTAACATGTTCTACAGTTTTTCTTTTTAATTCAAATGAGTTTCAAAATCAGCCCTATAGGATAACTAGTACCAAGTATTTCCTGCTTTTCATAGGAAAAAAATGCTCAATATTTTTATGTTTTCAAAGTTTACTTCTTTGGATGCATTTACTTTGAGAGCTGAAAATTCGTAACTCAGTTGTTTGGTAATAACTTACATCACATTTTTATTGGTTTGACTTTTCCAGGTAGAAAGCTTTATCACTGTGACTATTATTTTTTTTTGCTGTACATATTTGTGCCATACACTTTTAACTGTATTCAACATCTGATGATGAAATCACTTTAGTTGGTATTCTGATACGGAATTTCTAATTTTATTTAGTAAGTGTACATATTTATGGGCTATAGTAAGATATTTCAAAAAATGTCTACAAAGTTCATTGATTAAATTAGGGTGATTAGCTGTTTTCTGCTCTTATCATTACTTTTTATGGGAAACTAAGACTTTGTTTAAAAAAAAAAAGACTATTTTAGAGCAGTTTTAGCTTCACAGCAAAACAAAGAGACATGCACAGATATTTCCCAAATATTCCCTGCATCCATACATGCACACATTCCTTCATTGTCAACAGCCTTTATCAGAGTGGTACATTTCCAACAATTGATGAATTTACATAAATTGTTATCACCCAAAGGCCATAGTTTATGTGAGTCTGAAGAAATGTATAAAGACATATAGGCTGGGCACTAGGCACAAAAATTAAGACATTCCTTGGGATGCTCACATTTCATATCAAAATGCCTGCTCTATCCCAATCCTAGCTTCTTGTAAATGCACACCCTGAGTGGATGCCCATAATGGCTCAGGTTTTTAAGGCTCTACCACCTAGGTAGGAGATCCTTATTGGGATTCCAGCTCCTGGCTTCAGCTTAACACAGTGCCTGCCAGGCATTTGAAGAGTGAACCAGTACATGGAAGATCTTTCCCTTCCTGGCTCTGACTATGTCATCCTCTCTCTCTCTCCCCCTTTCAAATGAAATGAAAGTAAATGATAATTTGTGGAAAAAGGCATGCATCATACAGATTACGTTTTTAATGCACTAAAATTTTTCTGTGCTTCACTTCTCTATCCCTCTCCCTCCATCAACACCTGGCAACCACTGATCTTCTTACTGTTTCTGTAGTATTGTCTTTTCCAGAATTTCAAATAGTTATAATCATATAGTAGGTACCCTATTCAGATGTACTTCCTTTACATAGTAACATGTTTTCATGTGTCCTCCTTAATAGCCTGATGTGTTCTTTTGTTTTCTGCTGAATAATATTCCATTATCTGGGATTTATCATAATTTATTATTTTTACAATAAATTTATCCATTTTCTTACTGAAGAATATCTTGGTTACTATTAAGATAATTAATAGATATCCCATAAATATTCATGTGCAAATTTTTTACATGGACATATATTTTCAACTCCTTTGAGTAATTATCAAGGAATATGATTGCTGATTTATATGATAGAAGTATATTTAGTTATTAAAAATAGAACAAAAACATTAGTGAACACCTTACCAAAGAAGATATAAAGATGGCAAAAGAGCATAACAAGGGCTCACTTAGTTAACCCTCCACCTGTGGCACCAGCATCCCACATGGGCGCCAGGTTCTAGTCTCGGTTGCTCCTCTTCCAGTCTAGCTTTCTGCTGTGGCCCGGGAGGGCAGTGGAGGATGTCCCAAGTGCTTGGGCCCCTGCACCTGCATGGGAGACCAGGAGGAGGCACCTGGCTCCTGGCTTCGGATTGGTGCAGCGCCAGCTGTGGCGGCCATTTAGGGAGTGAACCAACAGAGGGAAGACCTTTCTCTCTCTCTCTCTCTCTCTCTCTCTCTCTCTCTCTCTCTCTCTCTCTCTCTGTCTATAACTCTACCTGATAAAAAACCAAACAAACAAAAAGAGCATAACAAAAGATGCTACACATCATATGATAGCAATCAATACAGCAATGAATATCACTACTTACCTATTAGAATGGACCACATGACACTCTCAAAGGAACACAACATTTCAATATTAAAATGTGAAGATGAAGAGATTCAAGAAATGCTTGAAAAAATAAATCAAAAGTATGATCATGAGATTACTCAGAAACAATGAGAAGCAAATTCAAGAGTTAAACAAATGCATACATAACGTACATGAAAAATTTCCTCATTGATAGAGATTTTGAAGAGACATCAAAATGCAATATTAGAAATGAAGAATTCAATATGACAAATAAAAATACAGTAGAAAGCATTAACAACAGGCTTGGTGAGGCAGAAGAAAGAATATCCAAGCTAAAAGACAAATCTTTAGAAATATCTCAGACCAAAAAAAAAATTTGAGAAAAAATTAGAAAAATTAAAAACATTGTTGGAGGTTTATGGGATACTTCCAAATGATCCAACATGGGCCTTAGGAGTTCGTGAAAGTGCTGAAAGAGAGAATGTATTAGAAAGCCTATTCAATGAAGTAATAACAGAAAACTTCCCTAATTCTGAGAAAGAAAGGGCGTTCAAGTATAAGAGGCACATAGAACTCCTAACAGATATGACCAGAAAAGAGCTTCACCACAACACATTGTAGTTAAATATTTAACACTAAAACATAAAAAAAAAACTATCTATAATGTGTAGGAAAGAAATGCCATATTACTTTCAGAGGATGTCGAATTAGACTGACATCTGATTTCTCATTAGAAACCCTACAGGCTAGGAGAGAATGAAGAGACATATTTCAAGTCTTAGAAGGAAAAAAAAACTGTTAAAACCCAGAATACTATAACCTGTTATGCTCTCATTTGTGAATGAGGGGAAATAAAGATCTTCCATAACAAACAGAAATTAAGAATTTGTGAACATTCATCTAGCCTTACAAATGATGCTTAAGGATGTGCTACACACAGAAACACAGAAAGAATGTGAAAGTACAAAATATCTGAGTAAAAGTACAAAGGAAATCCAAAGCAAGCAATAGGAACATTACAGAAAAATGTCAGGGTCAAGTTCTTATTTATCAAAAATTACCTTGAATGTAAATAGTCTAAATTTTACCAAAGATGCAGATTGGCAGAATGGATTAAAAAATAAGACCATCTATTTGCTGCCTATAAGAAGCACAGTTCACCAATAAAGGTACACACACACTGAATGTAAAGAACGGAAAAAAGATGCTCCATTATAATGGAAAGCAAAAATGAGTAGGTGTAGCCATCCTAATATGACAGAATAGACTTTAACACAAGAACTACAAAAAGAAAAAAAAAGAATATTATGTTATGATTAAAGGATCAGTTTAAGTTGTGACTATAATACATTTTTATGCACCCAATCCCAGGCTGCCTAGCTATTTGAAAGCAATTTTAATGGATATAAAGGGAGACATAGACTTCAATACAATAGTAATGGGGGACTTCAACACCCCACTTTTTTAAATGGACAGATTAACTAGAAAGAAAATCAACAAAGAAACAACAGAGTTAATCTACACTATGGACCAAACGGACCTACCTGATATCTACAGAATATTTCATCCCACAGTTGAAAAATACACATTCTTTTCATCAGTGCATGGCACTTTCTATAGGATAGACCATATGTCAGCCCATACAGCAAGTCTCAGCAAATTATAAAAAAGATAGAAATCATACCATGCATCAAACCAGGAAGCTTCTACACTGCAAAGGAAACATTCAACCAAGTGAAAAGGCAAATGACAGAATGGGAGAAAATATTTGCAAAATATGTAACTGATAAGTGATTAATATACAGAATCTAAAGAACTCAAGAAACTCAACAACAACAAAACAAACAATTCAGTTAACAAATAGGCAAAGGACTTATACAGGCATCTTCAAAAGAGGAAGTTCAAATGGGCAACACACAGATAAAAAAAGGCTCAGGATCACTAGCCATTTGAGAAATGACAATAAAAATCACAATGAGGTTTCACTTCACCCAAGTTAGAAGGGCTCTCATACAGAAGTTATTTTAAAAAATTATGATGAGGATGTGGGAAAAATGTACTCTAATCCACTGTTGGCGGGAATGCAAACCAGTACAGCCATTGTGAAAGACAGTATGGAGATTCCTCAGATATCTGAAAATAGATCTACCATAAGATCCAGCCATACCACCATTGGGGATTTATTCAAAGGAATTGAAATCAGCATAGGAAAGAGAAAGCTGTCCCCACTTTTACTGCAGCTCAATTCACAATAGGTAAGATATAGAATCAACCCAAATGGCCATAACCTGATGCCTGGATAATGAAAACATAGCATATATACACTGTGGAATAATACTCAATGTTAAAAAAAATGAAATCCTGTCTTTCACAACAAACTGTATGTAACTGGAAACCATTATACATAATGAAATAAGATAGTCCCAGAAAGACAACTATCACATGTTTTCCCTGATCTGTGGTAACTACTAGAGTACAAAAAATGTAGTATATGATTATTCACATGCAATCTGCATAAAATTATTCCTGTGCATAAATTGTTGAGAGGAAATGGCTAAATGAAGTGAATTACTATCTTGTAACCACAAAGGAATATTTAGATGTTACATTGTCATTGGTTCTATTTCATTAAAGAAATTATGAATGAATAATTGACAAAAACTCTATTTGGGTATAATCGTCATTTTTTTCATTCAATAATATTTTACAGCCATGGTCACATTGTTATATTCCCATTAAACTAGGGTCTTTTTGCTTGTTACTTGTTAATCTTTTTCTTCAGTGAAATATTAAGCCTTTTTACTGTAATGCAAATTTAAAGTATGTTATCGCAAAAATTGAAAAAAGAAAAAACAAAAAAAATACATAAAGAAAGGTAGAAGTGAGGAAGGTGGAAGGTAGCGAAGGAGAGGGGGAGGAAGTGAATACCATTATGTACTTACACTTGTATCTATGAATCTATTGAATCTATTAAAATTAAAGTTATAATAAAAAATAAAAGTAAAATATAAAGAACAAAAACAAAAATAAACAAAGGAACAAGAAGTGTAGACAAAATGTGACTATTGGCAATCCTAAGCAGGAGATCTCCTACACTGCTGGTGGGAATGTGAAATGGTAGAGCTCTTCTGAAAGGGAGCTGATTGATTTCTTTCAGAACTGACAGAACTAATACTCTTTTTTTTTCTTTTTTTGGCTGATGCATTCTGGCCTAATGAAAATATATAAATTTAATGTGCCATAGTGTGTGTGTGTGTGTGTATGTCTGTCTGTCTGTCTGTATATTTAAAGATATATATGTATGTAGGTATATATATGCATATGTAAAAATAGATATAGATATGGATAAATGCTTATTACTTGAAAATGTTATACTTCACTTTGAATATATTTGCTTTTCTATAGCTTGTTTATGCTAATCTGGTTGAAATGAAGTCACTTTTTATAAAATAATTAAATAAGAGAAAGAGCATGTTATACATTGCTAAAAATTTTAATAGGATATAATTTCTATAAGTTATGTATATTTTTGTTTATTTGATTACTCCATAACAAAAACAGAAAGTGGGTTGGGCATTTGACCTAGCTCTTAAGACCCTACTTAGACAACCACATCCACATTAAAGTGCCTGGTTTCAAGTTCCAACTCTGAGCTCACACTACCTTTAAAACTATCAGTAAATCTTATAGGTTCTTTAATGTAATCTTTTAAAAGTAGTTCAACCTTCATCATCATATATCATCTGGGCTGCTGCAAGAAATAGCCTCTAACTGTTCTTTCTCATTGCCACTGACTCCAGTCTTTAATTCATTTCCAGCATTATAACCAGGCTAAAGTAACCTTCTAACAAAGTAAACCAGATGAGTACGTCTTCTGCTTAAAACCTTTAGTACCCTTAGATTTCACTTTAGAGTGTTTAAGCTTTTCATAGTATCCCCCTAGCCTGCATTTCAGACATCAGATGTTTCTCTATGTTGACTAACTCTACTTGCTCCAATTATATTGATTTTTTTTTCATTGATTTTTTTTTTAAACAGGGCAAACTTTTTCTGATCTCTGGATCTTTGATCTTGTTCTTTCTTCTGCCCAGAGTGCTGTCTTTCATTCCCTTCACATAGTCTGGCATTTCTCATCCTTGAGGTCTAAGAGATCATCTGACACCCTATTCTCTTTATTTCTGTTTTCCTTATCTTGTGTACTTGGTAATTATCTCATTTTGCTTCCTGCTTGTTGTCTGTCTTTCTTCTCCACTCAACTGCAAACCCTAATCTTACTATTAGTCATCTTCACAGTGAAATTCCAGTGCCTTCTTTGTAGATACTTGTTAAATATTTGTTCACTAAACATGTAAATGGATATCTCTAGGTATGAATGTGACCTTTATATCTCAGTTTATTATCTGTCTGATGAAGGGATTTGGAGTTGATCATCTGTAAACTACTTTCCAACTCTCATTTGAATTTATGATCAAATTCATCATTGATCAAATATGTACTTGTATGGAACAATGTGCAATGGTTACAGTTGTAAAGCAAAATCAAGGAAATAAGATTGGGACTGATTTGCTTGGCAACTAGCTCTCAGAGAAATATAGTAACTATCATCCAAACTTGGAAAGAAAAATGAAGGAACTAGGCTTCAGAGTTTTTTGGTTTTTGTTTTGTTTTGTTTTGCTTTTTTCTGGGTTGTTCTTTCATTTGAATTGCATTGCTGTTTGTATATTGTCAAGACATGGCCTTGTAAAATAGTTAACTTTTAATTGTTGATTAAAAAATTACTAAATCCTATTTCTGTTATCATATATCTGAAATTAATTTACTCTGAGAGGTATCATTCATAATTTGAAACTCAAATTGTTTGTTTATGGGAAAAATTTCAGTGCAGTTTTCATAGTCACTTGTAGTTTATTTTCCTAACTTCTATCTCCACACACCACTTCCTACAACTTCCATCTCCAACTCCTTTTCCTTACTATCAGAACTGCAATTTGCTCAGTTATTTTTTCTCCCATTAGGCCACATGTTTCTGAGTAGGTGGACTGCATCCTGTGACAATGTGTCCTGATATTTCTAAGCTGTCATGGTTTCCCCTAACTCTTGGCCATGGCAATTCATTTAGGCATATTTAACAGTATTCCAAACAATGAAACATGAGAAAAAGTTTACTATATAGTTTCTGCCAAATGTTCTCTTGCTTGTAAAAGGAAATCCAAAAAAGAGGTGACTTCTTTCCTTACAAGAACCTCTTTCTAATCCCGGGTACATATAACTCCGGAAACATTGTACACACTCTGTAACAACAGAAAAATTAGACTAAGGGAAAAAACAACAAACAAACAAAAACTCATCAGCGTCGCCATAACAAAAGATGCTGCAAAAAGCCTGTTTTCTTAAGAATACCTCTTCCTAATATATATCAACAAATGTTTGGCTTTTCATTTCAATGTGTATTATTGATGTGCAATTATGTTACAGAACTTGCTGATGCTTGTGATAAATTCTATTTAAGTATGGCAATATGTTTAAATACCATAATTAAAACTGTTTTTAACTATGGACTACATCACATTGAAGGTAAAATTCAAGACCCTTCTTGAAATGTCTATCTTGTTTTCTACAAAGAATAAACCTTCCATCTATTAACGGTGCAATTTTTCCCATGAGCCAAATGTAGCTGTGTTATCCATTGATTTATAACATAATGCTATTCTACTTATTACAAAAAAACACTTGAGAAATTGAGAACAGCGTTGTCCAAAAGATATATCACATGAGTCTCACATGTGAGTTACATATATAATTTTAAATTCTCTGGTAGCCATATCAACAAAATTTTAAAAAGAAAACTAACTTCAATACTATATTTTGTTTATTAGAACATATCCAAAATACTACCATTTCAACATGTCATCAACATGAAAACTCTTGAAAAATTTTATACTTCATTTTCATGCTAAGCTTTCAGATTTTGTGTATGTATTTTACATTTACATAACTTTTCAGTTCAGAAAGCTGCCTAGGAATTGCTGAATATCCTAGAATTACCCTAGAAAATCCTGAATATCCTGAATATTTTTGTATAGAGACTGTCAAATCCTTACAGTACAACTTTAAGATGATAGAATACATTAATGATAATTGAATTACAAATAAATTGAATTTATAATATCAGATTTGCATTAATTTAAGATATATAGCTGTAATTCTATTTTTTAATGTTTGGGGAAAAGGAATTAAAAGATGTTTATTTGTGTGCAAAAATTTTTGAAATATGTGCATGCCAAGTCTTCAAAAGATTCAAAAAAACTGATAGTATGAAAAAACTCTACAGGCATTTCAAATCTTTATATCAAAATAACATTTAATTCTATTAGTCTATAAATTTTTAAAGTCTTTATATTTTTATTTATTTGATAGGAAGATATGGAGAAAGGAAAATCTGGAGGGAGGGGAGAGAAAGAGAAAGAGAGAATCTCTAATCCACAGGTTCAGTCTCCAAATGCCAGGAGCCAGGAAGTTCATTCCCATCTCTCAGGTAGACCACAAGGACCCAGTACTTGGGACCTCACCTGGTGCCTTCTACAATACACATTCAAGAGGAAGCTGGGTCAGAAACAAAGGCAGCAATGGGACCCAGGCACTCTGATACAGATGAGTGTCCCAAGCATGCTTAATCTGCTGCACTACAATGCCTGCCCCCTTTCCACAAACCTTTTGAAGTACCCTTGTATAACAAACAAATTTGACTACAATTTTTAAGACTGGTTCTAATAAGGTTTTACTAATTTGTTTACAACATTTAAGTGGACTCTCAATAAAAATAACATTATAATAAAAACTTTTCCAATGTTATAATGCTTCTTGATCTGACTTCTGTATTCTGTTACATTTCACTGCATCTTCTGTAAGCTGAAGCTATTTATTTTGTTATGGGAGGAGACCAGAATGAGGCCTAGAATTTGCATCAATCATAAATTAAAGAAATGGAACCAGTTAAAGTGTTTCTGCTAGCATATAATGAACTAACCACAGAGCTCTTTTAATGCATCAAGAAATGCTTATCCAATGTGCCTAAGGACTTCTAAGCTCTACAAGATAAATGTTAAGAAGCACTGGTATACAACGTTTTAAGTTGGGGAAACTTCATAAGTCATGTCTCCCTTCTTTTTCATACTTTTCTTACTGTGGCTATTCTCCTGCCAATCTGTATCCAGTGTTCAAAACTTATAGCCTCAACTGTCATAACTACAATAATAAAATCTGAAGTTCAAGATGTACATATCCATAATTCTACTTCTTTGCCTTAGAATATGCAACAGCACCCAATAAGACCCACTGCCCAACACAGAACAGGGAGGCAAGCATTTTCTTTGCATTCCAGATTCACTGTCTGAACTGGACTTAAGAGGAATTATGAAAAATTTTGTCAAAGATAAACCAAGCAAGATATATAAGGTATCTGCCATGGTGTTTGGCACACTTGAAAAATCTTAGTTTATTTTCATATATTTCACTTTTTCTCCATGTATACAAGAAGAAAATATATGAGTTTTTCTTTTTTAAGAATAGATAATGAAAGGAAGGATGGGAGAGAAGAAGAGAAAGAACAGTAGAGAAAGATAGGTGAGGTAGGTGGCAGGGAGAAGTAGAAGAACAATGGAAAGACGGAGGGAGAGGAAGGGAGGAGAGAAGAAGGGATAAATGATAAATTGTCCCAATGTTCTTCCCTTTCTTCCTATACATTCCCCAAAACGAAGCATCACAGCATAGTGAGAAGGTGCAGGCTCTGATATTAAACTTGCTTAGTTTTGATCCTTAACCATTAACTTTGTTTTACAGTAAATAATTGACTTGATTTTTCTGGGCCTCAGCTTTTCTGTCTGTAAAATGGAGATAACAACAGCACATTCATCCTAATACTGTGAGGATTAAAAAACATATTATATGCAGAGCATTCAAAACTCTGCCTGGCACAAATGAAATGCTCAGTTATGGCTAGCCATTATTGTTACTCAAAGGGGTTGTCTTTCAAAATCATTTCTGCAGTCCTGTAGGACCCTGGACACTGAAAAGTAGTCTACACATTTGAGAGCAGTTGTTGCTAGCCTTCTGTTTCCATTTGTAGAGGATGCAGCTGGAAACAGTTGCAGCAGAAAATGAGACATCTGGATGAAAGGAATAATAAAAACAAATGAGCATATGAAAAAAGTCATCACAAGGAATAAAACCTACTTTAAATGCTTTTATTTTTTTGCTTGCCATCTATGAAAAGACTTCTCAATTTTGGTCAATGTAAGGTCAGAGTTCATTGAAGCTTAGCTCTGAGCTGAATCTCTTCTACTGGGGAAACTCTGAGCACTTGTTCTAGGGAGGAACGCCCAAAGGAAACTTAGTCAGTGGCATTTCCTAGCTGGAGGCAAAGGCATGATGAGATCCAAAATCTGCAACAGTTCAGCGTGGTACTGTTATCATCTAAAATCATACCGCATTCCAGTTCCAAGCAAAATAGCAGAAATGGATGCTGCCTCTATCACTCCCTTCTCACTCTCTTTTATGTGCATTTTTTGATTTTTATTCTGGAAGTTGGCAATCCTGCTCATGGTGTTCTTTTAAATTGCTGAGAGCAAGATCCTTGCTCCAGAAGAACTGACATTTCCAAAAAGGCCAGTTGGCTGCAATGACATGGACCAGGGAATCCATCCTGTACACTGTGCTTGACAATGATGTGTTGTTGGGCTGCCAGCAGTCATAAAACATTGACTTTATTTTCTATTAGTGGCTAAGAGAAAAGTTGAAAATTCTTATTATTGACTTTCTATCATTTACATTTTAATCAACAAAAGGAACACAGTATTAAAAAGGTTTGACTCCAATGAGACTTATTTGCGTACTTTCCCCATGCCAGTCATCACACTAGTGAGATTACAGAATCCAAGGCACAGGCCTTTGTTTAAATCTACTTTCAGCTACTGAAATAGAATATCACAACTGGGTGGCTAAGCTTACATAGCTGATGTTTCTGGAGCTGATGTTTCTGGAGAGGCTGGATGTTCAAGGGCAAAGTGTCTACATATGATGAGGGCCTTTGTGCTGGACGGTTAAAGGCAAGTGATCTGTGCTAGAGAAAGCATGAGGGATGGGCTCACTTTTTATTTTATTTTATTTTATTTTAATTTATTTATTTGAGGGGTAGAGTTATAGACAGAGAGAGGGAGAGAAAGAGAGAAATGTCTTCCATCCTCTGGTCACATGGGCTGGAGTTGAGCCCATCCAAAGCTAGGAGCCAGGAGCTTCTTTTGAGTCTCCCATGCTGCTGCAGGGGCCCAAGCACTTGGGCCATCTTCCACTGCTTTCCCAGACCATAAGCAGAGAGCTGGATCAGATGTCGAGAAGCCAGAACATGGGGCGACCATATGGGATGCCAATGCCACAGGTGGAGGCTTAGCCTACTACACCACAGTGTCAGCCCCAAAAGGATCACTTTGTTAGAATCCTGTTAACTAACCCACTAGTCTATAATGAAGTTAAGTCATTCTTAAGAGCTTTCTACCTAGAAACTAAACACTCTCCACTGGCCCCACCTCTTAACACCAAAGCACTGGGAATCAAGTTTCCAATCCACATCCAAAGCCCATCAGTCTCACTAGTAAAGTCTCGGAGAGGACACTGTCTTTAAATAAACAGCTCCTAGAGAGACATGCAAAGCATGGAAAGAAAGGTTCCCAGAAAATGGTGATGCTTTATAGATTACATATCTGGTAAGTAAGGGGTGTGAAGGTGATTATCTTGTGATCCTAAATAACCCACCCTTCATATAGTGGGTGATGGGGAATCAAGAATGCATGTCTTATTGTAAGGAGAAAATTTGCTTATTAGCATAGCATAACTGAAAATATTTTTAATGGATATTAAAGTTTTTGTTGTTGTTCTTGTTGAGCAAAGTAGTAAAGAAATGTATTTCAATGAGATTCCTAGGATTTATATTATCTGACGAAAATAAATGTTCTAACATGAATAATTTTCTACATTACAATAAAAATAATTGAAAAAAGAAAAAAAATTTTTCTTCCATTAAGCTGGAGAAACATGACTGAGAAATGATAGATTTATTTCTTTGTCATGAAAGACTTTAACCTACCCTGGGTAAATCATTTTTGAAGTCCCCAAAATGAAATGTCCTACCTTCTGGCAACTCAAGACATAACTGATAACAAACATACTCTCGCTCGGTCTCTCTCTCTCACACACACATCCACACACACACACACATCACACATCATACACACACACACACACACATAGAAGTAAATGAAATTAAAGTATGAGGGCTTTGCTTTTGTTTCTGTTCTATGGCATGCCTGGGTGTCAATCATCATACAAAGTTTGGCCACATGAATTGGCACAGCAAATTCTGCTGATTCCCCCCCAGCAATTCATGTAGAAGCTTTCCCGCCCCTTTTCAGACGTGCTTACAAGGGAAAATAAGAGCAGAGGCAGGGGATATGTGCCCAACATGACACTGGAAAGTTCACTTTGACCCAGAAATCTGTTTCCCATGTTCCACTTGTCTTTCTCGCATGACTTGTATTCAACTGTCTTCTGTTTTATAAAGAACACTGCGTATATGTGTGTGTACACGTGCATGTGCACATTCACACATTTTGGCATGCTGTGGGCATTTTAAAGAATCTTAGAAATATGTTACGACTCTTTCAAGGTAATGTCTGCAAGAGAAATCAGAGCTTGCCTGTTGACACAAAAGATTCTCAACCTTTTAGTTCTAACTTGTTCATATGACCCAACTTTTCTAAAAGATAAATCCTCAGCGCTCTGTAGATAACATCTCCATGTCAGATTTCAGAAGAGCCAAATTCAAAAGGGTCTTCTCGGCAGAAACAAATAACCCTCTAATCTTTGGGAATTGCTGCATCCTTTAATACGTGCCTCTCAAAATATGGCCAATATGAAAGTGATGAGGCTGTCAGGATCCTCAGGAATGGGGAACAAAGATGATATGCTGTGTACTCACAAAGTTTCCTGGGAGGTGGGGAGAATGAAAGTTGTATATAGTGATGTAATACAAGAGTTGAAAGCAGACATTTCATATGGCTTGCAGCCCTCCAGCTGTCCCTCCCCTCCAGCGTAAGCTCTTATGAACTCCCAAGGAAAGACACACAATGGACGCTTACAAAGGATAAAATTAATAATGGTCATGACAGAAACTCTTATACATGGAATCATTTCTGAAGTACTATCATTTAAAACATGAGCAAAAACTTCTTGGTGAGATGCCAAGAGGTTTTCTTCAATGGGTTTTATTTTTTTTATTATTATTATTTTTTTTCACAGGCAGAGTGGACAGTGAGAGAGAGAGACAGAGAGAAAGGTCTTCCTTTTTGCCATTGGTTCTCCCTCCAATGGCCGTTGCGGCCGGCGCACCGCGCTGATCTGATGGCAGGAGCCAGGTGCTTATCCTGGTCTCCCATGGGGTGCAGGGCCCAAGCACTTGGGCCATCCTCCACTGCACTCCCGGGCCACAGCAGAGAGCTGGCCTGGAAGAGGGGCAACCGGCACAGAATCCGGTGCCCCGACCGGGACTAGAACCCGGTGTGCCGGCGCCGCAAGGCGGAGGATTAGCCTAGTGAGCCGCGGTGCCGGCCTTCAATGGGTTTTAAAAACAAAGACATAAAAGCATGTCTGCAATTCCTTTTTTTACAATCTCTTTTTAAAATTTCTTTTTTACAATTTCCTGAGACCACAATATACACACTTTTTAATGAAGCCCTGATAATGGTTTTCTATACTTGGATGGAAGAAGAAGGTACACATTCCAGTCCATCGTGCCCTGGGATTGTTTTTGAATTGACTTATTTGTTCTTCCACTGTTCATGGTGTTACCCTTCTACACATGGTGATATTCGTGTATTAGATAATCCCAACAGTCAAAGAACACTGGGGTGGATAAAAGACACTCACGGATAAACACTGTACTGTAAATGTAAAGTAACTCATATAGCCAAGAGGATTGAAAGACTACTGGTATGACTCAAAAAGCTGCACCATTTTCAGCTTTTTTTTTTTTCCTTTTTTTTCTGGAAACAATTCAGAGAGGAAGTAAAACCACATTCTATAAAATCAGGAGGAGGTCATTAATCAATAAGCCTATAATGGACATTCCAAACAGAATTTATATAAATGCTTAAAATGGACAAGCTTGGGCTCTTGAGCAACTACACAGGACTCTGAGATTGGAGGACCGGATGTGTGGAAATGGGTATGTTAGACAACCTTGCAAGAGAGCTGCTGCTGAGTTATGCAGTACTAGGTCAGTAGGTTTTATCCGATGCCATGATAGCTGACTTTTAGCAGTTTTAGATCCTCTCTTCCCATGTAAATCCTCATGTGTTTGACATACTAGCACACATTAAGAATCTGAACAAATAGAAGTAAGCAACTTCATGTGCTAGTTCACAGGACTGATCATCATAGTCTGTGATACTTGACAGGCTATTATTTTTTAAACCATCACTCCCTAAGCATGCTAATCTAGCTTACTTGCTTTTTGGTTCTTGTCAGATCACTTTAGATTTATGCTCAACTAAGTCATCAGTGCTATTATTCATAATGTCATCCAGTATCTGTGAATACTGATGTTCAAAATTTGAATTTAACTGATATAGGACTACAGGATTTGTACCCTATTCTAAGTTAGTTATTTAATCAACCAGTATTTGTTGATTGTCTCCTATGGGTGATGACACTTTTGTAGGTCTTCAGAATACAAAGACAAATAAAATAAGGTGACTAAATTCAAGGAATAATGGTCTGGTGAAGACTGGCAGGCCACAAAGGAAGGAACTACACTCTGAATCTGAGCTTGATGTACCATGTCAGAGATTCAAAGAAGCTTCATTCAAAAGGTGTTGATAATATTTTATTATGGTATTTTATTTTGCAGCTAGTGACTCATAAATATATAGACATTATATAATTCTCATAGGAAATGAAAGGCCACATATCATATATCACATGGGTGACATGAGGATTTGTAAAATATACATTTTGTTAAAGACCTGTTTTTTAAAATAAATTTATAAGCATTTGTTTAGTAAATTAATAGTAAAATATAGGAGTTTTTTTTAAAACTTTTATTTAATGAATACAAATTTCCAAAGTACAGCTTATGGATTACAATGGCTTCCCCACCACATAACTTCACTCCCACCTGCAACCCTCCCCAATCCTGCTCCCTCTCCCCTTCCATTCACATCAAGATTCATTTTCAATTCTCTTTATATACAGAAGATCAGTTTAGTATATATTAAGCAAAGATTTCAACAGTTTGCCCCCACATAGCAACACAAAGTGAAAAGTACTGTTGGACTACTAGTTATAGCATTAAATAACAGTGTACAGCACATTAAAGACAGAGATCCTACATGATATTTTTTAAAAATTAATTAATTTTCTATGCAATTTCCAATTTAACACCAGGTTTTTTTATTTTCATTTTCAATTATCTTTATATACTGAAGATCGATGCAGTATATACTAAGTAAGGATTTCATCAGTTTGCACCCACACAGAAACACAAAGTGTAAAAATATTGTTTCAGTACTAGCTATAGCATTACTTCACATTGGACAACCCATTAAGGACAGATCCCACATGAGACAAAAGTACACAGTGACTCCTGTTGTTGATTTAACAATTTGACACTCTTGTTCATGGAGTCAGTAATCTCCCTAGGCTCTAGTCATGAGCTGCCAGGGCTATGGAAGCCTTTAGGGTTCGCCCACTTTGATCTAATTCCGACATAGTCAAAGTGGAAGTTCTCTCCTCCTTTCAGAGGAAGGTACCTCCTTCTTTGATGGCCCTGTTCTTCCCACTGGATCACACTCGCAGAGATCTTTCATTTAGGTTTGTTTTTTTTGTTTGTTTGTTTTTTGTTTTTTTGTGTTTTTTTTTTTTGGCAGAATGTCTTGGCTTTCCATGCCTAAAATACTCTCATGGGCTCTTGAGCCAGATCTGAATGCCTTAAGGGCTGATTCTGAGGCCAGAGTGCTATTTAGGACATTTGCCATTCTTTGAGTCTGCTGTGTCTCCCACTTCCCATGTTGGATCGTTCTCTCCCTTTCTGATTTTATCAGTTAGTATTAGCAGATACTTGTCTTGTTTGTGTGATCCCTTTGACTCTTAGATCTATCAGTGTGATCAATTGTGAACTGATATTGATCACATGGACTAGCGAGATGGCATTGATACATGCCAGCTTGAAGGGATTTTATTGGAATCCCCTGGCACGTTTCTAACTCCATCGTTTGGGGCAAGTCCGATTGAGCATGTCCCCAATTGTACATCTCCTCCCTTTTTCTCACTCTTATATTTAACAGGGATCACTTTTCAGTTAAAATTTAAACACCTAAGAATAATTGTGTGTTCAATTCATTTTCTATCTTGTCCATTAAGGATTTCTGTAGTTCAAGAATTTGTTTTTGAGAATTTCTTAATGTTCTTATCAATTTTTTGAGTTCCGGTTCTTACATTTCTTCTATCTCATCATCTTCATAATCTTGAATTGGGGTGTCTTTTTCATTTGGGGGCATCATAGTGTCTTCCTTGTTCTTGTTACCTCGGTTTCTACGTTTGCTTGGCATATTGGAGATATTCTTTGGTTCCTTTGCTGTGGTGCTTTTTCTCGTAATACTATGACTCTAGATTAATTGGACTGTCTGCTTTTGATGGATCCTTAGAGGCTGTGATGGGTGTGGCCATAGAGCTCTGTTTGTTCCTTCATGGTTAAGGGTGTACCAAAGGTGATTCACCCAGATTATTCTCTCGCTCGCTTGTGCGCTCTCTCTCTCTCTCTTTTTTTTTTTTTTGACTCAGTTGGGAAGTAATTCTGCACAGCTGAGTGGAATTGAGGGTAGTTGATGTATGAAATCTGGCCTCTGTGAAATGTATGAAATCTACCCCTGGGACCACACAAAGAGTTTATACATCCCTAAGTGTGGTCTGAAATTCTCCACAGACTCTCATCGGGTTGCCGAGGTTACCAAGTTTGTGTACTCAGTGAGTTCTCTCGCCCCCCTCCCCTCAGATTTTCACAGTTTCAGTTCGTTTGCTCCACACGCTTTAACTAGATCCTAACCTCCTGTTATTTATCCCTACCAGTCAGGTTTTTCGGCTTGGCTAATGGCCGGCGCCGCTTTGCATACATAAAATGGCCCCTGATCTTTGTCTTGCTCAGCTTGGTAAGTTGAGAGGAGAGAGAGGCTCTTGTCTGTGCTGTTTCCCCTTATTTATTCATTTTTTTTCTTTCCTTCAGTCAGCCTGATGAACTTTCCCCAGTGGGGCCTTAGGCCTCATTCTGCCTTTCCCTGCCAATGTCTTGGGTTACTGAGGTTTTGTCTCACCTCCCCTTCCATCGCTGGTGCAAACTCTGCAGCTCGGCTCCCGCGGCTCGGCTTCCACACGGTGGGCGACCTTGCTCTCCCCATAGGTCCTCTGTGTCACATCCACTAGATCTGGAAGAGTTTCCTCTGCAGTTTTTTTCCTGAGGCTACAGTAACTCCACTTTTATTAAACTATCTTTTCCCGGACTATTAGTGCGTGCCCTCACTATTCTGCCATCTTGGCTCCACCCTCCAGTAAAATATAGGTGTTTAAAATCTCTTCTTAGATTTTGATTGTCTTGCTCCTAGCAGAGAAAATCCAATTGAAATATACTTTACATATTAATATCTTTTACAAATCATGAACATGAGCTGTTTTTTTAAATAAAATTTTGGTGGCAGCAGAGTTCTCCATCAACTGAATTGAGCAGATATTCAAAGAACTGTTTCCACTTGATTTGACAGCACTAGTCTTGAACTAGAAATGGCTTTGCTCTGCTCATAATTCTACAGAAAGCTGAGCCAAGTTCACATCTGACTACAAACAAGTTCCTTCAATCCTTCTGTGCTTATTTGAATGTATCTGAGATACTCCAAATGCTCTAACTGGAAAATCTCCAAATTTATTTCACCACATTCCATATTTATTTTTTGCTCATCTAGGAGACTAACATCATAATCTCATTTTTGTAGATGGCTCCTTCAATCTGTGCCTCCACCACTTCCTAGCACCTCCAAGTTTGCTGCAACAACTTGTGAGGAGAGGGTGCTGGGCGGTAATCATCATGATGGCTCTGAATGGAAAATGTGTAAGTGAGAAACAGCATACATCTTTATCTGGCAATTTCTCCCAGCTGGAACATATGCATATGGCCACACCTAGCACCAATGAAAGCTAAAGAAAGTGATCTGGTTATGAGAACAGTAAGAACAGGAAATGGTAGTGTGACATCCCACTCATCTTTGTCTAGTGATAATCTGTTATCAAAAGTTACACCTGGTATTTTTTAAATATTTATTTATGTGAAAGCAAGAGCTACAAACACACACACACACACACACAGAGGGAGGGAGGGAGGGAAGAAGAGAGAGATGGATGGATGGAGGGAGGGAGGGAGAGAGAGAGAATCTTCCAACAGCTGGTTCATTCCCCAAGTGGCCAAAAAAGGAAAGAGCTAGCCTAGGTAAAAGCCACGAGCCTGAAACTCTATCTGGGTCTTCCACGTGGGTGCAGAGGCCCAAGCACTTGTACCATCGCCAGCTGTTTTCTCAGGTGTTTTAGCAAAGAGCTGGGTCAGAAGTAGCACAACAAGGACACAAACTGGTGCCTATATGGGATGCTGGAATTACAGGTGGGCACTTAACCTGCTAAGCTAAAATTCTGGTCCCACACATGGTATATTAAGACCCTTGTTTCATCCACATGTAATCATTAAATAATGCTTAGGCTTGATGTACAGAAGATAAATTCTTAAAGAATGGGAAAAATAGGAGTATTTTGAGTACCAACAATTTCGGTTGGCATTATTTTAGTGCTAGTATTTAAAGGAAATCTCTATACTTTTGAAAGGCAGTATGTCTTAAAGTAAATACACTCAACCTATACCTGACTTCAGGACTTCATTTTATTACTTTTTCAGACCTTTCAATACGGCTATTTCATCTCCAGTTCCAACATCTACAGTAGATACTAGTGAGGGAAAATCTAACCTTCCCAGGTTCATCTGAGCCTTATGATTGCTCTTATACACAGTCATGGCTTATGAAGTCTTGTAGAAGTCTTTTGGCGCTTTCAGAGAAAGCCTTGCTTTCCTGAAATTCACACCACTTCTTAATCTGTTCATGCGTTTTCTCCTTCACTCTACTAGAAACTCAAGTATAATGGCAGTAGCTGCACTGACACTTTGTCAACATGAGGAAAGGAACAGAGACCAGCAGAGAACTTAACCCTGCTATCCTTAAGCCACTGAAATAATGCCAGAAATCATCTCTATCTAAATTGCCTTTTATATGAGAAACTGAAATGCTTGGGGTTATTTAAATGCAAATATGTTTTCTACTACTGACAATTACACTTGATAACCACCCCAAAAACTTCAAGGAACTCTAGCTACTTTATACTTATTTTTCCTTGGAAACATCATTCAGCCTTCATTGTGGCCCCATGCTCTCATCTTTATAAACATAAAAACATCTCTGTCATGGTATTATGATGAAGTTATATAAAATAAACATTTTATGAAGAATAAAAACATGGTTTATTAGCTACTAATTTGTGTGGCAAATTATCACCATCAAGTACATGTAAGTGAATAATATATTCACCGTGAATTCTGATTATTAAACTTTTAATATGACAAAAATAAATAAGGCATATTGACTTTTTATTCTATAATAAAACCCATAGTGAATGAAATAGCCATCTTACCCTCATTCATAGATATTTGTATTGCATATATTCTTTATTTCACTGTATCATGCTCTAAAATGTTAAGAAAAGGTGTTCTTGTTATCTTACACATTAAATGAAAGAATTCTAATGTGACTTTGAAGACCTGACTAACAAATATAATGTTACTTCATGACTATTTGCCTTGCAAACCAATGCAGTAACATTTTTATTGCTTTTCCTCCAGAACTGAAATTTGTTAAATTAATTTAAAAAATAAATTCTAATAAAAAAATCTAAAACAGCTTGGCACCACTAATAGCCTGAGACATGATAAATACTGGAGAAGTCATTCCTATGAGTCATCAGGATATTTTTTTCTCAGCTAAAAATCTCAAAGAGCAAATTTCTGAGAGGAAAGTTTGGTGGAGGGAGAATGATATTCAAGATTTTAAGAGCACAAAGGGACAAAATGCTAGTACACAACAAGGGTGGTAAGAAGCTGGAGGACAAGAAAGAAAAGCAAACTTAATTAGTATTTTATATTGTTCTGGATTGCTTTCATATTTGATAAAACCTGAATATTAAATATATAATCCTTCTTAATTAGTTTTTTAATACTTTCCAAGGCTCAGTGATACTGTATTTGCCTTAGGATATAATTTAGTCAGAAATTCATATAATAGCTTATCATCAACAAATTCCTTCTACTATTCCGCTTCTTCCAGTAACCACTCAAGTATTTACAACTTTTGTTCTAACACATTCTATAAACTGATTTTTCTTAAATCATCATCCAAGTGGACTTTAGAAAAATATCCAATTTAATGATGTACTCTTAAGTCACTGCAAGTGAGAAACTGGATGCTGTGTTGTCTCAAGTCTGAAATCTTGAACATTCATGTGCCAGTCTTTCATTCCAATGTCATCTCCCGTGTGGATGTATAATTCTAATCTCATTTGAAGTACCGAGTTCTTCAAACACACACACTTTTCACACTTAGCTCCCCTCATTCCTTGGAAACAAGAGATTCTTCCTTCAAGGGACAGATAGGGAATGGTTTTTTAGAAAGGATGAGTCAACTTTATGAATCCTCAGGACTGAAACATGGCCTCCAACCTCTTAAGATCTGCTGTTATCTCCATTTAGATAAGTAGGATTAAGTCATCCCTGTCTTTTCCAACACCTCCCACACCACCACACACATAAACACTCTAATCATTAGGGACACAGACTACATAATCAGAAAACTTCTAATCTTGTGTGAGCTTGAACAATTTAGTTAACATCATGAGTCTCAAATTCTTATTAAACTGGGAAAATAACACGATTTCATAAGGATTTCAGGACTTTTTAAGGTATCTAATACCACTTGAGTTAAGAATGTTGTGAACTACAGATCTTAAGATCACTATAAATGCACCTCATAAAGTTGATCACATCTTTTGGCTAATAGGTGTCTCAGCACATGGAAAAGTGAATGTAAGATGGAATAGAATTTGGAGAAATTCAAAACAATTAGAATGGCAAGTTTCGTGATTCAATCAAAAATGGGAAGACAACGATAAACCT